>NC_142465.1:37015000-37320000 GCF_049115385.1 Moschus berezovskii | reverse complement strand
GAAATCCCTAGTCCTCATGGGGAGCCCCAGGGGTCATTTGTGTTGCCTCAGTTTCCTGGAACTAATTGATTCCTAGGAGGAAAAAAAAAAAAGAAAAACAGTCCTGGGGAATTCCATGGCAGTCCAGTAGTCCACTGCGGGGGACATGGGTTTGATCCCTGGTTGGGAAACCAAGATCCCACATGGCCTGGGCACAGCCAGAAAAAAAAGAAAAGAAAAAAGTCCTGAAGAGCTGTGTCTGTGCTCACATAAGCTCTTGTGCTCATGCTCAGTCACTAACTCATGTTCGACTCTTTGCAACCCCATGGACTATAGCCCACCTGGCTCCTCTGTCCATGGCATTTCCCAGGCAAGAATACTGGAGTGGGTTGCCATTTCCTCCTCCAAGGAATCTTCCAGACCCAGGGATCAAACCCACATCTCTTGTGTCTCCTGCATTGGCAGGTGGATTCTTTGCCACTGAGCCACCAGGGAAGCCCCACAGAAGTTCTATTTCCCCACTTTTATCCAGGTGTTCTCCCTAAGAGAAAGCCCTTTCCTTTGTTTCACAGATTTCTTCATCATTAGTTCAGATGTGCCTACCTCACTGGCCAGATTCCCCTGCAGCTGACTCAAGTTCCTTAAATCTCAGACATTTCTCTGTTACCAGACAGACCACAGCGGTTTTCAACATCTGTTCCCCTTAAGAGCCTTTCCCTTATCCCGCGAGATTTTACACAATTAGAGCTTTCTGTCCGCCTTTTCTCTCCCCTGGCCCCTTTCCGTTTCCATTGTCCACACACCTTAAGGTTTGGTAACATGCCGTCAGGAAATGGAGTTCGCTGAGAGTCTTCCCCCGTGGAACTCAGTGGAAGAGTCCACGAATCTAACAATCCCTTTGGCTCTTCCCAGTCTTTTCAATCTACAGAAATAAATCTGCTTTCTCAAGTGGTGGGAACGACTTTCCAGCTATTATTTTTCAGTTTAGACTTCACTCAATTGCTTTCATAATTCGGTATTTTGTATCTGGCTTCCAAACACGCTAAGCCTAGAACTGAGCATACATTTCATTTGTCTTAAGTGCTCGCCCTCCAGAGTGCTCCCCCCAAGTCACTGTGTGTCAGTGCAGGAAGAGATGTTGACATCCTCACCTGCCGTTAGCGCTCAGCTGCTTTTTCTTCACACCTCTCTCTCTCTCTTTCAGGTTGCCTGAGAACTGGCACAATAGTAGCCTCATACTTTCTCCTATCTGTTATTATTTCCTTATTCTGCCACTCCCTAATAAATGATTGGGGATAACTGTCTTGTTATAAGCTGGCTTACACAATAGTAGGTGGCCTATCTGTAGGAGCAAATATGCTTTAGGATCATTTTCCCAGACAGATGCTTTAAAAGTTGATATTGGAGCCTGTCAGCCGAAAAGATTCCTCAGGAACATGAAAAGAGGGGAAGGGCATCATAATAATTCTACGGTGAGGACTTAACACTTTAACATTATGAGTTGCTTGTTTAAATAGCTTTTCTGTTTTCCTTTTTTCTTATTTTAAAATAATATATGTTTACTGCAGAGAATTTGGAGGGAAAAAAAACATATTTCCTTTATATAAGGACAGGCAGCTATTAGAAGAGATGTGGAGGAGTATATTGAAGGCAAACATTCTAATGAATAAGACTGAATCACAGTCTGCACTGGCACGGTTACTGGAACATGATTGTGAGGCAGAAATACAGATTGTTAGTCCTTATGCTGGCAATTCATCATCAGTTGACACTCATCATTGACATCTAAAGTACTGAAGATATTTTCTTAAAGAAACACGAAGCAGGTTAATTCAACAAACATTCAGTACAAATATACATAAATATATGCGTGTTTGTTAGTCTCTCAGTTATGTATGTCTCTTTGCAACCCTGTGGACTGTAGCCCACCAGGCTCCTACGTCCATGGGGATTCTGCAGGCATGAATGTTGGAGTGGGTAGTCATTCCCTTCTCCAGGGGATCTTCCTGACCCAGGGATCAAACCCAGGTCTCCTGCATTGCAGGTGGATTCTTTACTGTCTGAGCCACCAGGGAAGCCCTACAAATATATATGTGTATATATGCATATGTGTATATATATATATATATATTCGAAGAATTGATGCTTTTGAACTGTGGTGCTGGAGAAGACTCTTGAGAGTCCCTTGGACTGCAAGGAGATCCAACCAGTCCATTCTAAAGGAGATCAATCCTGGGTGTTCATTGGAAGGACTGATGCTAAAGCTGAAACTCCAATACTTTGGCCACCTCATGCAACGAGTTGACTCACTGGAAAAGACTCTGATGCTGGGAAGGATTGGGGGCGGGAGGAGAAGGGGACGACAGAGAATGAGATGGCTGGATGGCATCACTGACTCGATGGACATGAGTTTGAGTGAACTCCGGGAGTTGGTGATGGACAGGGAGGCCTGGCGTGCTGTGATTCATGGGGTCGCAAAGAGTCAGACACGACTAAGCGACTGAACTGAACTGATGCATATATATATATATAGAAGTTCCTACTAAGTTCCAGGTAATGTCCTAGGTCAGGAACTATGACAGTGAACAGAAAAAAGCCCTTAAGGAACTCACATTCCTATAACTGAGACGCAAAGAAATCGGTAGTTAAAGCGCCTTCAGGAGCCAGAAGGAAGTAAGGCCTCAGCCATGTTGATGTCTGCAGGAGAGCACATGCAAATGCTGTGAGGTGGGAGCAGGAACAGCAAGGAGGCCAGCGTGACTGGACAGGGGTGAGAAGGTGTTTGGAGGGTAAGAAAATAAAGTCAGAGAGGCGTCAGGAGGCCAGGTCATGTGTGGCTTATGTCAGGAAAGGCCTTCCGATTTGACTCAGAGTGAGAGGGAACGTCCTAGAGGGTTTTGTGCAGATATGATCTCACTTTTTTAAAGGAATATAAAAGGTAAGAAACGTACAGATGAACAATAGAACCACAATGAAGGGAGTACAAAAGAAGAGTATCAACCTAAGTGATTTTGGAAGATAGAATTTTGACTGTATACTGAATATTAGTAATCTGGGCTCTCCAGAGAAACAGAATCAATAGGAGATAGATATAGATAGATAGCTACCAGGAGGTCTATCTATCCATCCATCCTTTGTTATAAGGAATTGGCTCATGTGATTATGGAGGCTGAGAAGTCCAGGACCTGTAGTCCGCAACTTGGAGACCCAGGAAAAACAATGGTATAGGTCCAGTCTGAGTGCAAAGGTCCAAGAACCAGGAGAGCTGATGCTGTAAGTTCTAGTCTGAGTCTCAGTGTAAAGGCAGGAGAAAATCAATGAGTCAGCTAAAAGATAGGCAGTGAGGAAGAATTCTTTCTCTCAGCTCTTTATTCTGTTCAGGCCTTTAACAGATTGCATCTGGCCTTCACACTGGGGAGGGCAGTTTGCTTTGCTCAGCCTACTAATTCAAATGTTAATCTCCTTCAGAAATACCCTCACAGACACACCTAGAAATCATATGTAGCCTGCATGGCCTACTCAAATTGATACATAAAATTAGCCATCATATTCCATAAGGGTAAAAGCAAAAAGAACTATGTAGAAATATTTTACTTGAATTGATAAATTTGTTTTTCACAGAAGCATGGATTAAGTAACTCTGAAATTACTTTATATTCATTATAAGATTGTACAAATAAATGTCTAGATTATATTTCTCAGCTATTAAAAAGAATGCACTTGAATCAGTTCTAATGAGGTAGATGAAACTGGAGCCTATTATACAGGGTGAAGTAAGTCAGAAAGAAAAACACCAGTACAGTATATTAATGCATATATGTGGAATTTAGAAAGATGGTAATGTTGACCCTATATTCGAGACAGCAAAAGAGACACAGATACAAAGAACAGACTTTTGGACTCTGTGGGGGAAGGCGAGGGTGGGATGATTTGAGAGAATAGCATTGAAACATGTATATTACCATATGTGAAATAGATGACCAGTCCAAGTTCAATGAATGAAACAGGGCACTCAAAGCTGGTGGGACAACCCTGAGGGATGGGATGGGGAGGGAGGTGGCTGAGGGTTCAGAATGGGGGACACATGTACACCCGTGGCTGATTCATGTCAATGTATTCCAAAAACCACTACAATATTGTAAAGTAATTAGCCTGCAATTAAATAAATGATATTTTTTTAATGTCTAGATTAGGGATAATGAAAATGAGTTATCTTAATTAAGGGGAGAGAGAGAGAGGGTGTGTGTGCGTGTGTATTAGTCACTCAGTCATGCTGACTCTCTGCGACCCCATGGACTGTAGCCCTCCAGGCTCTTCTTGTCCAAAGGAGTTTTCCAGGCAAAAATATTGGGATGGGTTGCCATTCCCTTCTCCAGAGGATCTTCCCGACCCAAGGAGAAAGAAGTTACAAACAAGGAAAGGGGGGCGGCTATAAGGAAACTTGCCATGTACTAGAATCAGGGATGCCAATGAGAATCTTGGTTCTAGATTAGATAGATGGATAGATAAGTAGGGGTGTGTGTGTGTGTGTGTGGTTTTTGTTCAGTCACTAAGTTGTGTCTGACTTTTTGTAACCCCCATGGACTGCAGCATGCCAGGCTTCTCTCCTTCACCAACTCTCAGAGTTTGCTCAAACTCATGTCCATCGAGTCGGTGATGCCATCCAACCATCTCATCCTCTGTCATCCCCTTCTCCTCCTGCCCTCAATCTTTCCCATCATCAGGGTCTTTTCTAATGAGTCAGCTCTTCTCATCAGGTGGCTAAAGTATTGGAACTTCAGCTTCAGTCCTTCCAATGAATATTCACAGTTGATTTCCTTTAGAATTGATTGGATTGATCTCCTTGTTGTCCAAGGGATTCTGAAGAGTCTTCTCCAGCGCTGTAGTTTGAAAGCATCAATTCTTTGGCACTCAGACTACTTTATGGTCCAACTCTCCCATCCATACATAACTAATGGGAAAACCATAGCTTTGACTATACAGACCTTTGTCCATATATCCTAGTTCTGTTTGCTGAAAGGGCCTGGAAGTGATGACACCCAGTAATAATGAGCACACCTGACACCCACAAGATTTTTATTTCTAACCATCATTCTCTAATAAAAGGAGCCAAGGATTCTCGGAAAAATGGTCAATTCCAGGGCTGGAGGGAAGAAATAAAAGATGAGCCTGGACTATCTGTGGTCTCAGAAATTATGGCAGTGCTTTAAAAAAATGATGGGAGCATGTCAAAAGACCATAGGAGCCAATTTGAAGGAGCTACCATGGGCCAAATATAGAACAAATTGAGCAATAAAATAAAATAAATATACCTGAGTATGCACTAATATAAATAAATAAATTACTCAGTTATTCTTTATAGTAGAGTTCCAATTAATAAATGCTGGGGAAAAAATGGAAATAGAAAATCACTCTTTGGTAAACAGCAAAGTAAACAGTAACAACTGTTGCAGGCTAGCAACGCTGATAGATGCAGAATTAGTGGGCAGAGTTACAATGAGAAATGTTTGCATAGCCTCGAAGTATCTCCCTACAAGATATTAATACTTACTAGTTACATGGGAAAATCATAATTTTATGGTGGAGAAATCGTAACCAAAGGATCAAAGTCAACATCATCAGTTATGAGGCATCTTAACATCATAAACCTACTTATATGCTGCACTGCTGCTGCTGCTGCAGCTAAGTTGCTTCAGTCATGTCTGACTCTGTGCGACCCCATAGACGGCAGCCCACCAGGCTCCCCCGTCCCTGGGATTCTCCAGGCAAGAACACTGGAGTGGGCTGCCATTTTCTTTTCCAATGCATGCAAGTGAAAAGTGAAAGTGAAGTCGCTCAGTGTGTCCGACTCTTAACGACCCCATGGACTGTAGCCCTCGAGGCTCCACCGTCCATGGGATTTTCCAGGCAAGAGTACTGGAGTGGGGTGCCATTGCCTTCTCCAATATGCTGCATTAAGAAGGTGTGTTATCACTTCTGTAGTCTTCTTGACAAAAACGAGTAATCTCTATAAAAAAAAAACAACATTAAACCAACTCAAACTGAAGAACTCTTCAATATAGCAAGGTCATGGAAATTTTCTTTTTTAACTGAAGAATTGTTTCAGATTGGAGAAGACTAAGGAAACATGAAAACTTTTGCAAAATGGGATCACTTTTCACTTTCACACATTGGAGAAGGAAATGGCAACCCACTCCAATGTTCCTGCCTGGAGAATCCCAGGGACGGGGGAGCTTGATGGGCTGCCGTCTATGGGGTCGCACAGAGTCAGACACGACTGAAGTGACTTAGCAGCTGCAGCAGCAATGATTTTGGCAACCCACTCCAGTGTTCTTGCCTGGAGAATCCCAGGGACGGGGGAGCCTGGTGGGCTGCCATCTATGGGGTCGCACAGAGTTGGACACGACTGAAGCGACTTAGCAGCAGCAGCAGCAGCAATTTATATAGCAGTTATATTGTATTGGGTATAAGAAGGATGTGCTTAAGCTATACGCAAAAGCTATGCCATTTTCTGTAAGTGACTTGAGCATCTACAGATTTTGGTATCCCAGGGGAGTCCTGGAACCAACCTCTACAGTTACTGAGAGAGGACTACTGTATCAATGTGACCTTCTCAAATAACATTAGACTGCCAATTAATAAAAGTTATAAAGAAAGTGATTATTACATAGAGGACTATAACCAAATGTACTAATTCTAGGAAAAGGAGAAAATCTTAGAATTTAGAAATTGAAGTTAAAGTTGAATTACACACTTTAAAACTATACAAAATGCTGTCTCTGCATATATTTTATAGATAACATGATGCATATGTGCGTGCTCAGTTGCTTCAGTCGTGTCCAACTCTTTGTGACCTCATGGACTTGAGCCCACCAGGCTCCTCTGTCCATGAGATTTTCCAGGCGGAGATACTGGAGTGGGTTGCCATGCCCTCCTCCAAGGGATCCTCCCAACGGAGGGATCAAACCTTTGTCTCCTGCATCTCCTGCATTGCAGGCGGATTCTTTACATCTGAGCCACTGGGGAAGCCCCAGATAACTTGATACATAAATTCAGAATGATTGGAGTTCCAGTCATCTCAAATCTGATAACTGGTTATCTACTAATTCAAGCCCTTTAAGTATAACACAAGGACCAGGCTTGACTGCTACAGCATTCTGCTGCTGCTGCTAAGTCACTTCAGTCGTGTCTGACTCTGTGCGACCCCATACATGGCAGCCCACCAGGCTCCCCCGTTCCTGGGATTCTCCAGGCAAGAATACTGGAGTGGGTTGCCATTTCCTTCTCCAATGCATGAAAGTGAAAAGCAAAAGTGAAGTCGCTCAGTCCTAGCTATAGTCAAAAGAAAGAGAAAGCCATCTGCGCTGAAAGAGGAAAAAGGACAGCTCTTCATAGCTGAACTTTGAAACTTTGTATTGCCTTTAGACTAAGATTTTTCCAACTTCTTTTAAACATCCAACTTTATTCTTCCCACTGAATTACATAATAGAAATATCTCTGAATAAAAAGGAAAAAGAACTATTCATTGTTTCCTTTGTCCTATTTCCTTCTCCATGAATTGACCTTTCATTCAGGTTCATTCCCATGAAAAGACTTAGCCTGCACTGCTCCAGACCAGAGCTGGACCACGTGAACTTCCTAGGCAGGCTGTAATCTGTGCCTCTTCACATGGATCTTCTTTCAGTATATGTTTCATTTGTTCTAATATACTGTTCACTATGTTTGTTTAGTGGAGTGGGAACGATTCTACTTATTCCACTATGTGACATTCCTGTGTTGTTGCTGGGAGACAGTTCTCCAGGGTCTCTCCCATTTCTACACCTCTTGTGAGCCAGGCATTGACTGCTCTTTGCTTCAAACCATCTGACATACATAGACTGCATGTATCATCAACTAGCATCCAGGAAACAGTGGCAGGCTAACTCTCTAGCTCTCAAGGAAGGTGAAATCTCATACCCTTGGTAGTTCTTGATGGTCATTTGAACTTACTGATGCCAAGTCCTACTTTCAGGCAGGGGATGCTAGGACCGGTGCTCCATCCCATAGCTGCACTATGTAATTTGCCCATGAGCATCACCCAAATACACATTTCAAACAAGTTTAGCACCTGTAGGGAGTTTTTGTTTTTGAACTATTTATCCTAGAAGTCAGTGTCTGTTTTAGTGGGCACAGAACCAACTTGTGTTTCAGCCACCATGTAGAGTTGCTCTCAAGCACCTGAATGAGCAGGTCTCCTAGTTCTGATTTATGCCAGTGATATTTTAGCACCCTTGCAGATTGGTTTTCCACGCAAGTACCTCCTAGCCCATTTCACACTCTGGTTCTGTTACCTATAAGAACATGTATGTGTGTGTGTGTGTGTGTGCATCTCCTTTTCCGAAACAGGTGACACCACCTACTCTAGGGTCCCACCCACCTACATTCCCTTAGAACGCTGTTTTTGGGGGTTCTTGAAGCCTTCAGGCAGAACTCCATATTATGGGACAGAGGGATCCTTATCTATGTGTGTGTGTGAATGAACATTCTCCTACTTCCTTCCCCAACAGTAAGCCTTGCTGCTATGATCAACATGTTTCTACAAGCCTGGAAAATTACATTCATCACGTTGTTGCCTGGTTTCATTTTAAAAAGAGCTTTGAAAATCTCACACTAAGTCTTTCTGTTTTGTTTTGTTTTAGCAGCAGCGTGTGTGGTGGGGAGCACAGTTGAGGAGATACCTAAAGGTGCTGCAGGGGGTATGGATCACATAGGGGACTGCGTGGATGCACGATTCTGGTGTGTCTTCTCTTAGGAACAGATGCGTTGCCAAGTTGCAACAGCTCAGAAAGATGAGATGGGTCCCTGCCATCAATCTTATCTTCTCTGTCAGAGATTTATTGAGTAGGGGTAGGGGTTGGCTTCTTCTTTTATCTGTTGGCCTTGAACCAAAGTCCAACACTCCATATGCTGAAAGTGAAAGTGAAGTCACTCAGTCATGTCCAACTCTTTGCAACCCCATAGACTGTAGCCTACCAGGCTCCTCTGTCCGTGGGATTTTCCAGGCAATAGTACTGGAGTGGATTGCCATTTCCTTCTCCAGGGGATCTTCCCAACCCAGGACTCGAACCCAGGTCTCCCACATTGTAGACAGACGCTTTACCATCTGAGCCACCAGGGAAGTCCAAAGGGACTACCTAATCATCTAATCTCAGACTTCCTCAACAGTAAGATGCTCCACTATTTTGTGATCTTCTAAGAAAAAGCATTGCCAATTGTAAGACACATCCCAATTTCAGAAATATTAAAACACGAGAAACAGCATAGCTAAAAATTTATGAACTAAGATACTTGAGTTAGGGGTTGCAAACTTTTTGCCTAAGCTATTTACATGTTTTAATATCTAACATATTGTTTGAGTTTGCGACTCTAAATGCATAATAATAGCTACCAATTGTAGAAGATAATATGTGTGTATTCGTGAGCCCCAGACCTTTTAACTACTTTTCTACCTCTATTGCATAGAAGAGGTAGAAAACCCATTCACAAAGCAGAAAACTGAACTCCTGGAGGTTAGGTAAGGTTTGAAGGGGAGGATGCTAGGAGTGGGAGTGATGATTTGCACCCAGCTACGTCTCCTCTCCAGCTGAGAAGCCCACGGTTACTCTAAGGAGTTGCCTCTTGGAAGAAGCTGCCTGAGTTGAGAGTAGCTTTCAGAATGGTACCAAATCTAAATATTTGTGGATTGTTTTTAGAAACAAGTTCCCGCCCATCACACAGCTGTCACACAGCAATAATGGGGAGATTGGGCTCCTCTCTTTCAGCAAGAGTTACCAGGGAAAGGAAGGGTGAGGGGGTGGCTGTTCACCTCCACAGAAATCACTGCAGACATAATGGGGCTGATGCTTTGCGAAGCTACAAAATGCAGCGTCATTGTTTATCCCCTGTCAAGTCTTCATTCTTAGGAGGGAGAAAGTCCTTTTGGAACTCTCTGCCTTCATAAGGTTTTTGGCCTTTTCACAGGCTTAAAATGTTAAGGACTTTGAATTCTTAAAGCATATGCATAAAGCAGTTCCAGTGCATTATTTAAAAATATACTTTTCTCTCCCTTGCTTTCCTTTCTCTTTTCTTTCCCGTTTCTTTTTTTCTGGTTGTGATTTGAGGAAGCCTTCACCATAGCCAAGAACAGAATTTTAACTGATGGCAAAAATATAAAACCTTGAGATAATGTTTTATCACTGTTTATTATTGTATCTAAAGAAGAGGCCTTGAAAAGTGTTGGCTGCCGCTGGGTTACCATGGCAGTAATCAGTCAAACAAGCACGGGAGTTTTAAAACCTGCTTAACCCTTTTCTTACTCATTAGTGCAAACTTAAAGAAAGATTCCATTTGTGCAGTAGTGTGGGATTAGGCAAGAATGTCCCTTTGTTTTGAGGTCCCTGCCTTGCTCACCATATCCTCACACCCTCTTGCCCCCTTGCTCCAACCATAAGGAGCCATTTGCATTCCCTGAGTGTGCCCTGTTCTCTCTGCACTCTGAGTACAGGTACATGTGGCTTCTGCTTGGAACCAACTTTTGCTCCTATCTATAGACCCCAACTCTAAACATTCTACTCCATGAAAATGACACCTCCTCCAGGAAGCCTTCCCCATCGTTTTCTCCACTATCAGTTAGAAACATGTCCTAAGTGTTCCAGTAACACTGTGTATTTACCTCCATCCTAGCTTGTATTTTATTTCTTCACTCTTCTCCAGTAGCATATTAGGCACCTACCAACCTGGGGAGTTCATCTTTCAGTATCCTATCTTCTTGCCTTTTCATACTATTCATGGGGTTCTCAAGGCAAGAATACTGAAGTGGTTTGCCATTCCCTTCTCCAGTGGACCATATTTTGTCAGAACCCTCCAACATGACCCGTCCGTCTTAGGTGGCCCTACAAGGTATGGCTCATAGTTTCATTGAGTGAGACAAGGCTGTGGTCCATGTGATCAGTTTGATTAGTTTTCTGTTATTGTGGTTTTCATTCTGTCTGTCCTCTGATGGAGAAGGATTAGAGGCTTATGGAAGCTTCCTGATGGGAGAGACTGACTGTGGGGGAAACTTGTAGACAATAATTAGTTTACAAGATAGTGAAGTAGAAAGACGTGCGCTCATCTTCTCCTGTGAGAACTCCAGAATTACAGTCATCGACAGGAGAATGTTCAGTTCAGTTCAGTTCAGTTCAGTCGCTCAGTCGTGTCCGACTCTCTGCGACCCCATGAATCACAGCACGCCAGGCCTCCCTGTCCATCACCAACTCCCGGAGTTCACTCAAACTCATGTCCATCGAGTCGGTGATGCCATCCAGCCATCTCATTCTCTGTCGTCCCCGTCTCCTCCCACCCCCAATCCCTCCCAGCATCAGACTCTTTTCCAGGGAGTCAACTCTTCGCATGAGGTGGCCAAAGTATTGGAGTTTCAGCTTTAGCATCAGTCCTTCCAATGAACACCCAGGATTGATCTCCTTTAGAATGGACTGGTTGGATCTCCTTGCAGTCCAAGGGACTCTCAAGAGTCTTCTCCAGCACCACAGTTCAAAAGCATCAATTCTTCGGCGATCAGCTTTCTTCACAGTCCAACTCTCACATCCATACATGACCACTGGAAAAACCATAGCCTTGACTAGACGGACCTTTGTTGGCAAAGTAATGTCTCTGCTTTTTAATATGCTGTCTAGGTTGGTCATAACCAAAAAAGATACCCCATGTCTGAGGGCAAAGGAGACGCCCCAGCAAGACAGTAGGAGGGGCAAAATTGCATTTAGAATCAAACCCCATGCCCACCAGAGATGCTCGGAGGGTTCAAACAAAACCTTGTGTTCACCAGGAGACCCCACAGAGACTGAGCCAGACCTGCCTGTGAGTGTTTGAGCTGGGAAAGATTGAAGGCAGGAGAAGGGGACGACAGAGGATGAGATGGTTGGATGGCATCACTGACTCGATGGACATGAGTTTGAGCGAGCTCCAGGAGTTGCTGATGGACAGGGAAGCCTGGCGTGCTGCAGTCCATGGGGTTGCAAAGAGTCGGACACAACTGAGTGACTGAACTGAACTGAACTAGCTTGTGTTTCCTTTATTATACAGTTGTTTGAGGCAATCTTGCTGAAGAGTGTCTAGAACTGGTCTGCCTGGGTTTGAAACTCCTTTATTACTTACTAGCTGTGATTGTGGGCAAGTCACTTGACCTCTCTAAACTTCAACTTCTCCTTATGAGAAGAAAAATATTTACTTCAAAGAATCATCATGGAGATTTAATGAAATAATCTAAGTTAAATACCTAGCACCAAGGAATATTCAGTAAATGTTAGAGTGAAAATTTGTCTTCTCATAAAGTCTAAGTTCCATGAGGGCAGGGACCATGTCTTTTATCTTCTTAAGGACCTAACAAACAGCATATAGCAGCATAACATCAGACACATAGCAGAACTTTCCTACAAGTCTATAACCGTATGGTCAAGGAATGGGTTTCTATACGTAAATGAATTTCATGTATAGCTAACCTACCCCTGAACTCATATCTATTGAGTGAATGAATTCATATCTATTGGTGAAAATGTAGAAACCAGAATTATAAAGAAGGAATAAAGCCATCTATGAGCCTACCATCCACTGTTAATACATTAATCTGTATCCTTTGATGTGCACAGGCATCCTTTTAATGCATATGTATACATTTATATTTTGTAGAAATATTCCAATTTTACTTTTTACAAATCTTTGTTGATGAGTATTTCTCTTTCATAGTGTTAATGCTGCAATAAACATCCCATGTCATACATTTTTGCAAGCATCTTGCATTGTGATTAAAACTTTTAAAAGTTGCTTTTAAAAAATATAAAGATTTTTAAAACAAAACTATTTGAACAACCCAAGAGTTTATGTTGTTGTCGTTCAATCACTAAGTCCTGTCTGACTCTTTACAACCCCGTAGATTATAGCACATCAAGCTGTCTCCCAGAGTTCGCTCAGATTCATGTCCATGTAGTCGGCGATGCTGTCCAACCATTTCATTCCCTGTTGCACCCTCTTCCTTCTGCCCTCAATCTTTCCTAGCATCAGGGTCTTTTCCAGTGAGTCAGCTCTTCTCATCAGGTGGCCAAAGTATTGGAGCTTCAGCTTCAGAATAGTCCTTCTGATGAATATTCAGGGTAGATTTCCTTTAGGATTGACTGGCTTGATCTCCTTGCAGGTCAAGGAACTCTCAAGTGTCTTCTTCAGCACCACAATTCAAAAGCATCAATTCTTCAGTGCCTAGCCTTCTTTATGGTCCAACTCTCACAAGCCTACATGACTACTGGAAAAACCATAGCTTTGACCATATGGACCTTTGTCGGCAAAGTGATGCCTCTGCTTTTTAATACGCTGTCTAGGTTTGCCATAGCTTTCCTTCCAAGGAGCAAGCATCTTTTAACTTCATAGCTGCAGTCACCATCTGCAGTGATTTTGGAGCCCAAGAAAATAAAATCTGGCCACTGTTTCTATTTTTTTCCCCATCTATTTGCCATGACGTGATGGGACCAGATGCCATGATCTTCATCATTTTAATGTTGAGTTTCAAGGCAGCTTTTTCACTCTCCTCTTTGACCCTCTCAAGAGGCTCTTTAGTTCCTCTTCACTTTCTGCTACTAGGGTGATATCATCTGCATATCTGAGGTTGTTGATACTTCTCCCAGCAATCTTGATTCCAGCTTATGTCCAACATTTCGTATGATGTACTCTGCATTTAAGTTAAATAAGCTGGGTAACAATATACAGCCTTGTCATACTCTTTTCCCAATTTTGAACCAATCAGCTGTTCCATGTCTGGTCCTAATTGTTGCTTCTTGATCCGCATACAGGTTTTGCAAGAGACAGGTAAGATGGTCTGGTACTCCCATCTCTTTTAAAATATTCTAGTTTGGTGTGATCCACACATTCAAAGGCTTTAGCAAAGCAGAAGTAGATATTTTTCTGGAACTCCCTTGCTTTCTCCATGATCCATCAAATGTTGACAGTTTGACATCTGGTTCCTCTGCCTCTTCGAAATCCAGCTTGTACAACTGTAAGTTCTTGGTTCACATCCTGTTGAACCATAACTTGAAGGACTTTGAGCATAAACTTGCTAGCATGTAAAATGAGTGCAATTATACAGTGGTTTGAACATTCTTTGGCATTGCCCTTCTTTGGAATTGGGATAAAAACTGACTTTTTCCAGTCTGTGATCACTACTGAGTTTTCCAAATTTGCTGGCATATTGAGTGCAGCACTTTAACAGCATCATCTTTTAGGATTTTAAATAGCTCAGCTGGGATTCTGTCACCTCCACTATCTTTGTTCTTAGTAATGCTTCTTAAGACCCTGTTGACTACACCCACCAGGATGTCTGGCTCTAGGTGAGTGACCACGCCATTGTGGTTATCCAGGTCATTAAGACCTTTCTTGTATAGTTTTTCTGTGTTTTCTTGCCACCTCTTCTTAATCTCTTCTGCTTCTGCCAGGTCCTTACTGTTTCTGTCCTTTATCTGCCCATCCTTGCATGAAATGTTCCCTTGATATCCCCAGTTTTCTTGAAGAAATCTCTAGTCTTTCCCATTCTGTTGTTTTCCTCTGTTTCTTTAAATTGTTCTTTTAAGAAGTCATTCTTATCCTTCCTTGCTAGTCTCTGGAACTCTGCATTCAGTTGAGTAAATCTTCCTCTTTCTCCATTAACTTTAGCTTCTCTTCTTTCCTCAGTTATTTGTAAAGTCTGCTCAACCAGTTGCCTTCTTTTATTTCTTTTCCTTTGGGATGGTTTTGGTCACTACCTCCTGTACAGTGTTACAAACCTCTGTCCATAGTTCTTTAGACACTGTCCACCAGATCTAATCCTTTGAATCTATTCATCACTTCCACTGTATAATTAAGGGGTTTGATTTAGGTCATACTTGAATGGCCTGGTGGTTTTCCCTACTTTCTTCAATTTAAGCTTGAATTTTGAAATAAGGAGCTGATGATCCAAGCCACAGTCAACTTCAAGTCTTATTTTTGCTGGCTGGATAGAGTTTCTCCACCTTTAGCTGCAAAGAAGATAATCAATCTGATTTTGGTATTGACCGTCAAATAGTGTCCATGTATAGAGTCGTCTCTTGGGTTGTTGGGAATGGGTGTTTGCAATGACCACGTTCTCTTGACAGAACTCTGTTAGCCTTTTCCTTGCTTCATTTTGTACTCCAAGGCCAAACTTGTCTGTTATTCTGGGTATCCCTTGACTACCTACTTTTTCATTCCAATCACCTATAATGAAAAAGACATGTATTTTTGGGTGTTAGTTCTTGAAGATGTTGTAGGTCTTCATGGAACCGGTCAACTTCAGCTTCTTCAGCATCAGTGGTTTGGGCATAGAGTTGGGTTACTGTGATGCTGAATGCTTTGCCTTGGAAACAAACCAAGATCTTTCTGTCATTTTTCGAGATTGTACCCAAGTACTGTATTTCTGACTCTTGTTATTTATGAGGGCTACTCTATTTCTTTTAAGGGTTCTTGCCCACAGTAGTAGATATAAGGGTCATCAGAATTAAATTCTCCCCTTCCTCTCCATTTTAGTTCACTGATCCCTTAGATGTTGATGTTCAATCTTGCCATCTCCTGCTGATGAGGTCCAATTTACCTTGATTCATGGACCTAACATTCCAGATTCCTAAGAAATAGTGTTCTTTACAGCATCAGACTTTACTTTCACCACCAGATATATCCACAACTGAGCATCTTTTCTGCTTTGACCCAGCTGCTTTATTCTTCCTGGAGCTGTTCGTAATTGCCCTCCACTCTTCCCCAGTAGCGTACTGGACACCTTATGACCTGGGGCGCTCATTTTCCGGCATCATCTTTTTGCCTTTTCACACTGTTCGCAGGGTTCTCTAGGCAAGAATGCTGGAGTGTGTGGCCATTTTCTCCTCTGGTGCACCATGTTTTATCAGAACTCTTCACTATGACCCTTCTGTCTTGGGTGGTCCTGCACAGCATGGCTCATAGCTTCACAGAGTTACACAAGCCCTGTCGCCACAACAAGGCTGTGATCCATGAAGCGGCAACAATTTATAAGCATACCTGTTTTACTGTGCCCCTAGCAGCAGTCGGAGAAGGCTATGGCACCCCACTCCAGTACTCTTGCCTGGAAAATCCCATGGACAGAGAAGTCTGGTAGGCTGCAGTGCATGGGGTCGCTGAGGATCGGACATGACTGAGCGACTTCACTTCACTTTTCACTTTCATGCATTGGAGAAGGAAATGGCAACCCACTCCAGTGTTCTTGCCTAGAGAATCCCAGGGACAGGGGAGCCTGGTGGGCTGCCGTCTATGGGGTTGCACAGAGTTGGACACGACTGAAGTGACTTAGCAGCTAGCAGCAGTGGGCTTGATCTTAAGAAAACATTTTTGCTAATTTGATAGATAGAAAAATGGCATCTCATTTTTCCCCTGCCTCTATAAACCCTTCACATAACTCCTCATTTAAGCCTTGGGAAGACTCCGTTTGGTGATTCTGAGCAGCAGGTACCGCAACCTCTGAATCTCCATGCAGTTCCCCAGGGCTCCTGAGCTCTGCGTACTTGGAGCTCTTTCTTCTTACACTTACGGGCTCCACATGTTTGTGTTTGGGCTTCCTCATACATCAGCCCATTGATTTTCGTTTCTTCCTACACTGTCACCTACCATATGTGACTTCTTGCTTCATCCAACAGGACATCAACTCTTCTCATTCTCTGTTTTGATTCATTGTATTTAACAAGTATTTATTGTATACACCATGTTAAGGTTTGGAGAAAAGTTTTAAATGAACGAGAAATACAAACATTAATTGGACACGGTAAGTACCTACCCTACAAGAGAAACTAGAGATATAACCAATTATACAAAGGAAGCAACTGGGGGATGAAGGCAGAAGTCCTGATATAGGACTCAGAATAAAAACAGGCTCCAAAGAGGGACCTGTAAGGTATATGCTTAGTTGCTCAGTCATGTCCAACTCTTTGCAACCCCATGGACTGTAGCCCTCCAGGGTCCTTTGTCCATGGAATTCTCCAGGCAAGAATACTGGAGTGGGTAGCCATTCCCTCCTCCAGGAGATCTTCCTGACTCAGGGATCAAACCCAGGTCTCCTGCATTGTAGGCAGATTCTTTACCGTCTGAGCCACCAGGGAAACCCCAAAGAGGGACCTTGTGTTTCTTAAAGTTTGATGGCTGTAAAATTCTACACCAGGAAATTAACATTGTATATAACCCTTCTAACTTGTGGCATAGAAACCAGATAAACAAAATTGTTTAAGTCTTGTGCTAAATGAGATTAAATAAACTTTGATTTGGGGCTCAGGGTGCTTCTTCTGTGATAAGGGCTTTAAACCTGCCAGCTCTGACTCCAAGAGCTTCAGTTGACTCTTTACAGGGCACTCTGGCTTCTTTCTCCTGTCTCAGCTCTGTTTCTTCGAGGGAAGATTTGGTGCCAGGAATATCCAATTAAATTCAGTGCTTCTGTGCAACAGTGAGAAAGAATGATATTAATAATATGGCTTCTTTGCAACTGAACAGAGGTTCTTTATCATTTCTTTGAAACAGATGCTTGTTCAGGATGATTCAACAGTTTGAAATATAAGTATCACTCAATATCTTAACTACTTTATTTACATGTAGCCAAAATACATACTTTGAAAACTCCACTTAACATATATCTCCTGAATGCCTACTGTGTTCCGGGCAGTAGGTATTTTACTATAGGTTTTCAAATTCCTACCCAGAACCGCTTTGTTCAGTTTTCACCCAGGTCTACTGCCATCATCTAAGTCCAAATCTGATCTGTAGTGAGACTTTTTTTTTTCTTCCTGTTGAACCTTTAGCATGTAGTGCAGAACCAACCTCACCAGGGGAATATGTGATTTAGTGAAATATTTATTCCTTTTCCTATAACATATTCTCCCATCTAATACTTCTTGTTACTGCAAACATAAGACAGTTTTACAACCAGTAATGAATGAATGATGGGCAATTTTTCTAGAATTGTTTTTCATTTTTGTTAGCTTTATGGAGGTTTTCAAATTTTCATATATATGTGTAAAATGTGTGTGTGTGTATATGTATATAGTGTATATGTGTGTGTGTGTCTGTACCAGAAAAGCACACTGATTTGGCACATATTCTTTTTATTTTATTATTTATTTTTTTCAAACTTTAAACTTTTTATTTTGAGTCGGGGTGTAACTGGTTAACAATGTTACGATAGTTTCAAGGGAACTCAGCCTTACATATACATGTGTCCATTCTTCCCCAAACCCAGCTCGCATCCAGCCTGTTGGCATATATTATTCTAACAGCTTCAGAGAGAACAGAGATCATTTATTGTCAGTTGTTTCAATATTTTTTCTACAATGAAAGGAATCATAAAAAATTCCATTCTATGTTTACTTGTTCAAGTGGCTGTTTATAGACTTTTATGACTAATTCCTTGATTTTGTTAAAGTTGGTGGGTAAAAGTAGACTATTTGAGTTATACACGCGCAAAACATTGCTCCTCCATTTAAAAGACTGATTCAGATGGCTGACTCAGGGCTATCCTTTGGAGATGGTTATGAACATATTATGCTGTTACTTAGGAATGTTTTCAGGGGCTGCTGGGGCAAAATGTGTAATTAGTCCTTCACTCAATTACATAGTTCATGTGTAGTATTCATTTGACTTTATATTAGTAAATGAAATTATAAATTTAGTGACAAAAAGAAATCATATGTTAATAGCTGTATATATTAAGATCATTATTATGGCATGATTTCTTTAGGTTACATCTGAAAACTGTTCTTTTATCACAAATGAATTTGTCTACCCGCCACCCCCCGCCCCGCCCGCAACACACACACTAAGATCTTGAACAAACACTGACATGCCTTCTAACAGCTCAAGGCCATGTCTCTGGAATGACACAGTCCCCCTTAAGTTCCTGTCTGGGGAAACTCAAGGCTGACTAAAGAATTCACCATCTCTTCCAGCCAATACCTGAATAGGGCCCCTTTTCTCCAGTGTCTGTGGAGTCTGTAAGAGTCTCGCTTCCACAGGGCCAGTGAATAATCCCAGGTGGCCTAATCACATTAATCCACCCCCACCGCCTTACTTGCTTTTTGTAATTTTCCACTTCCCTGACTTTGCTCAAGTCCCCACTCCATCTCTACATCCCTACATGGATCAGAGTTGAGTTTGGTTTTGTACTGAAGTCTTTTTCCCCCACTGCAGTAGTTACTGAAGAAAGGCTGTTCTTACTACCTTCAACTAACGTCCAGCTTTGTTTTTTCTTAATGCATACAGCCCAAAACTTGAAGTAATTAAAATATGAATGCCTGGAAACTTGTAGCTGACCTCAGAAACATGTCATAGCAACAGTCTCTGAATTAAGTACGGTCGAATGGCTACTGGCCACAGTCCGGACAGCTGTGATTTACAATACATTGGAGTAAGAGAATTTGAAATAATGTTCTGTTCATCTCAACTATTCCTTGCATAAAATGAAAGATTCCAAGAGGGAAACCTGAAGACATAAATCAGTAGAGCCTGGATGGAATTTGGGCTAATATAAAACTAGCTGTACAAAACTGGATCCTGATCTAGAATATATATGAGTGCTGGACTGATCAACTTTGAGTGTGATCCCATAGGTCATAGAGAACAGGATAACATGGTGAAATAGCATGACTTCTGTGGTCAGAGGACCTGGGTGTAAATCTCAGTTCTACATTTGCTTGGCCTTGTGAACTTGGGCAAATTGCATCCACTTTCTGACCCTCGTCCTCGAAGATGGAGACAACATTGCCTTCTTCCAGAGCTCTTGCTAGGAGATCATGTCTGGGGAAGGTGAGGACTGGCATACAGTGAGCTCCTCTCCTCCTTTTCCTGGTGGCATTGAAGAAGGGAGGACTTGTCTCTTGAGAACCCAAAGGACATAGGTATGTCACGGGGGGAAAGGTATTGAGGAGGTGGCCAAAGGAAATCAGTTTGAAACAGACAATGCTGGGAAGCACCAAATTGTATTTGTGTGTTTGTAGGGGCAGTTTGCCGAAGAAGGAAATGGCAACCCACTCCAGTGTTCTTGCCTGGAGAATCCCAGGGACGGGGAAGCCTGGTGGGCTTCCGTTTATGGGGTCACACAGAGTCAGACACGACTGAAGTGACTTAGCAGCAGCAGCAGCAGGGGCAGTTTGCAGGGGAGATAAGTCACTGAAATAGACAGGATAGTAAAGAAAGGACAAGGAACTAAAAGAGTGAAGAGAGACAACACTAAAAATTTTGTCTTTTTCTGAGAGAGTGACCTTGTGGAAGACAGAGCAAGTGGCTCAGAATGACCCATCAGGCATTAAATTGGATGATTTAAACTATGGCATGTCGTAGAAGGAAGAAACCAACCATCAGAAGAGTTGTAAACAGGTCCCCTCCACCCTAAAGCTAATATATAATTTATAGTACCCTTGGAAAATTGAGAATTATTTATTGTTTCTTTAACTTTGTGCACAGACACATAAATCCCCCTACTTTGAACATGGTGGTGGGGGGACAGAATGTCTGTATTTATCATGGGATTTGAACCATCCTGACAAAGAAGATTCACAGTCACTATTTTGGGATGAATAAGATTGATCTCTGAGATACTAGAAGAAAAAAGGAATGTCCAAATAAGAGACACAATTTTCATCAGTTGTTTAAATATTGATCACAAAAGCCTCACAAATACTTCTTGGGTTTTTCATATTATTTTGAAACACCGAGGAAGCCATCTGTGGGAAATTCAGCAGCTATATTAAAGAGTATTCTTTTCTAAATGAATTAGAATAAATATATATAAGAAAGGGTCCAGCATGATGTCCAGCAAACAATAGAAGCTCAACAAGTGTTAGGGGAATCCAGTGCAATCCTTTAATCCATATTTAATACAAAGCATTATCCAACAGCCCTTTGCTTCAGAGCAGAAATGTCCCGAAATGTGGCTGGGGTAAGCCTCAGAGGTCAGTTCAGTTTAGTCGCTCAGTCGTGTCCAACTCTTTTGTGACCCCATGGACTGCAGAATGCCAGGCTTCCCTGTCCATCACCAACTCCCAGAGCCTATTCAAACTCATGTCCATCTAGTCGGTGATGCCATCCAACCATCTCATCTTCTGTCGTCCCCTTCTCCTCCTGCCTTCAATCTTTCCCAGCATCAGGGTCTTTTCTGATGAGTCAGTTCTTCACATCAGATGGCCAAAGTTTTGGAGTTTCAGCTTCAACATCAGTCCTTCCAAAGAATATTCAGGACTTATTTCCTTTAGGATGGACTGGTTGGATCTCCTTGCAGTCCAAGGGACTCTGAAGTCTTCTCCAACACCACAATTCAAAAGCATCAACTCTTTGGCGCTCAGAGGTAACCCTTACTAATTAAAAGTGCCCAGAGACAACCCAAAGATTATTGAAATTCACTCCACTTTCCAATATGTGATGTAGTGAGTTGCAAGAAGAACATTACTGTTGCTGATACCCGTGATAACTTGAAGGTATGGTTGCTTAGAAGCCTGTCAGGAATAAGAAGGGTTTCTGGTCACAGGACAGTGCAGTGGTCAGTCCAAAAAAGATGGCATTCTTCAGCCTCCTCCTCACTGAAGTCTTGGCCAGCTCTAAGATGTATTAACTAGAGGTCATGTTCTTGTGGACTCATTACCATTTATTGAAGTTCTTATTATATCCCAGGTACTTTGTAGATATTTTCTCATTTAATCTCCATAACAATGCTACTATCACCATCTTCATTTATAAGAAACTCAGTCAGGGTTAAAATCAGTGCAGTGTCAATAGTGAAGCAGAATTTGGAAACAAACTTACCTCAACTTAAATCTTGGCCCATGACCTCAGCATTTCCAAACCACAGTGGGCTTCAACCTACCAGTTCTAACATTTGTAGAATAATTTTTGAAATGCCGGAATTAGAAGTTATATATATTCTGAACAAATCACGTGGTCAGTAATGGGTTAACACTGTTATTGGCACGTGAATAGAAGTGTCCACTAGGGACAGAGTAAGATTAAGCCAACAGACACTGAAAGGCAGCCCTGGAGGCCGGTGTGAGAAAGAGGGACTTTTCAGTAAAGTGTGGGACAGGTAGGCAGCCATTTGGATAAAATTAAAAGTTAATGCAGGGAAAAAATCCATAATCAGCAAAGTATAAAAGCCCACACCAGACGCCCATGTGTCTAGTAACTGCAAGAGAACATACAACACAGTAAAATACAGCCTTAACACAACAGTATGGGTATATCTCAAATTGATACTGAGCAAAAAACAAGTCACCAAGGCATGCTGTAGGACTGTATAGGTGCAAAAAATAATTACAAAAAAAATCAGAATAGTGATTTATTACCTGGAGATGGAGGTGCGTAGGACGTTTGATCCCACTGCAGTGACCACCACTAAGCTGAAAAAGCTTTTTCCATTTTGGAGGAGGTGTTTGAGACCTGAGGCTTTGATCTGGTTATTTGAATCCTTGATAGTGAAAGATCTTGAGGTAAATATGCTCTTTCATTTTTGTCTTGACTAGTGTAATAAAAACAGATCTGCCCCCCCTCAAAAAAGAAGTTATATATGTGCTTAGTCAATCAGTCATGTCCAGCTGTTTGCGACCCCATGGACTGTAACCTGCAGCCTCCTCTGTCCATATCGGAATGGGTCGCTTAGAAGTTACAATTACCTAACAAACATTTTTTAGTATCTGCTTACAGCAAGTCATGGACACCAAACAGCCAACTAGCAGTGTTTGGGAATAATTGACTCAAATTTGTTTTATTCACCAGGTTATTTGGCATCACGAAGACCTCGTCTGAATCTACTCTGCATCATGGCATTAAACTAGAACCAAATTTTGAGGAGCTAAGAATCCCTAATTGATTTGGTGGCTTTCTCCTTGTTTCCTAAAAAAATCCCCCCACCAACCCCCTTCTTAGCAAAGGTGCTTTCTATTCAACCTGCCCCCACCTAAAGTTAAATGAAGGGAAAACTGAGGAAATGTATTTATATTTATCCTCATATTCACCATTTTCAATGCACTTGTTTCCTTCCTAAAGATCTAAGTTCCCATCTAGTAGTTTCTTTTAGGGCAGTCTTCTGGCAATAAATCCTGTTTCCCTTTATCTGAAAATATTTTGGTTTCATCTTCATTTCTTAAATGTTTTAACTGAGAAACAATTTGCCTTCAGTAACATACACATTATATTCACTACTGTCAGCAGGAATCCCTTAGAGAAATGGAGTAGCCATCATGGTCAACAAAAGAGTCCGAAATGCAGTACTTGGATGCAATCTCAAAAATGACAGAATGATCTCTGTTCATTTCCAAGGCAAACCATTCATTATCACAGTAATCCAAGTCTATGCCCCAACCAGTAAAGCTGAAGAAACTAGAGTTGAACAGTTCTATGAAGACCTACAAGACCATTTAGAACTACCACCCAAAAAAAGATGTCGTTTTCATTATAGGGGACTGGAATGCAAAAGTAGGAAGTCAAGAAACACCTGGAGTAACAGGCAAATTTGGCCTTGGAGTACAGAATGAAGCAGGGCAAAGGCTAATAGAGTTTTGCCAAGAGAACGCACTGGTCATAGCAAACACCTTCTTCACACAACACAAGAGAAGACTCTACACATATACATCACCAGAGGGCCAACACTGAAATCAGACTGATTATGTTCTTTGCAGCCAAAGATGGAGAAGCTCTATATGGTCAGCAAAAACAAGACCAGGAGCTGACTGTGGCTCAGATCATGAACTCCTTATTGCCAAATTCAGACTTAAATTGAAAGTGGGGAAAATGACTAGACCATTCAGGTGTGACCTAAATGAAATCTCTTATACAGTGGAAATGAGAAGTAGATTTAAGGGACTAGATCTGATAGACAAAGTGCCTGATGAACTATGGATGGAGGTTTGTGACATTGTATAGGAGACAGGGAACAAGACCATCCCCAAGAAAAAAAAAGGCAAAAAATCAAAATGGCTGTCTGAGGAGGCCTTACAAATAACTGTGAAAAGAAGAGAAGAGAAAAGGAAAGAGATACCCATTTGAATGCAGAGTTCCAAAGAATAGCAAGGAGAGATAAGAAAGCCTTCCTCAGCGATCAGTGCAAAGACATAGAGGAAAACAATAGAATGGGAAAGACTAGAGATCTCTTCAAGAAAATTAGAGATACCAAGGGAATATTTCATGCAAAGATGGGCTCAATAAAGGACAGAAATGGTAGGGACCTAACAGAAGCAGAAGATATTAAAGGCAAGAATACACAGAAGAACTATACAAAAAAGATCTTCACGACCCAGATAATCACGATGGTGTGATCACTCACCTAGAGCCAGACATCCTGGAATGTGAAGTCAAGTTGGCCTTAGGAAGCATCATCACTATGAACAAAGCTAGTGGAGGTGATGGAATTCCAGTTGAGCTATTTCAAATCCTAAAAGATGATGCTGTGAAAGTGCTGCATTCAATATGCCAGCAAATTTGGAAAACTCAACAGTGGCCACAGGCCTGGAAAAAGTCAGTTTTCATTCCAATCCTAAAAAAGGGAATACCAAAGAATGCTCAAACTACTGCACAATTGAACTCATCTCACATGCTAGGTCCATCTAATCAAAGCTATGGTTTTTCCAGTAGTCATGTATAGATGTGAGAATTGGACTATAAAGAAAGCTGAGCTCAGAAGTATTGATGCTTTTGAATTGTGGTGTTGAAGAAGACTCTTGGAGAGTCCCTTGGACTGCAAGGAGATCCAACCAGTCCATCCTAAAGGAGATCAGTCCTGGGTGTTCATTGGAATGACTGATGCTAAAGCTGAAACTCCAATACTTTGGCCACCTGATGCGAAGAGCTGACTCATTTGAAAAGACCCTGATGCTGGGAAAGATTGAGGGCAGGAGGAGAAGGGGATGACAGAGGATGAGATGGTTGGATGGCATCAATGACTCAATGGACATGAGTTTGGGTAAACCCCGGGAGTTGGTGATGGACAGAGAAGCCTGGCATGCTGCAGTTCATGGGGTCGCAAAGAGTCGGACACGACTGAGTGACTGAACTGAATATACACAAATCTTAAAGTACAACTTAATGAATTTTTATGTATGTATGCACCCATATAACTACCACTCTGTGCATGTATGCTGCTGCTGCTCTGCTGCTAAGTCACTTCAGTCGTGTCCGACACTGTGTGACCCCACAGACGGAAGCCCACCAGGCTCCCCCGTCCCTGGGATTCTCCAGGCAAGAACACTGGAGTGGGTTGCCATTTCCTTCTCCAATGTGTGAAAGTGAAAAGTGAAAGTGAAGTCGCTCAGTCGTGTCCGACCCTTAGCGACCCCATGGACTGCAGCCTACCAGGCTCCTCCATCCATGGGATTTTCCAGGCAAGAGTACTGGAGTGGCTTGCCATTGCCTTCTCCGTATGCCAAGTGTTAAATCACTTCAGTCATGTCCGACTCTTTGTGACCCCATGCACTGTAGCTTGCCAGCCTCCTCTGCACATGGGATTCTCTATGCAAGAATACTGGAGTGGGTTGCCATGCCCTCCTCCAGAGGATCTTCCCAACCCAGGCATTGAACCTGCCTCTCTTTTGTCTCCTGCATTGGTAGGCAGGTTCTTTACCACTAGCTCCACCTGGGAAGCCCAACTACCACCCCAATAAAGATATAAACATTTCTGCCACCCAGAAAGTTCCCTAGTGTCCCTTTGTAGTCAGTTTCCTTCTCTCCAGACCTTGGCAATCACTAATCTGTTCTCAGTTGCTATTTTTTTTGTCTTTTCTAAATTGTCACATAAATAGACTCATATAATATGTACTCTTTGGAGTCTGGCTTCTTTCACTTAGCACAATGCACTTGAGAATTATCCATGTCAATGCCTATATCCACAGTTCATTCCTTTTCATTGCTGAGTAGTATTCTATCGTAAGGATGTACTATAGCTTGTTTATCCATTTAGCCTGAAAATACGTTGTTTTCCATTTCTGGAAATTTAAAATAGAGTTGCTATAAAAGTCGAGTGCAAGTTTTTGGGTGAATATGATTTTCATTCATCCAGAGTAAATATCTAGGAAGGCATTACTGAATTATAAGGTCAGTATATGTTTAATATTGTAAGGAACTACCAAACTGTTTTTCAAAGTGCTATAGCAATTTATATTTCCACAATAGTGCATGAGTTTCAGTTGCTTTGCAACTTCCTGAGCACTTGGTATTGTTTGTTTCATTTTATTTTAGCCATTCTAAGAGGTGGTCTCTCTACTATGGTTTTAATTCCCCAGTAGCTCAGACAGTAAAGAATCTGCCTACCATACAGGAGACCCAGGTTTGATCCCTGGGTCAGGAAGATCCCCTGGAAGAGAGAATGGCAACCCACTCCAATACTCTTGCCTGGGAAATCCCATGGACAGAGGAACCTGGTGGGCTACAGTCTACGGTCACATAAAGTCAGACCCAAGTGAGCAACACTTTCACACTTAATCACTAACAATGTTGAGCATCTTTTTATGTGAATCTCTTTTTACATGATTATTTGCCATCTGTACATCATCTCTGGTGAAAGTTTTTCAAATCTTTTGACCACCTCCCTTTTTAAACTGGGTCATTTTTTTCCTTATTGCTGAGTTTTGGAAAGTTATTTATATCATCTGGCTACAAGTCCTTGATTAGCTATGTGTTCTGCAAGTATTTTCCCTCAGTCTATAGCTAGTCTTTTTATTTTCTTAAGTGTCTTTCAAAGAAAAGAATGTTTTAATTGTGAAGTCCAATTTATTGTTTGTTTGTGTTTTTTTTTTCATTTTTTTATTTGTGCTTTTGTGTCATATCCAAAAAGTCTTTGACTAATCCAAGGTCACAAAGATATTTTCCTATGTTTTGTTCTAGAACATTTATTGTTTTACATTGAACATTCAAGTCTGTGATACATTTTGAGTTCATGTTTATATATGGTTCAAGGAATAGTCAAGATTCTTTTTTTTTTTTTTTTTTGGCATATCAATATCCAGCTGTTCCAGCACCGTTTTTCAACTCCTTGACTCCATTTGCTCCATTGGCTCTCTATGAACAGTTTATTTCATCTTTATTACATCTTTCAAAAATTGTATTTCATACTTGCATTGGCCAAGAACTGAGTTTTGAACTTTAGTAATAAAATACTCAAATGACTTAGGAAGGAAGCAAGGGAGGGAGGGAAGGAAATAAAAAGCAAGACAAACAAACTCAATTAAAAATCTCTGGGCTGCTGGCCCTGGCTTGCCTCCTGGCTGAGGGGAGCACCAGCCTCACACACAGCCCAGAAAAGGTCTGAGCCTGGGGTCCCAGCTGGGGAAGGCATGGTTAGGTGCCTGTCTCAGGAAAGGGGGCCAGGACAGCCTGAGCGGGACTGCGTAAGGCTCTCCTAGGGCAGAGGGTGGGCTTCCCAGGTGGCGCTAGTGGTAAAGAGCCCATATGCCAATGCAGAGATGCGGGTTCGATCCCTGGGTCGGGAAGATCCCCTGAAGGAGGGTATAGCAACCACTCGCGTATTCGTGTCTGGAGAACCCCATGGACAGAGGAGCCTGATGGGCTAAAATCCATAGGGTTGCAAAGTGTCAGACATGACTGAAATGTCTTAGCATACACGCACACAAGGCAGAGGGTATCAAAAGAGAAAAGAAAGCTCTGATTGTAGTCTAATGCTATGGAACCGATCTCTCTTCTTTTGGTTATATTCAGGTTTGAGTCACTGTTTTTAGTGTAAAATACCAAAAACCCCCACAACTGAATAGGTAATCTCTTGTCCCTGCTGAGACATTAGTAAATGTGAACAAGCCCAATGTAGATTTGGCAGCCTAGTAAAAAGTGTGGGCAGAAAGTTTTCCTCCTCCTCTTCCTCTCCCTCCTTCCATCTGAAAGGTAAGAGAGGAACAGTTAGTCAAACCACCCAAATAAATTCTTCTAGCTTCAGCTACCAAAAACTGGTGGCTGGCTACAAGATACAGACACATGGTAAGTGAGCCACTGGCTAGGCTTCCATTCAGCATTGCAGGTGGAAGTCTGTTTTCTATTGCATTCTTGTTGCTATCTTTGCATCTTAGAAGAGGCAGTGTATGTGAGACACATCTGTCTTGTGCACTATCTTTCTCATTGTTGTTGTCTTAAAGTTAAAATCACAGAAAGTGTTGATATGATGAGATATTTGTGTTTCTAATGTATTGGTCATGTGCATCAACATTCTTAATACATTTGAATTCACACGTTCTACTGTGCTCAGCTCGGTGTGACGATGTCTTCATTAATCACTTGGTTTAGTTGATTCATGCAGACCTAGCTTCGGGTTGAATTAATACCACACCAACCAATTGGAAATTTGAGAACAGGTTCAGTGAAGATGGCCTACAGTTGATTCTCCTATATTTGCCGATGCAGAACCTGCAAATACAGAGGACCTGACTGTACCATTTTATATAAGGAACTTGAGCATCCACAGATGTTGTGGATTTGTGGGGTCCTGGAACTAGGTCCGCACGAATACCGATGGACAACTGTGTATAAGAAACTGAAATAGTGGCTAAAGAGATTCAGTAAATTGCTAATTTCCAATGCTTTCATAGGACTTTACTCATATCGTATGATACTTAGCTGTACTCATGCCTTTTCCTCCAGGTTCTGTAAGCCTCTTAGGTACTAGTTCTATCTAGTTCATCCATACATCGTCAATACATCTCATTCATCCTCGCATTTAGAAAAGTGGCTAATTCAGAACATATGTCTGATAAAATATCTATTGATTTTGATAGAAATTATGTAATTTACTGAAGACATAGAAGACATTTTGTCATAGCTGTGGATATTACAAAGCCTGAAGAGCTGATACCGTTGATTTTGATGTCATAAACAGGCTGGAATTCAACCTGCTTTCAGCAATTTGGAGTGTCAGACTGTTAAAAACCACCAAGAAATTAACAGAAATACAAGCAAAAACCCCTTTAAAAGTTACTTTTAACTGAGTTTTCATAAATATAAGATGGCTATCTGGCTTGATAGTGGCCATTTAAGTAAAAAAGATCCAGTAGGTTTCAATGGCCATGAACTCAATACCAGCGTGATGTGGCAGCTTACAATGCTAATGCAATTTAAATGACAAATAAGTAGTATGTCCATTATATGCCCTGCTGGTCAAGCCACATATAGAATGAAACATGCAGTTTCCAGTACTCCATTCCAAGGGGAAAATTTGCAATTAGATCATGTGCAGTAAGGTGGCAATAGATGAGGGTTAACCCATGATATGTATATGACTGAGTAATTTTTGACTCACTGGATTTAATGAGTGAGAAGGCCCTGTCGTTTGCAATGTAGCTAAGAAAATGTTTTTGTTTTTTTTTTTGTGGGCTCAGATTGAGCTGTCTCTAGGAGCTGGTTTTTGCTCTTGGGAGACATGTGGGCATAATCTAATAGAACTCTGTTAGAAGCAGTGAGGATTACGGGGCTGAGGAAGCAAAGCCCCTTGAATGTCATACTTCCTGGTACTTTTCTACCTAGAATCTATAAATGCAGCCTTTAGTCACTGTTTCCTCCTGCACAGATGCTGTGGTTCTCCTTCTGTCTCAGTTTAGTGCCTCAAACTGCCTAATCCACTCCAGGGCCATATAGCCTAGAGGGGTTCTGTTGGGACTGGCTATTGACATGGGGAGACTTCCCAGGTGGCGCTAGTGATAAAGAACCTGCCTGCCAATGCAGGAGTTGTAAGAGATGTAGGTTCTATCCCTGAGTTGGGAAGATCCTTCGGAGGAGGGCATGGCACTCCTGTATTCTTACCTGGAGAATCCCATGGACAGTGGAACCTGGTGAGTTGGACACGACTAAAGCGACTGAGCACAGCACAGCACATTGACGTGGGTAATTCTTAGGAAAGCAGCAATATGAACATCCGCAGTCAGCCGCTCTGGGTACTCCTGTTGCCCTCTCACCCCTGCAACCCCTCCCCACCACCTTCTAGGTGATGTCCGGCAGTAGCATCTTCCTGCCCGTCTCACCCTCGTGCGCTGACTCCTGGCTCCCTCAGACTTCTGCCTCCTCTGTGCTCTCGGCTGTTGCCGTTTGGCATACTCCACCCACTGGTCCTGGCATACGTCAACCCCTCTTACTGTTGGCTTCTCATCTTTTCCAGAATTTATGTTTTCAGATTCTTTGCTAGTTTGAATGAATGTGACAATTTTTGTTCAGTAGCTCAGTCGTGTCCGACTCTTTGCGACCCCATGGACTGCAGCACAACAGGCTCTCCCAGAGTCTGCTCAAACTCATGTCCATTGAGTCAGTGACGCCATCCAATCATCTCTTCCTCTGTCATCCCCTTCTCCTCCTGCCTTCAATCTTTCCCAGAATCAGGGTCTTTTCTAATGAGTCAGTTCTTGGCATCAGGTAGCCAAAGTATTGGAGCTTCTGCTTCAGCATCAGTCCTTCCAATAAATATTCAGGGTTGATTTCCTTTAGGATGGACTGGTTGGATTGCCTTGCAGTCCAAAGGACTCTCAAGAGTCTTCTCTAACACCACAGTTCAAATTTTATGAAAGTGCACTGAGATTTAATCTTTTATTTTTTTGAGTGGCTCTCTCCTCCTGCCTCATAGCACAAGGGTTAAATGCATAATCTCTGGAGTCAAACGTGTAGGTTCAAATCCTGATCCTGCCACTAACAGATGGTATTAACTTGGGAAAGTTCTTAATATCACTGAGCATTAGCTTCTTGATCTATAAAATGGAAATTAAAACTATCTACTGCATAATAACAAACAGAGTTACCAGGGGGAAAGTGAGGTGGGGGAAGGATAAATTGAGAATTTAGGATTGGCATATACACAGTGCTATATACAAAATAGAAAACTAGTAGGGAACTGCTGTATAATTCAGGGAATTCTCAATACTCTGTAATGATCTATATGAGAAAAGAATCTAAAAAAGAGTGAATACATATATATATATAACTGATTCACTTTGCTGTACAACAAAAATTAACACAACTTTAAAATTGACTATACTCCAAAAAAAATTTTTTTAAATACTACTGCATAGATTAGATGAGATAATGTAAGTAAAGGCCTGACAAGGTATCTAGCATATAGTAAACCCCAAAAATGAAAGTTATTGTCACATATCATGTATAACTATATGCCATATAGCTTTATATATCTAGCTACTGTAACAGAATTATTTTAAAAAGGCCCCTTTAATACCCTCCTCAGATTTCTCCAGTTCTGCATTGTTGATGTTTATTAGAGGAGATTGAATAATAAATTGTAGAGAAATTTTGAATTTAGTTGAGTGGAATATTTACAGTTAACATATGGTACTGGCTTTAGCTTGCTGCTGCTGCTGCTGCTGCTGCTAAGTCACTTCAGTCGTGTCCGACTCTGTGTGACCCCATAGATGGAAGCCCACCAGGCTCCCCCGTCCCTGGGATTCTCCAGGCAAGAACACTGGAGTGGGTTGCCATTTCCTTCTCCAATGTGTGAAAGTGAAAAGTGAAGTCGCTCAGTCGTGTCCAACCCCTAGCGACCCCACGGACTGCAGCCTACCAGGCTCCTCCATCCATGGGATTTTCTAGGCAAGAGTACTGGAGTGGCTTGCCATTGCCTTCTCCGGGCTTTAGCTTAGGAATCAAAAATTAAATTTTCTTTTTCCACATTACTTTATCCTCGAAGCAGAGTGGGCCAACTGCCCATAATATCTGGGCAACAAAACCAAGTTCAGTGAAAATTTATTCACTCTTGGACTTTTGTATTATTTGAGTTAGTAAATCAATATTAACTTGCATGGTATCCTCATAGGCATGAATTAAATTAGTTCAAGGTTTTTTTCCAAAGGAGCCAAGCCTCATAATTTTATCTGGTCATTATCGAGAATATTATGGTTTTTAAATGTTGGGTCACAGACATTGCTAGTGCATAAAAATTCCTTTTGGGAATTCAGAAACCTATCTGTTCCTTTTAATATTGGTGTGTCCTAGCCAATGACTCTTTAAATAATATTATTGCTCAGTACTTTTCCTTATTAAAAAGCGTCTGGATCTCAGACCACCTAAAATCAGGAAAACACGAGCAAGAGAAGTCAAAGCTGTCCCCAGTGGGAATTGCAAGAAAATGAAATCGAAGCTGAGTAAAGAAAAAGGTGGAGGAGAGAAAACAAAGAGCCTCTCTCTTTAGAGCAATCCGGGATGCGATGTCTGCTCTGAACTCCGAAGAGCCTCAGAGGAGGGAGAGCCGCTTAGACTGACGACCTCATGGCTCAGTAGGAAAGGAGAAGGGATGCTACCAGTTGCAGGGCACCAAACAAATACAAATCCTAGTCTTGCAGGGCTGGGGAGAGAGGGGGATGGCGCGGAGAGGCATGTGAAGAACTCCTTGTCCCTAAGAAAAATTTCCACAAAGACCCTTTATATTCAACAAAGGAATGACTAACCCCCAGACACCGGAAGGGCTGGCAGGTGGCACTCACCTGGCGGTGCCTTGGAGGAAATGGTGTGTGGAGCCCAAGGTGGTTAGGTTTTGTTTCTTCACTCCAGAAATCAGAGAAAAAGGATTTCTTCCGTAAGAGAGCATTTAACCAGCTGCTAGGGTACACATTCACTCCATCACCTCACTATGCTCCCGCCCCATTTACACTAAACCTCTCTGTACCAAGGAGGCCCGTGGAGCTTCTGCTTGTGACTGACTTTGGCTGGGGAGCGAGCGCCAGCAGAGAGGGAAGAGATGAGGACTGTGGCCTCTCTGCCCCCGCTGAGGTCTTAGCCCCAGTCAGGGGGTGGGGGTTGGGAGGGGAATGGCAACTAGAAACTTAGGGAATGTTTTCACAACAGTTCTGGCTGAGGACTGAGTGCCACATACTGACGGAATTATTGTTATGACAGAATTTGTAACATGCTGAGTGAGGGTGGAAGCCAGAGCTGGAAGCACAGAAAGAACTCTGGATGTAATCAGATCTCCTTAAGGGCCCAGTGACCAAGTGTTGTACGAAGTAGAAAGGGCCTTTCTCCCTCTCCTCTGCACAAAATCCACACCCACACCCCAAGAATATGACACCTTTGGCATGAACACTTACATTTTCACCTCAGACAGTGGCACTTGGCAGGGGTAGGCGGTCAAATGGCAGAAAGGCAAAGACATTGTAAGGACCCCATGGGGCCTTCCCGGGACTGGCCTTCCTGAATATCTACTGCTTTAATTCCTCTCTGAAGTACATGGCTAATAGTATTTGATGCACATTTCCTGAAATGTTTTACAGATGAAAGGTGTTAACTACTTGATGACCATAAGCACATAGCCCCAGGTCTCCTGGAGCCTAAGGACAATAATGTTAACCCTGGTGACACTACTCTGTTACCTCACCATCAGTCAAGAGAGCCCTGCACAATCTGAGCACATATCCTGTGATCCCTGCCTACCAACCTGGCTTTTAAAAAGTGTTTTGCCGGAACCCTTGGGGAGCTCAGGGTTATTTTTAGGACATGAGCCACCCATCTCCTTGTATGCTCCTGCAATAAATCTTTCTCTGCTCCAAACTCCGACATTTCAGTTTGTTTGACCTCCCTGTGCATCAGGCACATGAACTTGAGCCAACGATATGCGTAAGTGCAGCCAAACGGACAGCTGCGCGGTAGATGCCATGCCATGGGATAACTGTTTCTTGACAGGCGGGTCCATAGGCACATGTGAAGCACATCTTTGGGGGTCCCCAAAATAAACAGGGGCAATTTGAGAGAGGGGATGCTAGCTTTCTATTTGAGAAGATGGAATGCTGCCACAGGAAATTCTACAGACTGATGAGGTCAACTTAGATCAGGAGTATGACAAGGCTCTAAATTGTCACCCTGCTTATTTAACTTATATGCAGAGTACATCATGTGACATGCCAGGCTGGATGAATTACAAGCTGGAACCAAGATTGCTGGGAGAAATATCAACAACCTCAGATATGCAGATGATATCACCTTTATGGCAGAAAGAAAAGAGAACCTAAAGAGCCTCTTGCTGAAGGTGAAAGAGGCGAGTGAAAAGGCTGGCTTAAAACTAAACATTCAGAAAAGCAAGATCATGCCATCTGGTCCCATATTTTCATGGCAAACAGATGGGGGGAAAGTGGAAACGGTAGCATATTTTATTTTCTTGGGCTCCAAAATCACTGCAGGTAGTAACTGCAGCCATGAAATTAAAAGACGCTTGCTCCTTGGAAGAAAATCTATGACCAACCTAGACAGCATATTAAAGAGCAGAGACGTCACTTTGCCAACAAAGATCTGTATAGTCAAAACTATGGTTTTTCCAGTAGTCATGTACAGATGTGATAGTTGGACCATAAAGAAAGCTGAGTGCCAAAGAATTGATGCTTTCGAATCATAGTGCTGAAAAAGACTCTTGAGAGTCCCTTGGACAGCAAGGAGATCAAAGCAATCAGTCCTAAAGGAAATCAACCCTGAATATTTATCAGAAGAACTGATGCTTAAGCTGAAGCTCCAATACTTTGGCCACCTGATGTGAAGAGCTGACTCATTGGAAAAGACCCTGATGTTGGGAAAGATTAAAGGCAGGAAGAGAAGGGGTTGACAGAGGATGACATGGTTGGATAGTGTCACCAACTCAATGGACATGAATTTGAACAAACTCAGGGAGACAGTGGAAGACAGAGGAGCTTGGGTGCCACAGTCCATGGGTTTGCAAAGACTCAGATATGACTTAGCAACTGAACAACAACACTTTCAAATAATGGAATGGCAACAGTCTAATATCCCACAGAGGTCTGCCACCATCTCAAAAAATAAAGGAAAACTTAGAAAGGGGGAAAGGCACCTCAAATGTACTCATGAAGTTAATGAAAGATTGACTCTCTTCATGCTGGATGATGTAAAAATGCAAATACCATTGTTTAAAAAAGCCCTCAAGGCAATTGCCTCTCATTTTTAATTTTGAAAAGTAAAGAAGGATTAATGATAGAAAGTTGTATCCAGACAATACAAATTACAAATGGGAACATTGCCATAATTTGCTTTATGAAGAACTTGCTTAGTTTACCATGATGTTGCAACCACAGTTTAGATCTTAATCTCCATCTTCCCTTCTCTGCTTCTCACCTTTTGCATCTCAGAAAGGCTCTGACAGGACCTCTGTGCCAATGTTAGCTGCTGCTGCTGCTGCTGCTGCTAAGTCACTTCAGTCGTATCCGACTCTGTGTGATCCCATAGATGGCCTCCTACCAGGCTCCCCCATCCCTGGGATTCTCCAGGCAAGAACACTGTTAGCTAGTCTCAATTAAATGCAGGAAAATTAATATGGAGCTTAAATTGAAATGGCCTCCTCTCAAAGTTGAAACGAGGGAACAACAAATCTTATCAGAACATCTGGTGAAGGGTCCATATAGTTGAAGGATGGATTTTCATAAAGTAGTATTAATAAATGCAAAGTCTGCACTGTTATTCTTAAACTTGAAACCTCAACTAGAGGTTTTGGAATTGGTGGACTGTTCAGATGAAATATTTCTGGTTAACCATTTCTTTTAAAAAGTCAGTACTTTGTCCGTATATTTCTCAATGCTTTATAAGTCATCTGTTCTGCTTGAAGAGGTATAGTTCCATCCCAACATGACAGATATTATGTTGTTTACAACAGACCTTGCAATACCTCTGCTTCATAATCTCAAACCATCACTTCCCATCTTCTTAGCACCAAACATACTGTTTTCATTCATTCAGCAGTCTGTTTGATAAATATTGGCTGAATGCCTACTATGTGCCAGGTACTCTCCCAGAGACTGAGGGCGTAACAGAGAATAAAACAAACATCTCTTCTTTCATGGAAATTAAATTTCAGTACAATGTTATATGTATAAGGAATAGGAGCTTGGACTGACAACTTATACACAGACATATCCTTGTTGTTGATTTTTGATTACTCACCGAGGGCAGCTCACTTGATGTTATTTGATGTTTTCTTATGAAGTTTATGTTTTTAGTCTATTTAAATCATAGTTTCGGGGAGTTGGGTTCTGGTTAGTGATGATATTTTCCACTATATTTCTCTTGATTGAGTACAGTGAGATAGAAAAACCATATACGGTAGAAAGAATGCTGGATCTCTAAATTCTTCAAAAACCTGGAATTTTTTTTAACCTCCTTGGTCTAGTTTATTCCCTCTCCTGAAGAAAAAAGTAAAACTCAACTTTGTCAACACTAAACAGAAGACAGACCATCATTACCAACCATTCCAACCGTTCTGCAATCTTAGTCCTGTCACGAGAAACATCCTGTGATTTCCCCCCTTCAAAATCAGAACTGAATCCAAGAAGATCCGTGCAAAACTGGATGCTAATAATAGTCCACTCCCACTGACAACAGAAAGGCTGAAGTCTTCACAAATCTTTTTCAAAGAACAGTTTGAGGCAATTTTGAAGTCACAAATGGTTCTGTTTCTCTAAGCAGGCATTTTTCAGAGCACTGAGCTCAGTTAGAAATACCAAAACTAAAGAAAACCAGTGAAACTTGAAGCTCCTTCAGAAAAGAGCTGCTGAAATGGCTGAAAGCTTGGGAGATCCCCCTACTGAAGAGCTTTTAGAGGCACCGAATTTATTCATTTGACTTAGTTGAGGAAGAGAGGACTCAAAAATCAAAGGCGCATGGCACTGAGTTACTGTCACCAGTAGCTCTAAGCGCTAACAGAGCTAAAGTTACAGTAATGCAACATTGACTACTTTACCCACATTATCTTTTTTAAGAATTTCAAAACTCAGGAAACAGATGTGATTGCTATTATTCCCATTGCACAGTTGAAGAAAACTGAGGCTTATGTAACTTGCACACAGCCACAGAGCTACTGATGGATGAGCTGGAACTTGAACCCAAGCTGTGTCTAGGGCCTCAGCTCTTCATCAGTACACTGAGCTGCCTTAAGAGCAGAAATATTCAGTTGTCCAAAAGGATGTGAAAAAATGAGGCCATGTAAATAAATGAGATTTTGATCCTCATCACTCCAGAGATTGGAAATGGAAACAGAATGTCTATGTCTTATTGGGATGGAGAGAATTCAGGTCTGCCTGAAGCAGTGAAGGTGCTCAGTCGTGTCCGACTCTTTGCAACCCCATGGACTGGAGCCTACCAGGCTCCTCCATCCATGGAATTTTCTAGGCAAGAGTACTGGAGTGGGTTGCCACAAACGCTAATTTAAAATGGCTTCGAGGTTCACTTTCTTTCTGGTCATGATTGAAAAGATGGTTTTTACTCATTATACTATTTGGAAGTTAACATAAAGAAAATTAAAAATCTGGTTAAATAACATATCTGCTATCTTGGCAGTGTTAATTACCCAATTAGAGAGTGAACTCTTCTAAATTAAGGAAAAATGGAGTACCTACAACTGCTGTGCTCTGAAATCATAGTAGGCAAGTGTTCACGGCTCATTCTGTCTGTAAAAAGATGGACAAAATACACATAGAAAATGTCTGCAATTTGTCTGGGGGTGGGATTCCTAAATATATTTTGCTTTAATGCCTAATAGAAAGAGACTCTCAAGGAAACTGGTATCAACCTTTTAAGAAATCTGAGATGACAATGTATTCATGTTTTCTAAAATTAGGAAACTAGTTATAGGTGAAGTGGAAGGTGTGTGTTAGGCTGGGATTGGTGACCTCTGGAGGAGAGGATTTCTATCTGGGGTAAGACACGAGACTTGACTACTTGGAGTTTTTCGTGTAGCAAAGTTTTATTAAAGTATAATAGAGATAGGGAAAACTTCTGACCTAGACATAAGAAGGAGACAGAACGAGTGCCCCCTTGCTAGTTTTTAGAAAGGTGTTTTATATCTGTTAGAAAGCTATTAGTCAGATAAGAGAGACACGTCAAGTCTGAGGGAGTTTCACCAGGCCCCTCTCTCACAATATGCATTTTTGAAATAGGATAGCAAGAGGTGTGTCATCCCTTGGCCACAAAACAATTGACAGGAATACTGGTTTATTGAGCCATTATTAGTCCAAGGTTTGAGAAAAGAAAAAAGTTAGTCTTAGGTGGAACCATTTTGAAGAAAGGCAAATTCCAAAACAAATGCATAGTTTTATTAACATAGTTTAAGAAAAATATTTCCATAGGAAAAACGCTTTGGTTAGCTCAAGGAAGAATTAAAAGAAGCCTCTTTTAGTTTTGTGTAGAGAAGGAAAGGAGAAGGCAATGGCAAGCCACTCCAGTACTCTTGCCTAGAAAATCCCATGGATGGAGGAGCCTGGTGGGCTGCAGTCCATGGGGTCGCTATGAGTCAGACATGACTGAGCGACTTCACTTTCACTTTTCACTTTCACACATTGGAGAAGGAGGTGGCAACCCACTCCAGTGTTCTTGCCTGGAGAATCCCAGGGACAGGGGAGCCTGGTGGGCTGCCGTCTATGGGGTCACACAGAGTCGAACACGACTGAAGTGACTTAGCAGCAGCAGCAGCAGCAGAGAAGGAAAAACAAATTGTCTGCCACTTGTAGTTTATTTAATCCTGCCACTTGGGGACCTCTGGTCTTCCTTCCTGTTACCCTCTCAGAAGCAAAAGTTAGAACCGGATATGGAACAATGAACTGGCTCAAAATTGGGAAAGGTGTACATTGAGGCTGTGTATTGTCACCATGCTTATTTAACTTATATGCAGAGTACATTATGTGAATGCCAGACTGGATGAAGCACAGCTGGAATCAAGATTGCCGGGAGAAATATCAATAACCTCAGATATGCAGATGACACCACCCTTATGGCAGAAAGCGAAGAGGAACTAAAGAGTCTCTTGATGAAGGTGAAAGAGAAGAGTGAAAAAGCAGGCTTAAAGCTCAACATTCAAAAAACTAAGATCGTGGCATCTGGTCCCATCACTTCATGGCAAATAGATGGGGAAACAATGGAAACAGTTGCAGACTTTATTTTCTTGGGCTCCAAAATCATTGCAGATGGTGACCGTAGCCACGAAATTAAAAGACGCTTACTCCTTGGAAGAAAAGTTATATCAAACCTGGACAGTGTATTAAAAGTCAGAGACATTACTTTGCTGACAAAAGTCCATCTAGTCAAATCTATGGTTTTTCCAATAGTCATGTATGGATATTAGAGTTGGACCAGAAAAAAGGCTGAGCATCAAATAATTGATGCTTTTGAACTGTAGTGTGGGAAAGACTCTGATAGTCCCTTGAACTGCAAAGAGATCCAACCAATCAATCTTAAAGGAAATCAATCCTGAATATTCATTGAAAGGACTGATGCTGCAGCAGAAGCTCTGATACTTTGGCCACCTGATGCAAAGAGCTCACTCCTTAGAAAAGACCCTGATGTTGGGAAAGACTGAAGGCAGGAGGAGAGGGGGACGACAGAGGACGAGATGGTTGGATGGCATCACCGACTCGATGGAGATGAGTTTGAGCAGGCTCTGGGAGATGGTGATGGACAGGGAAGCCTGGCGTGCTCTAGTCCATGGGGTCACAAAGAGTCGGACACGACTGAGTGACTGAACAACAACAGCCAATTATAGGTGATGGAACACTAATTATAAGTGATGCATCAAAAGCAGATTTCATGGTCAAAGTAAAGATTCATAAACACAATGAAAATTCACAGTATCTAGGAATGTGGATGGATCCAGAGACTGTCATACAGAGTGAAGTCAGAAAGAGAAAAACAAATGTGGGCTTCTTAACGTATATATGTGGAATCTGGAAAAATGGTATAGATAATCTTATTTGCAAAGCAGAAATAGAGCCACAGATGTAGAGAATAAATGTACAGACATCAAGTATTGAAATGAGGGGTGGGATGAATTGGGAGATTGGGACTGACATATATACACTATCAATACACTATGTATAAAATAGATAGTGAGAACCTGCTGTTTAGCTCAGGGAACTCTACTCGGTGTTCTGTGGTAACCTAGATGTGAAGGAAATCTAAAAAGAGGGGATATATGTATATATACAACTGATTCACTTTTCTGTACAGCAGGAACTAGCAGAACATTGTAAGGCAATTATCCCAATAAAAATTAATTTAAAAAAAAGATTCACAGTGTCATATTAAAGGTTCTGAGAAGTTTAGCAATAAAGACACTGACTTAACTTGGCTTAACTAAAATTCCCCACATGTTTTGGCTATAGAATCATTTAAAGTTTTTTCAACCTTCCACTGAACCAGTGTTTCACTGAACATATTATAGCAGATTGTTTAAAATTCACACTCTCATGACTTCTGCTGTTTGAAGTTACACGGTACTTTTGTTAACTTGCGTTTTCCACTCAGTCATCTTAGAATGTGCACCCGGTGAGGACAAGGATTTGTCTGCCTGCAGACCCCTCACTGGTAAATATTCTTATGTTACAATAGCTTTTGGTTCCCTGAGCTTCCTGGTGACTGTGGGATATCCGATCATGATTCCTAGGATAATGAGGACCCCAGAGCCTACTCTGTGCTGTGACAGGCAGTGAGGATACTGTGAATAGAACAGATGTGGTTCCTTCCAAAGCAGCGCTAATATTTTCAAGAGGGAAACGGACTATCAGATAACTCAACAAGCAATGACAGAGAATATGTTACATTATGAAATTTTAAATTGGTAAAATTAGTTTTGTCTCAATCTCATGTGTGTTTTAGTTGGTATGAGTTGTCCCTTGCCTGCTCATCCCCTGGACACCTGTAAGAGGCAGGTTTGGGGAAATACGGTGCTGGAAAACAACCAGCTGGGGGAGAGGGGACTGGATTTATAGCACTTGCAGATTTCTATTATGTAAATACTCCCACCATGTCAGATTTCAAGTTACCAAGGTGATGTTAAGCCGCTTCTGGAAATTCAACAATCTACTCTCACGAGCTGGTGCCTGAGGCTCCAGCACATCACTAATTCTAGGTTTCAAGGAAAGTTCAGCAGCGTTCTTCTCAGACTTTTGGGTTTCCAAAGCAAAAAGTGAAGAATTTTTGAAAATTAAAGAATGACTAACTTTCCAAAATGATTTCTCCCAAATTCATTCACACATTCATTCATTTCTCCCTCCCTCCCTCTCTTCCTTCCTTCTCCAAGTAAGGATGCTAAAAACAAATAACATTCTACAATCACCTTCATTTCATAAAAGAAACGATATTTTAACAACAAAAAAAGTGAGACTGATTTAACTTCAGAATGTTTAAAATCCTTTATATTAAATGAGCCTTGCTCTATGAAAATTTTACTAACTTGATTATTTTTCTAATTTTGTCATGAACTAGGGAAATCTTGGTGTATCCATTAGCATGGTTTTTACTACAAGTGACAGAAAACCTGACAGTGACTTAATAGCTCAGAGTCATTTTCTGACAGATCAAGAAGTCTAGAAGTAAATGGTAGTTTGACTGTGCTGTGATGCTGTTAGGTACCTACTGTTTCCTTAGCTTTCCTTTCCACTCTCTTTAGATTGTAAACTCTTTTCATACTTATAGCCTCATAGTCATAAGATAGCTACTGTACTTCCGAGAAGATAAGATGAAAAGGACAGAAAGCCTTGTGGGTTGAACTGTGTCCTCCAAAATGATATGATGAAGTCCTAACCCCAGGTATCAGTGGATATGACTGTATTTGAAATAGCACCTCTTCTATATAAGGCTCCTTCTCCAAGATCAAGAGATGAAACGGGGCTGTGGGGCCTTCCCTGGTGGCTCAGTGGTAAAGAATCTGCCTGACAATTGAGGAGACATGGGTCCCATGCCTGGCCCGGGAAGATCCCACATGCTGCGGAGCAACTAAGCCTGTGTGCCACAACTATTGAGCCTGTGCTCTGGGGCCCAGAAACTGCAACTACTGAGCCCAGGTGCCACAACGACTAAAGTCCACACACCTTAGAGCCCATGTTCCACAGCAAAAGAAGTCACCACAATGAGAAACCCACACAGTGCAGCTAGAAAGTGGCCCCCACTTGCCACAACTAGAGAAAAGCCTGAGCAGTAATGAATACTCAGCACAGCCAAAATAAATAAAATTATTTTTTAAAAAAAGAGAGATGAAATGGACCTACATAATACATAGAAATAATATAAGAGACTAGGCAAAATAGGGAAACAGGAATACATTTCAAACAAAGGAATAAGATAAAACCTTAGAGAAAGAACTAAGTGAAATGGAGATAAGAAACCTACCCAGTATATTAAGGGTAATGATCATCACCGATCTCAGGAGAAGAATGGATGAACACAGTAAGAATTTTAAAGAAGAGTCAGAATACATTAAAAAAAAAAAAAGGAGAAGAAGAAGGACAGATCAGAGCTGAAGAATACAATAATTAAAAAAACAAATCAAAAAGCACAAGAGGGAATCAAAGTAGATCAGATTAAACAGAAGAACAGATCAGTGATATAGAAGACATTATTAGTGGAAATCAACCAAGCTGAACAGAACAGAAAAAGAGAAATAAAAGAAATTTAAAAAAAATAAGAGTACTTGAAGGGACTTCTGGGACAATATCAGGCATACTAACATTTGTATTATGGGGGTCTCAGAAAGAGAACAGAAACATAAGAGCACACAGAAGTTATTTGAAGAAATAATAGCTGAAACCTTACTTAATCTGGGGGAAGAAACAGACACTGAGGTTCAGGAAGCACAGAGTCTCAAATAAGATGAGCCCAAAAAGGACCATACCAAGACACTTTGTAATTATATGAAAGATAAACAGAGAATCTTAAAAGCAACAAAGCAGCAAGAGAAAGCAACAAGTTTCATACAAGGGAACTCCCACAAGACTGGACTTCCCAGGTGGCAGTAGTGGTAAAGAATCTACCTGCCAATGCAGGAGATGTAAGAGACATGAGTTAGATCCCTGGGTTGAGAAGATCCCCTGGAGGAGGGCACGGCAACCTGCTCCAGTATTCTTGCCTGGAGCATCCCCATGGATAGAGAAGAATGGTGGGCTATGGTCCGTGGGATTGCAAACAGTCAGATATGACTGAAGTGACTTAGCATGCACTACAAGACGGCTGGCTGACTTTTCAGCAGAAACACTGCAGGCCAGAGGGAGAGGAGCTATACATTCAAAGTGATGAAAGGAAAGAACTAAAACCAATAATATTCTACCCAGCAAGGTTATCCTTCAGAATTGAAAGAAAGATAAAGAGTGTTATCAACAAGCAAAAGCTAAAAGAGTTCAGCACCACTAAACCAGACTTATAAGAAGTATTAAAGGAACTTCTTTAGGCAGAAAAGAAAAGGCCACAATTAGAAATAAGAAAACTGTGAAAGGAAAAGTCTCATTGGTAAAGGCAAATATATAGTAAAGGCCAGCAAGTTATAAGGATATTAGGAAGGTGAACAAACAGAAGTAGTAAGTAAAGTTATCAATACCTACAATAAGTTAAAGGATACAGAAAAAATTTTAAATGTAAAATATGATGTCAAAAATATAAAACATAATGGAAGGACTAAAAACGTAGAACTGTTAGAATGTGTTCAGCTTAAGAGATCATCAACTTAAAGGAGATATCTCTCTGTGTATATAGGTTCTTATTCATGAACCTCATGATAACCACAAATAAAAACACCTACAAAAATAAAAAATGAAGAACTTCGCTGGTGATGCAGTGGATAGGACTTCACCTGCCAATGCAGGAGACACTGGTTTGATCCCTGGTCTGGAAACATGTCGCATGTCACGGAGCAACTAAGCTCATGGGCCACAGTTACTGAAGCCTGCACGCTCTAGGATGGAGAAGGAAATGGCAACCCACTCCAGTGTTCTTGCCTGGAGAATCCCAGGGACGGGGGAGCCTGGTGGGCTTCCGTCTATGGGGTCACACAGAGTCGGACACAACTGAAGTGACTTAGCAGCAGCAGCAGCACACTCTAGGGCCTGCAAACCACAACTAATGAGCCCCTGTGCTGCAGCTTCTGAAGCCAGCATGCCCTAGAGCTAGTGAGTCGGAACTACTGAGCCCACGTGCTACAGCTACCCAAGCTCCTGAGCTGGAGCCCATTCTCTGCAACAAGAGAAACCACCGCAGTGAGAAGCCCATGCACTGCAATGAGAGAGCAGCCCCTGCTCTCCACTACCAGAGAAAGTCTGCAGGCAGCAGCGAAGACCAAGAGCAGCCAAAACTAAGTATAAATAAATGTAAGTGTGTACATGTCAAATAAATAAATTCTTTAAAAAAATAATTTCTTTAAAAAAGAACAGAATTCAAGTGTAACACTAAAGATAGTTATTAAATAATAAGGAAAGAGAATAGAGACGAAGAAAGGAAGAGAAGAACTACAAAAACAACCAAAACTGCCCAAAAATGGCCATAAAAGGGAATAATATATGTATCAGTAATTACTTTAAATACAACTGAAGTTCAGTTCAGTTCAGTCACTCAGCCGTGTCCGACTCTTTGCGACCCCATGAATCACAGCACGCCAGGCCTCCCTGTCCATCACCAACTCCCGGAGTTCACTCAAACTCATGTCCATCGAGCCGGTGATGCCATCCAGCCATCTCATTCTCTGTCGTCCCCGTCTCCTCCCACCCCCAATCCCTCCCAGCATCAGAGTCTTTTCCAGTGAGAGTAAACGCTCCCAAAAGAGATAGAATGGCTAAAATAATAATAATAAAGAGAGAGACCTATGTATATACTGCCTATAAGAAACTCACTTCAAATCTAAAGACACACAGATGGACAGTGAGGAGATGGAGAAAGATATTCTATGTAAATAAAACTGAAAAGAAAATTGGGGTAACACTACTTATATCAGACAAAATAGACTTTAAAACAAAGACTGGACAAAGAGAGAAAGAAGGTATTACATAATGATAAAGAGGTCAATCCAAAAGAACAAATAACACTTGAAAAAAGATCTGCACCCATATCCAAAAAAGGATTTAATATCCAGAATATATAAAGAATATATACAACCCAACAACAAATAAACAAGAAGTATAATTTTAAAATGGGCAAAGGATAGACATTTCTCCAAAGGAGACATACAGATGGACAACAAACACAGAAAAGATGCTCAACATCACTACTTATCAGGGAAATGTAAATCAAAATCACAGTGAGATATCACCTGACGCCTCTCAGGATGACTATCATCAAAAAGACAACTAAAACTAACAAGTATTGATGAAGATGTGTTGAAGGGAAGCCTCACTGTTGGTAGGATTGTAAGTTGGTGCAGCCACCGTGGAAAATAGCATGGAGATTCCTCAAGAAATTAAAAATAGAACTACATATGATCCAGCATTTCCACATCTGTGTGTTCCCTGAGGAAAACAAAACACTAATTCAAATAGATTCGTGCACCTGTATGTTCACTGCAGTATTATTTACAATAGCTGAGATATGGGAGCAACCTAAATGTCCATCCACAGAGGAATGGATAAAGATGTCACACACACACACACACACACACACACACACACACACACACAGGAATATTACTCACCCATAAAAAAGAATGAAAATTTTCCAATTGCAACATCATGGATAAATCCAAAGGATATTATGCCAAGTGAAATAACTCAAAGTCAGTCACCACATGCTTTCACTCATATGTGGACTCTAAAAAACAGAACCAAAACAGACTCGTAAAACAATGATGGTTGCCAGAGGGGAGGGGGTGCTAAACAGATGAAGGGAATTAAGAGGTACAAACTTCTAGTTACAACATAAATAAGTCACGGGGATGTACTTTATGGCATAGGGAATATTGTCAATGGTACTCTAATAGTGTTTTATGGGAGCAGATGGTTACTAGATTTATTGTGGCGATCATCCATAATGTATTTAAATGAACCACTATATTGTACCCTGAAACTAACATTGTATTTCAACCCTATTTCAATAAGAAAGAAAGGATGGGTGAAAAGAAGAAAACTTTAGGTAAGGGATCCAGGTAGAGGGTTCCAGGTAAGAAGTTAGGAAAGCGAAGGTTAGGGTTCACAGAGACAGACGGTGGGAGCATGTGAAAAACAGACGGATGGAAATTTTAAAGAAAATCAAGTGTCAAGGAAACGATCGGGTACTAATGAAAATCTCCTCTCCCTGCTCCAAGGGAATTATTAACCCAGTTACAAAAAGGCAGAGAGTAAAGGAGGAAGAGAGAGAAGGGGTGTTACTTTAACTGTCGGCAGCATTGTATAGAGATGAGATGTATTTTTCATCTTCATTCAATGAATGGCAGACTTAAAGAGTTAAATCCAGCCTTAAACAGTAAAACGTTTAAAAATCAGTGCCTTAAAATGTATTTTTTCACAGCTAAGACAGAGACCAAACATGTTCAGGAATTCAGTTCCAAGGACCAGAGGTGATGGGGGAGCAGTTTTCTGAGCATTCCATCTCCCAAGCAACCCCCAACTCTAGGCATTCTGGAATTCCTCTTAAACATTAAATTGGCTTCCTTGCAGGCATATCTGGGAATTAATAGACTCATCCTGTGGAGGTCAAGTTTTGTAAAGACTGTGGCTTTATGGGTTACACTTCCATTGGCCCCATCTGCCACCTCTTCTACCTGGACCTATGCTTCATCCCACCTTCTCCAAGGATAGGACTTCATTTGGTCAACTGGATCTACCTGCATCTTTCTTCCTTCTATCTGCATCGAGCTCTTTGACCCACAGACACTTTATTTCCACAGTTTTCTCCTCACCCTTTGTGTCTCCTCTCTTTCCCAGACATAACATCTTTCACAGCACCAGAGCATTTTGTGGCATTTATTAAATTAAATGTCTGTCTCCCCTTACTAAATAAGGATTTTGAAAGCAGTAGCCATTCTTTAGTGAATTTTGTGCTCCCAGCATCTAACACAGTTGGGGAATGTATTAAATGTTGGCTGAATAAATAAATTTTTAAAGGGTAATCCCAAGGAAAACAGATCATGTTATAAATTCCTCAGCTGGAACTCTAAGAATCTGTGATGTTCCATGCAAAAGCCTCGTGGGGATAGGAATCCAGAGGGGTGACCACAGGCCCTCTTGGTCTATGGAAAAGCATGGGATATACTGTGACCCATAAGGCAAATATCCTTTGAACTAACCTGATTTATCTTGATGGAATTATTTGCTTAGGTATTGTGAGCTCCATTTCTAGTGTGCAAATTCTGCTTTCCGTAGAAATGGAAAGAAACTTGAGACATTTCTTAGGTAGTTTCAAGACCACACTGCTTGTGAGAGTTAAGGACTTCCTTTTCTAACTGTGTACCAGAAGAGTTGGCAGTTAGAGGTGAGAGTGGCAGAGTGTTGCAGATGTGAACATCATATGGAAACCCAGCATCCAACTTAACATGTGGAACATAGGCGGTAGCCACCCTGTCCCACTGTGGTGCTGAAGTGGGCTGGGGAGGAAGGGATTTGGGGTGAAAGTGAAAAGAAGTGCAGAGGATCATTGGAAACATATTCATATTACATGTTCTCCCTAAAAAGAGACTCACTGCTGGTAAAATGAACTTTTTCTAGACCTGGTTATACAATCGCTGGATTTTAGGACCCAGATTCATGTTGCTTCTTATTGCAAAATGCCTCCATGCGGCATTTTGTCTGTTTTCATTTCTGCCATGTAATACGTCATGGTGAAGTTTGTCTCCGAGTTTACTCACAAAAGATGTAAGGAGAGCCTCCACTTATCTTAGGACCTGACTCTACTGTTCTTTTTCGTTTCTTCTTACATTTTGACCATTCTTCTCCTCTTCTTCCACTTTATTTTTCACATCATTGGCTTCCTACCTGAGTCAGGAAGCAACCTTATGAGGCTGCCTGAGCAGAAGAGCATATGCTGTCTTCAGACTTTTAGAGATGGGCTGCCACTACTCCATGGGGTGCCTTTGTGTGAACTGAGAAAAGGCAGATGCAGCCCCAGTGGCTCAGAACAGACCGATTTCAGGACTAACTCTATTGTTAAGACCAGCTCTTGTGCCATGAACAGCCTGCCTAACCGGAAGGTGCAACCCTGTTCAGAAAACAGAGTCCATAATCTTGCCTAAATAAACCATTAGAGTGTCCACTATTCTCATGATGAAAATACTCTTCTTTAAAGTCCTCTTAAGTGATAAATAGACTTGGACACATTTATTTCTTCAATTTTCAGTAGTTTACAAGTCCTTAAACACTATTCAAGGCTACATGGTGGCTTTCTGCTGCCAGTAGCATCAAATCCAAACAGGCTGATCTAACTTGCTAGACCATCTTTTCTTTTTAGTGCTACATTGTTATCCCACATTTTGTCTTCATTTCAGCAAACGCTTAGTGACCATGGACTATGAGTCAAACTCTTGAATCCCATCTTTTGTTCCTCTCCAGCTTGGCATTTTCACATCAACTAGCTCCACGACAAAATAAGCCTCCTTGAAATTTCCAAACAGAAAGCTCTGGAGATGTCTGGCAAGCCCTGGGCATAACTTTCGCTGCTGCAGACCTGGAATCCACAGAAGCGACCTCGTGAGTCAGTTCCTTCAGCCCTAGCCTGGCACTTCTTTGGGTCACCCTGCCCCTCCTCCCCACAAACCCACATGCCTGCTTCAATACAGTACGCTCCTAATCCTGTTTGAAGTGTACAAGCAGCACACTCGAAGTACACTAGTTCAATGTCATTTGAGGAACTCTCTCGGTATAAACTCCACACAGAAAAACAATGATGAGACTTTAGTCCCATGGTATTGTATGATTTAGAGAACACTTTCATAGGCATTGGCTCTCTATGCAGACATCTAGTCTTTGCCTCAATGCAGAGATTCTCAGCCTTGTTTGCACATAGAATCACCTGGGAGCTTTCATAAAGTGTGGAGACCTGAGCTCCCTGCCCAGGGAAGAAGGAAGCAGAATCTCTGAGGGTGGAGGATGGGCACAGGTTTGTTTGTCCGTACCAGGTGATCCTAATGAAAATCACTGCCTGTCTTTCTCCTTGCTGATCTTTTTACCATTTTTAGGGCTGGCTCAGAATAATCCAGATACTATACAGAATTCTGAGCACAGCACTGGCCAAAGACATGATTCATTTTTCTCCATACATCCTCATTAGCTCCTGCCCAATACAACACCAGTTGACTTTGTCTCCAACCTACCCCATACGACCATGGAATATCTATATGTTATTCTAGAATTACTGTTTTCTCATTGCCTGTAGATCTGGTTTACTTAAAATGATAACTGTCTCAAAGATGGAAGCTATCTTTCTATCCTTTGCCTCTTTCCATAGTCCTGGCAAAGAGCTTCTGAACCACAATAGACAGTAAATGGATGTTGATTACAAGTAGAACCTATTCTTCTTGCTTTAATTTTCCTTTGATATGAAAATCAAACATGCTTCAGAGAATAAGGTTAGAAGATTGAAAAAAGAAAAATATGTAGACTGGGAAAAAAGAAAACAAAAGCAAAACCAAAGATGTCCAGTACAAGAAAAAGTGAATTTATATGTACTGCAGACTGATTGCCTGTCAAAGTGGACAATCCTTTTATATATGAGCTTATTCAAGTGTTACATGATTTCATTCAGAACTTCCCTTTGGGAATAGTTGCCAAAGTCTCCATGTTACAGCACTCTCTTTAGAATCTCTGGGAGAAAAAGCAGGATGGATGAGTCTAGAACTCTACTTCTATTTTGAGCATAAAACTGTGACCTGGTCTCTAGTCTAGTCTCTGCTGTTAACTAGCTGTGACCTTGCTATATCATTGAGTTCATCAGAGATGCTGACTCCCAGAGTCCTCCATAGTCATAATGTTAATCAAAACAGCCAACTTTGACGGAGTATTTGCTATGTACCAGGCCCTGTAGTGAGCATTCTTCACTTAGCCCTCATAATCACTCCTTGGGATGGTTACTATTATTATCTCTAATGAGGAAACTGAGGCGATTAATTTGTTCAAGGTCACAAGGGAAATGCATTTTGGTTGAAATATATTCATTCAAGCCTCACTCAAATGCCCAATCCCCTCTCCCCACATCTGTGTGCAAAGTGCCTGATTCTGGGCTCCTTGAACACTCTGTGGACACTGATATTTTAGCACTTACCACTTGCCCCTTTGTAGTCTGTTGACTGCTGTTGCATGTCTCTCCCAGCACACTGGACTTTGAATTCAGGATTTGGCAATTAATACGACACTCAATATACGTGTCAAATTAATGGTATGATCTCTCATCTAGTTCTCACAACAACTTTGTAAGTGGAATTATTCTTGTTTTTACAGATACAGGCTGAGAGAGGTTAAGTAATTGGCTCAAGTTCACACAGAACTGGTCAGGTTTTGACTCCAAGCATCAGATTGCCCCTACTCTGTGCTGGCATCCTTGTTACTCAGTTGTCTGAGACAATCCAGAAACCAGTGTTAAATTAACTCTACAGAGAAACCGTTAAGACAGGTGGCACCAATGCCAGTGGTTGCCTATGTAAGCAAACCCAAATCAAAGTCTGTAAATGCCTTGTGGTCATGAAATCAAGACCTAAGGACAACCATCCACAAGCAGCCAATTAGGCGTCAAGCTATAGCCAACCAATAATTTATTGCTTTGCTTCCACCTTCTTTCTATAAAGTCTTTCCTGGAGCCCCTGTTGGTGGAGGTCTCAACTGCTTCTGGCCTGGTGCTACTCCGTTCTGATTTTTGCTGAAAGAAGCTAAGAAATTTTCATACAGTCTGTCTTTTAACACTAAGGATCCATTCTGTACAGCACGTCCCTGCTTGTGATCTTTGCCCATCCCCTACTCCCCTCCTGTAACTGTTCAGTCCATCACCTTATCCCCATTCCCTCCATCATCACCTCCTTCACACATCTCGATTACTGCAATGGATAGTATAGATCTGGAATTTTGGCTTACCTCCAAAAACAAAAAATATTTAAAATTATGGGTGACTTTTCTAAATTGCAAGCATTTGTTATAATCTCCCTTAGAGACAAAGACATACTTCCATGTACTCAGCCTTGTGTAGCTTAAATCATGGTTCACTGGGAAGTTAGAATTATGTTTTCACCTTGTAACATAAATTTTGGTACGAGGATCAGCACACTTCTCTAGTCCTATAAATCATATGAGGCAACTGTATAGTTTCCAAGATTCTTCCCTGGTTTATTGATTTCATTTACCACTCTATATCAGACTCTGCCATTGGGGACCCAGTTCTGATCACTTGCTTTTCTAAGTTGTTTTTAACTCATTTCATTGCTCAGTTTCTCTGCAGCTGGGGCCTAGATTGCTCTAAACTGCATTCCTGGTTTCCTGCCTTCCTACTTTGACATTGACTACCACATGCTTCTGATATGCTCTGGCTGTGCTCTGTCACAGGTAGGGATACTTGGCCATGTTACGACCTCCCTGTAGTTCTGGCTGCTGGCCCTTTGCTGCCAGCATCCTTCAGAACTCTTCCTCCCATGCCCCTGAAACAGATCTGCCTCCCAATTGCCTGCCTTATCTCAGGGGTGGCCCTCTTTCCAAGTACTGGAACTTGCTTAGACCCATAAAGGTCCGTTTGATATCTACTTATTGAAAACACAAGAGAAACTTCTTCAGAGCAAAGGAAGTCAGTCATTTTGGCAGTCTGTTCAGATCGTTTCAACAAGAAAGCTTCTCTGAATATTAAGGTTTCCTGCTCTTCTGGGAACAAAGTACTCTAGTTAATATCGTCAGATGACCTGCCAAAAAGAAAGGTCACTCTGGTAGGAGTTCCATGTGCTATTAAAAGATCGGATGTTCCTTAGATGGGAAAGCAGTGACATATGGCCAGGGTTTTAATGAGACAGAGAAAGATACGATGTGGCAAAACTTGATAGTATATGAAATTGTTCTCTTCAAAAATAACACTGCATTTATTTTGTTTTGTAATTCCATTTAAAGTTATTGTCTTCATTTGAGTATTGTGAATTATCTATCAGCATTATGTATTTAACTTGTCAAGTGAAGATGTGTTCTTGAATGAGAGGAATAAAAAAACTTTTAAAAATGTTTTTGAAATAGAGCTATGTCTGAAGGGGGCTTCCCTCATAGCTCAGTTGGTAAAGAATCCACCTGCAATGCTGGAGACCCCAGTTCGATTCCCAGGTTGGGAAGATGCCCTGGAGAAGGGATAGGCTACCCACTCCAGTATTCTGGCCTAGAGAATTCCATGGACTGTATAGCCCATGGGGTCACAAAGAGTTGGACATGACTGAGCAACTTTCACTTTCTTTTCACTATGTCTCAAGGGAGAAAATGGAGATCATGAGAAAGTGAAATAATCTCTCTCCATATTCATTACCTTTATCTTCAGCCCCATCAAAATATTAATGGCTGTAAGGCTATTCCCTTCTTCCTCCTCTGATTGTTCCTCTAAATTCATTTAGCAATAGCATCTCCCCAAAACTGGAGTTGTCTCTTCTACTCTGTCCATTTTCCACTTCCTCACCTTTCATTCACTTTTCTTTGTAGTTAAATATTCATTTTTCACTTTATTATGTCCATGCAAATAGCGTTCACAACTTAATCATTTGCTTTTTTCCTATAGTAATTGCCTTTTTAAAAATTTGCTTGTCTTATTTGTCTCAATTTATCTCACACCTTCCAACATTCTATCAGTCCAATTTCCCACAAGATTGAATTATATAATGTATCAATTCCAGTTCCAAAATAAGTGAATTCTTTTAAATTTTCAAGAGCTGTGACATATAGCTCTATGTTATAAAACTGGGAAATCTTGACATTTTAAAAGTAGAGTGGTTATGAGTGTTATTTTTTAAAAATATGTATACCATTAAAAATATAGGTAAATCATACATCTTCAACTGGCAGCACTTTTCTGAGAAGCAGTAAAGCTTAGGAGCTGAGTATCTGGTATTAGGGGTTTCCCAGATGATTCCGTGATAAAGAATCCACCTGCCAATGCAGGATATGCAAGTCCGATCCCTAGGTCAGGAAGATCCCCTGGAGAGGGAAATGGCAACCCATTCCAGTATTCTTGCCTGGGAAATCCCATGGACAGAGGAGTCTGGCAGGCTGCAGGCCATGGGGTCACAAAGAGTCAGATATGACTGAGCACACACACACACACACACACATCTGGTATTAGAGTGCCCAGCTTCATATCCTGGCTCTGCTCACCTGAAATTACATACTCACTGTTTTCTGCCTCAGTCTCCCCTTCCATAAAATGGAGGTAAGAGTACCTACCACAAGGATCCTTTGAGGTTTAACATAGATAATATAGGTAAATATATAATGCCTGATGCATAGTAAATACTTAGTGAATGTTAGGTGTTAGCACTACAGTGATAGCAAAGAAACAATTTTTAAAATACTGAAAGACTATCTAAAGCTTATGCATGAAAATATATGAACATAAAATTAAGAGGAAAATAACAAGCTGGATAAAAACATTTGCAACATGAATGAGAGAGCATAAGGTAAACATTTCATATATCATAGCCTTGGATAAAATAGAAAAACAAGTAAAGTGCATAAATTGTACAGTTTATAAAACAAATAAAGCTGGTTGTATGGGAACTTTCCTGGCAGTCCAGCAGTTAAGACTCCACACTCCCACTTGCAGGGAGCATGGGTTCAATCCCTGGTTGAAGAATTAAAATCCCACAAGCCACGTGGTACAACAAAAAAAAGCAAAAACAACCCCCAAAACTGGCTATATGAAAACATATCTGCTTTCACTTATAATAAAAATTGCACATTAAAATAGAATGATATGCAATCAAAGAAAAGATACAAGCTGTTTATATCAGAAATGAAAGAAGGGCAGTCATTACTGATCCCATGAATATTAAAAGAATAATAAAGGAATATTATTAACAACTCTATGCCCCCAAAAATACAATAACTGGATGAAATGGACCATTTCTTTGAAAGACACAATCTATGAAAACTGATACCTAGGAGAAACAGACAATCTGAAAAGCCTATATCTATTGAGGAAATATGACCAATCTAGACAGCATATTAAAAAACAGAGACATTACTTTGCCAACGAAGGTCCGTCTAGTCAAGGGTATGGTTTTTCCCGTGGTCATGTATGGATGTGAGAGTTGGACTGTGAAGAAAGCTGACCTCAGAAGAATTGATGCTTTTGAACTGTGGTGTTGTAAAAGACTCTTGAGAGTCCCTTGGACTGCAAGGAGATCCAACCAGTCCATCCTAAAGGAGATCAGTCCTGGGTGTTCATTGGAAGGACTGATGTTGAAGCTGAAACTCCAATGCTTTGGCCACCTGATGCAAAGAGCTGACTCATTTGAAAAGACCTTGATGCTGGGAAAGATTGAGGGCAAGAGGAGAAGGGGACGACAGAGGATGAGATGGTTGGATGGCATCACCGACTCAATGGACATGAATTTGGATAGGCTCCAGGAGTTGGTGATGGACAGGGAGGCCTGGCGTGCTGCAGTTCATGGAGTCACAAAGAGTCAGACACGACTAAGCGACTGAACTGAACTGAAATGATTGAGGAAATTGAATTAGTAATTAATGATATTCAAAAAGAGAAACTACCAGGCGCAGGTGGATTCGCTGGTGAATTCTACTATACATTTAAGGAAGAAATGATACCAATTCTCTACAATCCCTTCCAGAACTAGAAGCTGAGAGAATATTTCCTAACTCATTCTTTGAGTCCAGCATTACCCTAACAGCAGAACCACACAAAAACATTAAAGAAAACAATGTATCTCATAAGCATAGATGTGAAAATTCTCAACAAAATATTAGCAAATCAAATCCAACGATGTATAAAAAGATATACACCATGATGAAGTAGGGTTTATTCCAAGTACATGAGGCTCATTCAGCATTTGAAAATCAATTAATGTAATTCATCACATCAACAGGCTAAAGGTTTTGGTTTTTTTATGATTATATCTATAAATGTAGAAAACATATTTGAAAAAAATCCAAAACCCATTCACTATGATTGGATTTGAAATGTAAAACAAACACCATTCACATCAGCATCATTTACAAAAGAAATTCTTAAGGAAAAGTTTTTAAAAATAAATACAAGATCTGCCTGATGAAAATTATAAAATTCTGATGAAAGAAATAAAAGATCTATATAAATAGAGACATATTCCATGGATACAAGAGTGAATATTGTCAATATATCAGTTCTTTACAATTTGATCTATAGATGTAACTCAATCCTAATAAAAATGCCAGCAAGTTATTTTGTGGCTAGTGACAAATTGATTCTAAAGTTCATTTGGAGAACCTGAAGTCCCAGAATAGCCAACACAATACTGAAGAAGAAAAAATCTTGAGGACTGCCACTATCTAAATTTAATTCTTACTCTACCTACAGTGATGTGGAATTGGCAAAAGAATTGGCAAAAATATATCAATGGCATGAAATAAATAGCTCAGAAGTAGACCCCCACAAATCTAATCAACTCATCTTTGACAAAGGAGCAAAGGCAATTCAGTGAACAACGGATAAGCTTTTCAACAAATGGCACTGGAAAAACTGGACATCCACAGGAAAAAAGGAAAAAGAGGGAATTGATGCAAACCTCACACCTTTTTAAAAAATTAACTCAAAATGGGTCATAAGCCAAGGAGAAAATCTAGGTGATCTTATGCTTGACAATGAGTTTCTAGATTCAGCAGCAAAAGTGCAATCCATGAAAGAAAAATTAACTGGGACTTCATTACAATTTAAAAACTTATGGGGGGGGACGTATGCTCTTTAAAAGACACTCTTAAATGATTAAAAAGACAAGTCATAGACTAGGGGAAAATATTTACAAAACGTGTATCTGATTAAGAACTTGTATCTAAAGGGTACAAATAATTCTCAAAACTCAACAATAAGAAACCAAACAACCTAACTTTAAAAATGGGCAAAAGATCTAACACCTTAAGAAAAAAGCTATAGATGCCAAAAAATATATGAAAAGATCCTCAACATCATATGTCATTGAAAGTAAAAGTGAAGTCGTTCAGTCGTGTCCGACTCTTTACAACCCTGTAGCCTGCAAGGCTCCTCCATCTGTGGGATTCTCCAGGCAAGAATACTGGAGTGGGTTGCCATTTCCTTCTCCAGGGGATCTTCCTGACTCAGGGATCAAACCCAGGTCTCCCGCATTGCAGGCAGACTCTTTACTGTCTAAGCCACCAGGAAATATCATATATCATTAGGGAATGACAAACTAAAACAAAAATGAGACACCTATTAGAATGGCCAAAATCCAAAGTAATGACAATACCAAATGCTGGAGAGGATCTTGAACTATAGGAACTTTCATTGTTGGGTGGGAATGCAAAATGGTCCAGCCATTTCAGAGATAGTTTGGCAGTTTTTTACAAAGCTATACTTTTAGTCTTACCACACAATCCATTATTTATCTTCCTTGTTATTTACCCAAATGAGTTGAAAATTATGGCCACACATAAACCTGCTTTTGAATGTTTATAATAGCTCTGTCATAATTTCCAGAACTTGGAAGCAACCAAGATGTCCTTTAGTAGGTGGATGGATAAACAAATTGTGGTACATTTATAAAATGGAATAATATTCAGTGATAAAATGAACTGTCAAGCCACAAAGACATGGATGAACCTTAAATGCCTATTGCTAAGTGAAAGAAGCCTAATAATTAGAAAAGACTACCTACTGAATGACTACAGCTATTAACTTATGGCATTCGGAAGATGCAAATTATAAAGCTAATAGACTAGTGATTGCTAAGGCTTCTGGGGGAGAGGAGGATGTGCTCTAGGTGCAGCAGAGAGAATTTTTAGGACAGTGGAACTATTCCATACGATACTGTAATGGTGCATACACGATACGAAGATACATGATAATACCTAACACCATGAAACATGATGGATGCAAAGAAACATTTGTCCAAACCGATAGAATATACATCACAGAGTGAACCCTAATGTAAAGTAATGACTTTAGTCAAAATTCCCTGGTGGCAATGATGGTAACTTGTCTACCTGCAACATGGGAGACAGTGGGTTGGGAAGATGCTCTGGAGAAGGAAATGGCAACCCACTCCAGTACTCTTGCCTAGAAAATTCCATGGATGGAGGAGCCTGGTGGGCTACAGTCCATGGGGTCACAAAGAGTTGGACATGACTGAGCGACTTCACTTTCTTTTTTTCTTTCGTTAAAATAATATATCAATATTGGTTCATCGGTTATAGCAAATGTACCACACTGATGCAAAATTTAATAATAGGAGAATCTTTGGGGATGGGAAGAGTGTATATGAGAACCCTATACTTAACAGCCTATTAATATATTTTTATATATTGTTATATGTAATGTTGTAACATTTTTCACCTATGACATTTCAAAATTATTTTTATACTGCAGTATCCACTGAGGATGAAGTCTATTCTCTACTCAAGTCTAGAGTTATCTGTTTTTAAATTATATATGTATTTATACATATAGTGTTTGTGTCTGTGTGTGTGTGTATTTCTTCTTTAAGACCTCTGTTTGCTTCTCAGTGTCCTCTACAAAAAAAATTCATATTAACTCCTATCCTTGTAGGACCTGGAGCTGTGCCTAGTCCGTGGTAGTTTCCCACACACTATTTCCTAAATCACTGTTGCATGATATGTTGAATGTAGATGACTGTGAGTGCACTAAAATGTGCTGTCATCTAGTTCATATACATTTCTCCCTCTTATATACAATGCTACAATGATAGGTGTTGCCAAATGCCTTGTGGATTTCAGAAAACAACATGCCTATAGCTTTCCCCTGCTGTGTCAGACCAATAACTCTAGTCCATCTCAGTTCAGCTTGTTAGAGAGCAGGTAGAAAAAATCATAAGGACAGTTAAACAGTAAAGGGCCCATGAGATGTGGATTAAAAGGCACAGCTATTCACTTAAATTCTACTTCCCCAGTGTTCTTAAAAACGAAGTGTAGATTTGTTTGAAGTTACTTGGAAGGCTTTCTAAAGTCCTAGGTAGTATGGTTATTAATACTGCCCTAACAGTATTTTATTAGGGCTTTCCCAGTGGCTCAGGGGTAAAGAATCCACCTGAAATGCAGGAGACACAGAAGATGCAGGTTCGATCTCTGGGTCGGGAAGATGGCAACCCACTCCAGTATTCTTTCCTGGAAAATCCCATGGACAGAGGAGCCTGGTGGGCTACAGTCCAAGGGGTTGCAAAGAGTTGGACACAACTGAGCACAAGCACATAACAGTATTTTATTACCATTATTATTCCTTAACAAAGAAAACAGATATTTTTAAGTTCATCTTTGAGTAAACTTGACCCTCTACCTGAAAACAGGCCACTGAGTTGTACCCAACTGTGAAGAAATATTAAAATCCATTTAGATCAACTACAATATCACCATATTGGTGTTATAAATATTTAATTATATATATATATATATATTTTTTTAAGCACCACAGATAAAAACATATAGAAGATTCTTATATGGTAGTCAGACTGGGAATTTGATTTCTGTGAACTACAACGACAGAGAAATGAGAATCCATTAAGAACTCTAAACTTAACAGAAGGGTTAAAATTTGTCATGACAGGGAATTGCTACCCAATAGCACCATCTCACTTTCCATTCTTGGGTTGGTAGGACTCTGAAATGGTGCTAGAATTTGCCTATCAAGAAATTATGCTGCATTGCAAAAGTACACGAGTTATCAGGCTATGCCAGACTGGATGTTGCCTGGGAAACTGTCACTGGTTTCTACTACAGCTGGAAGGGAAAGTAAAGTGTCTGTTTCTGAGGCAAGAATATTTCCAAAATTCTCTCTCTGGCCCTTTTATAGCTCCTGCAGTCCTCACTGTTCCTGTGTCTTCTACCTACTACTCCTGTTTGATCTGATTCTATATTTTCTCAAATTTGACTCCCTCATTTTCTAGACAGAAGTAAAAAAAAAAAAACAAAGGATACTAGAGCCCTATTCTCTCATGAAGCAATCTGCTAGAGCAGAGTGGCTTCTGCGCTTTCAGATGATACATGTGTTCTCCAGTTTGCCACAATCCGCACCATTCCCTAATGTCTCCAACACTGAGGCTACACATTAAGTTTTTATTTTGCCATTATACTTTCACTTCTGTTTTTTCCTTATGGTAGAGGGGTATTTCTCTGAGCCTATGTATTTATCAGAAGTAGCAAACTAGAGCTCTAAAATATTCAAGAATTTTTTTTTTTTTTAGTACAGTATAGCCATCACTTGGTATCCACAGGGGCTTGATTTCAAGACCCCCAGAAGATACCAAGTCCATCATATAATGGCATAGTATTTGCATACAACCTATGCCCCTACAACAAAGACTATTCCTATATACTTTAAATGCTCTGGATTATTTATAATACCTAATACAATGTAAATGCTATATAAATAGCTGGCAGCACATGGGCCATTCAAGTTTTACTTTTTGGAACTTTCAGGAATTTCTTTTTTTTTTTTTTAATAATATTTTCTATTCTTAGTTGGTTGAATCCATGGATGTAGATGGAACACATGAAATGAGAGGACTGGCTGTACAATTCTTAGAGGAAACAAAGACTATTCCTACATGTTTAGTATGCAAAATGGGTGTCCATACAAAGAATAGACCCTGCTCACTCAGCCTCTTCCATCTCACATCTAATCCCTATAGCCACTGGAGTTTACACCTCCTGGGCTTGTTCTCAAGCATAGAAGTGCTCCTGGAGTATGTAGCAGGCTCTGGATTAGCCCCCGTCCTTACTTGCTGCCTAGTTTCCTTAATCCCCCAGAGCCTACAGACTGGGACAGGCAGGTCAGACTTTTAAAGGTAAAGGCTCCGATGGCTCTAATTCTCTTCCTCATTTACTTGCCTCAATGTCTACAGATGAGCTGATTTCCACAGTCAAGCCATAACACTTCCTCCTAATTTAGCAGTGAATACTATATATTGAATCTGGATACCCTAGTTCAGTTACCTCCCTAATCATTTCACTTTCCTTGTAATTGAGATTAGATGTAGATGGTTATGGGCTTCCCACGTGGCACTAGTGGTAAAGAACCTGTCTACCAATGCAGGAGACGTAAAAGATACAGGTTCGATCCCTGGGTCAGGAAGATCCCCTGGAGGAGGGCATGGCAACCCACTCCAGTATTCTTGCCTGGAGAATCCTATGGACAGAAGAGCATGGCTGACTGCAGTCTATAGGATTGCAGAGTCAGATACGACTGACTGTGAATTAGCACAGCACAGCATAGATTGTTATAATAAGCAATTCATTTAGCCAATAGTGTTTCTTGGGGGAGGGGCACATTGTGTGGCATACAGACCTCAGTTCTGTGACCAGGGATCGAACTCGTACCCCCTGAAGTAGAAGTGTGAAGTTTTAACCACTGGACCACCAGGAAAGTTTCCCTAGCCAATAGTTTTCTTTATGAAAATGAAGGAAAGGGAGATCAAAGAGGAGGGAGCAGACAGGAAGAGGAACAGAAACAGGCCTTAGTAAAGGTGAACCATAATATGATCAATAGTTGGCATAAGGCCTAGGGTGTTTTACTCTATGTCTTCTCTCCTTGGTCATTCCTTCAGCCTCCTGGAGACAAGGCAAAACTGTATTTTCATGTTCTGCACTCTATATTAATTACTTTAAAAATCCTAGTTTTTTAAAGGACCTGGCATGTTGGAAAAGAAAGTGAAAAAACAGATTTGAGTGGAGTCATCCACCTTCCACTCTGTGTCCCCAAATGCCAGCACTTTCCAGAGGACTAGCTAGCTTAGCAGTGTCTGCTTCCCTGTAACTAGATGTCTGTCCTAATGCCCAGGGACTTTGATAGATTGATCCAGAAGAACTGGAGCCAACTTCATTGGCATCCGGACAAAATGTCTCCCGGCTCAGGTCGGCAAGGACTTTGAATGGGATGCCAGCAGACAGAGACCCAAAGCTCCTGATGAGAAGGTGTAGACCGTGGTGACCCTGGTGATCTCTGGCTGAGAACCTTCAGGGAAAAATCTCTTCGGGTCCTAAATGGTCTCCTGTGGTCCAAACACCAAGAAAAAAGGACTTAAAGCAGAAATTGAGAGACTGAGGGCTAAATTAGTTTAGATCTTTGTCCCCAAATGTAAAAGAAATGATTAGGAAATCCTAGCGTTGGTCTGAGGAAGTGGGTGGCATTGGTTGAGATGAAGTGGGGAGCCGGCAGCCGGGCTCAACCCGGAGCGCAGAAAATGGTCGGGACTCTGTAAGCAGCTCCACGAAAGAGGAAGCCCGAGCCAGCCCCCCAGCAGCCTGAGGCCACAGGGCCAGGCTCTGCAGCTGGCTGAGGTGGCTGCCCCTACCCAAGCCCGCTGACGGAAGTGCCGTCTCTCTCCCGATAGGAGGAGGATGACCCAGCAGATCGGCAAGTGGCCCAGAGGAGCTCCCCACTGCCTGCTTCTCCTCTTAGCGCCAGTGACAGTGTGGTATAACCCCCTGACCTCTCTTCCTTCCTCCTCCGGGACTAAGCCATGACTGGACATGACAATAAGGAACCCGTCCTTGCCTGAACCTGTAAGTATGCATTCCTCGTCAGCAGACACAGCGCCAAGGTAAAACACTTAACCTCAGGCTGGTGAGCTGGTCCCCCACCATGAAGGATACACCGCTTGTTCTTAAGGCATCCACTGAGAGAATTTATTCAGTCAAAGCATCTGGGGCGGGGGTGAGGGGGTTCCACCTAAAGAGATGATAAGCTCCTCATCTAGTTTTGTTTGACAGCCTCAGCAGACGACAGGCAAGGTTTGCAGATTTTTCTTAGCCTACTTCCTCCTAAAATTTTGTCTGTGGTTAATCACGTTCTGCAAGAGACAGCTTCATCCTGGAGGCTAACATTCTATGACTCCACCAAAGGTCCAGGACTCCTGAGCCTGCCGTAAGCAGACACAAACCCCAAACCAAAACAGTTACACGTTAAGTGAGGAACTTGGTGAAGTCAGTTCAGTGCCGGGTTTGTTCCCTCCAGGTCCTAAGTCAAAACAGCCTGCCCGTCTTGGTCACAATGTTTTAATTTCCATCTCCATCCCCTTCCTTGATGTGGCACCACTACAAGCATGTAAGTGGTGCGGTGCCCAGGGCAGAGGGTGAGCAGGGAGCAGGGACTGGGGGGTGTGGGCTGGCTCTGGATCTTGCTACTTCCTAGCTGACTGGCCTGGGGCAACACCTGACCCTCTCAGAAATCCTTCCCCTCATTTCGTCTTCTTCCCAGAGATAGGAACTTACCTGAAGAGTGGTTTAAAAGGGAACAACTGGGGCTTCTCTGGTGGTTCCTCTATAGGACTATACTTCCACTGCAGGGAGCATGGGTTCAGTCTGTGGCCAGGAAACTAAGACCCCTTATGTCTCATGGCCAAAAGAGCAAGGTAAAAGGTGACAGCTAATGGACACCTAATGTCTGGATGGAAAGTAGATTCCTAATGAATGATGGCAGTGATTATTATCATTGACTTTGTAAAAGGAGTTAATACACTCAGAGTACTCAGAATAGTATACTCAGGAAGTGTCATTATTACTTATTCTTGTGATCTAAGGAAATCCAGATGCCTTGTCAGTTTGGGATCTGCATGCCTCATAGAGGCAATACTATGTATTTGGCTAACATGCTTGATTTCAGAAAAAATTTGACACGATTTAGCAGGTTAAATTCAGCCTATGAAAGGGAAGTGAAAGTGTATGATCTACGTCTTAGGAATAGCAAAGACAGTAGGTCAGAGAATGGGCAGAGGAAGAAAAGAATATAGTTGTGAAGATAAATCAGGAAGCCACAGCAGGACTGCAGATTTAAGCTGAGGTCCAGGCTGTAGGGAGAGCAAGGGACTGACCCAAGCATGGTTCAGCAGACAGAATCTACTCTATCCTGGGTGGATGAAGGCAAAGGATAAATCACAGATGACCTTGTAATTTCTGTCGTAGAGCAATTAAGTGAATGTTGGCTTCACTTACTGAGAAGAACAACACACTTGGGGAATAAGATCATTAGTTTAGAACTGATTTTAAATTGGATCCTTGCATAGTCTCAGCGTTTATTCAACCAACAGCAAGGAGAGATTTCTTTCTTCTTAGCAATTTTTGTCATGTATTTTAAAACTACTCCGAGATTGAATTAGCTTCCATCACCAAGAATAAATGCAAATATGGAACATAAACACAGAATCTTTTTCTTCTGATACCAATATATCAAGTGACTAAGTCCACAGTTATACAACAGTTAGAAATCAAGACAAAGAAAACAGAATGCTGACATATGACTCATAGGTTAAACTGGTGAACATCAGAGAAATAGGAGCAATTTGTAGTTCTCCATTTTCATTTATTTAAATGTGTTTCAGAGATCCAACAACAAAATGTGTTAAGGAAAGAAACAGCCTAAAGGAGAAAGAAAGGAAGGCAAGGAGAAGTAACCAGTAGTGTAATTTTTGTGAATGATAATTTGGAAAAATATTTAAAAGTCTCCCATTTGACTGGTAGAATGGAACAGTGATGCACAACTGACATATGAAACAAATGGTGCTGTTTGGGGCACTCATTATCTTTACAAAGCAAATGTCTTTGGGAAGAGAGTCTAACCGGAAGCCACTTTTCACAGTGCTATTTTCAGTCATTTTCATATCTTCATTAAGATGTTTCAAATCCTTTTTCAGTGATAGAAGTGATGCCCTAACATAAGGCTGTAACTGCATTTCCAGCACTGAATTATAATCCTCTGCTTCTGTGTTTCTGCCTGACTGACAGGGAGCTCCTGAACAAGGAGACTATATTTTACTCAACCTTGTACCCACTGGTGTCAGGCACTGCACCTGGCTCTGGAGGCACTCATCGACATTTATCTAAATAAAAAGGAAAGGAAGAGTAGCATGCATCAAAAATATTAAGCAATTTCTACCTTCCATAAGAAGATAATTTCATGGTCGCTAATTTTGCAGTTAATATTTAAATATCTAATATTTAAGATATTAGAACTTGTCTCTATAAATGTGATATGACCAAGTTTCAGATACCTTTGAAAATAAATTATTGCATCCATAATCTTCCATGCACACAGATGAGCATTTTGGTTTCAGCAAATAATGTTACCACTCTTAGAATTAACATATAACACCACTTAAAAGCATACATTAAAAAAAAAGTTTTATTTTATTGAAGTATAGTTGATTTAAAATATTGTGTTAACTTTTGCTATGCAAGTGATTCAGTTATACATATATAACTTTTCATATCCTTTTCCAGTAGAGTTTATCACAGAATATTGAATATAGTGCTATACAGTAGGGTCTTCCTTTTTATCCATTCTATATATAATAGTTTGTATCTGCTAATCCCAAATTTCCAATCCATCCCTCCCCACACCCCACCCTGTTGCAACTACAAGTCTGTTCTCTATGTCTGTTTCTGTTTCACAGATAAGTTTGTTTGTGTCATATTTTAGATTCCATACATAAGTGATACTGTATGGTATTTGTCCTTGTCTTAGTATGATAATCTCGAGGTCCTTCCATGGTTCTGTAAATGCCATTATTTCACTCTTTTTTATGACTGAGTAAGTCGGACACGACTGAGCGACTGAACTGAACTGAACTGAAGTATTCCATTATGTATCTGTACCACATCTTTTTTTTAATTTACTTTTTTATTGAAGGATAATTGCTTTACAGAATTTTCCTGTTTTCTGTCAAACCTCGGTATGAATCACGCATAGGTATACATATATCCCCTCCCTTTTGAACCTCCCTCCCATATCCCTTCCCATCACACACCTCTAGGTTGATACAGAGCCCCTGTTTGAGTTTCCTGAGTCATATAGCAAATACCGGTTGGCTATCTATTTTACATATGGTAATGTAAGTTTCCATGTTACTCTTCCATACATCTCACCCTCTCCTCCCCTCTCCCCATGTCCATAAGTCTGTTCTCTACATCTGTTTCTCCACTGCGGCCCTGTAATAAATTCCTCAGAACCATTTTTCTAGATTCCGTATATGTGCATTAGAATATGATATTTATATTTCTCTTTCTGACTCACTTCACTCTGTATAATAGGTTCTAGGCTCATCCACCTCATCAGAACTGACTCAAATGCATTCCTTTTTATGGCTGAGTAATATTCCATTGTGTATATGTACCACAACTTCTTTATCCATTCATCTGTCAATGGACATTTAGGTTGTTTCCATGTCTTGACTATTGTGAATAGTGCTGCTATGAACATTGGAGTGCGTGTATCTTTTTAAATCATAGTTTTATCTGTATGTATGCCCAGGAATCAGATTGTTGAATCATATGGTAGTGACTGCACCAGCTTACATTCCCAAAATACCCAGATATTTTTAAACTGACGGTGTTGTGAATAGCCCCCTCCAATATGACAACTTGAAAAGTAAAAGCCATTTTAAAGAGAAAATGTTCAAACACAGATGATGAATGTGAAAGGTAAAAGAGGACTCTCTGCCAGCCTCTCTGGGAAAGAAAAAAAAAAAATAATGCTCCTAGCATTTTGCAGGTCTAGAATATAGCTTCTTTATTTGTGTAGTTTTTGCCAACATGGATCGTGGAAAGGAAATTTTGTTGTCACCAATAAATAGTTAAGTCAACTGACTCTTAAACATCTCAAAATGAGTGTCTTCGTGAGCTGGTCTGGGTTTGGACAAAACTGTGCTCTTAAAGATATGGTGACCTGGTGAACTTTAGTGAAGTGGAAGTGGAATATTATTCAGCCTGTGAAAAGGAAATCCTGTTACCTACATTAACATGGATGAACCTTGGGGATGTTATATCAGGTGAAATAAGCCAGACACAAAGACAAATACTGTGTGATTCCATTTCTATGAGGTGTCTGAAAGTGAAAGTCGCTTAGTCATGTCCAACTCTTTGTGACACCATGGACAGTACAGTCCATGGAATTCTCCAGGCCAGAATACTGTAGTGGGTAGCCCTTCCCTTCTCCGGGGGATCTTCCCAATCCAGGGATTGCACTGGGGTCTCCCGCAATGCAGGTGGATTCTTTACCAGCTGAGCCAGCAGGGAAGCCCAAGAATACTGGAGTGGGTAGCCTATCCCTTCTCCAGGGGATCTTTCTGACCCAGGAATTGAGCTAGGGTTTCACTACATTGCTGAGCTACCAGGGAAGCCCATGAGGTGTCTATAGCTGCCAAATTCACAGAAAAGTAGAATGGTGGTTCCCAGGGGCTGTGAAGAACAGCAAAATGAAAGATATGGTTTAATGGATAGAGTTTTTCAGATCTGTAAGACAAAAAAATTCTGGAGGTCTATTTCACAACAGTGTGAATATACTTTGCAGTACTGCACTGTATACTTGCAAATGGTTAAGATGGTAATATGAGAGAGGGGGAGACGGGGTGGGGGAAGGAGAAACACTGGATTCAGAAAACTAAGTTGGTAATCTTCTAATAAAATTTAATATATTTAAAGGTAAGGAATATTGCTAAATAATTCAAGATTCAATTCTCCTAGTGTATTAAATTATTCTTTATGAAAAAGGTTTATAGCCTTTTATTTTTCCTGAAATTTATGGACCATGTCTCTGGGACTAGGGGACCAAGACTCAGGAGGCCAAGTCCTTGGTCCAGGCTCCATGGTTAGCCACTTAAAAATCTATTTTTATACTGCTAATTTATTAGGATAGCTTAGTAATTATTTTGTATTACTAAAGCATGGGTGTATATGTACTAATTCCTAGAATAAATTGAGCATAGACTAATTGGTAAGCACTCTGCTTAGCCCTTGGCCTATTCAATTTCCACAAGTGGAACTGGGCCAGAGAGGTTAGTAACTTTCCCAAAGTCACTCAGCTCACAGATTAGAAACTTCAGACTCTGAACTCATTTCTTTGCCCTACAGACGCCATGCTCTGAACTATGAAGCTACACTGGAGCAGAATAGAGAAATTGCATAAAACATAAAAATTCTAAAGAAGGTTTGCAGAAAAGTTAAAGCGATCCTGACAGAATGAGGTCTTTATAAATTCCATTCCTCTCTCATCCTGGTGAAACCACCAATTGGGCTTTTGTCAACCTGTAAGCTCCCAAACTCCAGCAACTCTGGCCTTGCTCCTCTATAATGCAAAAGCTTGCATGTACTGAGTTAGTGCAGAATTTAGTTCAGTTACTAAATTCAACTCATGAGAAGTTTTGATCCAGTCTCAAAATTCTTAACATACTCTCAGAGAAGACTTTGTACCCCCAAAGAAACAAATTATTCATATGTGCTTGAAAGCGCTAAATGCAAATGATTTGAAGAGAAATGATCAAAAATGTATACTGTTTCAAGTCATACAAGTAAAGAAAACACACAGAGTTGTGGTTTGCCAAATCTGGTCCTCTTTTTTAAGGAAGCCAGTCATTGGTTGGTACACAGACACACACCATGCCAGCTGGCTGAAGTAAGGGCATTTATAAGTAAGTATTTAGTGGGCTGATTTCTAGCATGTTTGAAACACTCTGTTCCAAAAGATAAGAAAAATAAGTGTCCCTTAAAATAGAAAATGTAGATAAAATGATAGCGGCTCATATAGAGATAAGTCTAAATTAATCTGTGACCAGACCTATTAAAAATTGTTACTATTAAAGAAAGATCATTTCTGCCGTTATATTCAGAATATTTTCACTAAATTATAATATTGGGCTTTTGTGATTTTGCTTTTAAATAATTATGGTTTAAAGCAAATTATAAATTTGTAATGGCACATTAACATAAACAGAAACTGAAAGGCAAAACTCCAATCTGACTAAATATTATTTTGCCTCCTCTGTACCTGCACCCACGTGGCTGAAACAGACTAGAAAAACCAAACACCCCTGTTGAGCATGGACTGTAGCCCTCCAGGCTCCTCCGTCCATGGGATTTCCCAGGAGTGGGTTGCCATTTCCTTCTCCTGGGGATCTTCCTGATCCAGGGGTTGGACCCGTGTCTCCTACATTGCAGGTGGATTCTTTACTGTCTGAGCCACCAGGGAAGCCCATCCAAGTAACGGCTCCTGGCTTTGAGTGAGGCCCCATGCTATTGAGAAGACAGCCTCCTCATCCCCCAGATGACTATTTCATACCTTTTTCTCCATCCACAATGCAGAAGACTTCAGTTTGGGAAGACCCCAGATCTTCCTGGGTTGGGAAGACCCGCTGGAGAAGGGAAAGGCTACCTACTCCAGTATTCTGGCCTGGAGAATTCCAAGGCCTGTATAGTCCACGGGGTCGCAAACAGTAGTGAGTGGCTTTGACTTCACTTTCACTTCTCCATCCTTAGACCTCTAATACCACCCTCCCCAGGTTCACACTCAGTTGGGTGACCTGGACCCTGCTGCCTAATTCCCTGAGAAAAGAGCAATCAGGAAAACCCCTACCCGCTGGTGCCTTCACCACATCCTGTGTTTTTGCTGGCATTTCTTTGGTTGAATGTCCACTGTCCTATCCAAGGCCAACTTCTCCACTTGGGCCCTAGAGACCAGTCCTTTCACCAACTCAAGGGAATGGCTCCAGAATTCTCTCCCATTCCTCCTGCAGCATCTTTTCCCCTGTTTATGGAATCATTCCTGAAAGCATACAAACAAGCTACTGTTGTTCTCATCTTAAACAAAATCTCTCTTCTCCCACTTCCCCTCATCTTTAGTTTCCCTTTACTTATAGTTTAACTCCTCGAGGGTGGCACTGCCACTAATTCTCCTCTCATTCTCTTAACCACTGTAATCAGCAGTTGTCCCCAACACTGTCTAGGTCACCCAGTGTCCTGCCAATGGTCAAACATCCCACTTGACTTATCACCTATCTCTGACTGAGACCATCCTTCCTGCCTTGAAACACGTTTTCCTCTTGGCTTCCAGGACCTCATACTTTCTTCTTGCTGCCACTGACTCTTCCTTCTCAGGCCCTTTCCAGGTTCCTTCTCCTCTTCCTGACCTCCCAGGAATTCTCAGACCTCTTTTCTTCTGTAGCTTCACCATCTCCATTGGCAGTAGCATCCAAACCCAAATCAAACTGCTCTCTCTAGGCTAGTCCTTTCTGCCCAGTGCCAAATCCCCACCCGACACCTGACTTTAGATGTGTAAAAGGAATCTCAAAGGGAACAAGCCATCCACCCCCAAACCTGTTTCTCCCAGAGATTCTCCATCTCAGTAACTTCATCCCTCTTGCGCTCAGGCCGAGCCATGGAGCTAGCTTTGTATTCCCCACTTCTCTCACACCCCATCCTCTCTCCACAGGCAAATCCTGTCACCTCTACTTTCAAAATATATCCAGAATCTGACCCTTTCTCATTCCTTGGCTAATGTGTTTCTGGTTTAAGCCTCAACTCCTGCATTACCTGGTAACTTCCTTAAATTGGTCTTCCTGCTTTCCCTCACATCCCAGTTTTATTAAGGTGGGTGTTAATTTTCTGCTCAAGCCCCTCACAATGGCTTTCAAATAACAAGCCCAAGTCCTTTCAATGACCTATAATCTACCCCCCTCCCTTTTTTTTTTTTTTTGGCCCCACAACATAGCTTATGGGATCTTAGTTCTCCAACCAGGAATGGAACCCAAGCCCTCACTTGCACCCTCAGCATGAAAGCACAGAGTCCTAACTAACCACTGGACTACCAGGGAATTCCCATCTGTAAGGTATAGTTCAGGTCGAGGCAGGAGAGTCAACCTCAACGGAGGTAGGTTTCTTTATTCAGGCAAGGAGGGGTGACAGTCAACCAGGCTGAGCGTGAGAGGGATCAGGGAGGCTGCATATTTAAGGGAGGTTTGTGGAAGTGATAAGGGAAATGTTAGTTAGGCAGGACGTTTTCAGTTAAACTTCAGTTGAGATGGCATTTGTAGTTGAACAGGGGGTGGGAGGTTTTGGGCAGGGGATGGTAAGTCCTCTGGGCAGGGGGCGATAAGTCCCTGAGCATCAGGGTGGGACTTAAAAGTTCAAGTTCGGTTTTGTTTTCCCTAAAGTTAGATGATTCAGCAAGGGCCTTTGAGACGTTGTTTTCTTTTCTAGGCCCAAGGACTCCGTCACCATCTGCCTTTCTTCTCTGTGTGAAGAAAGTCCATCTCCTGTATGTTCCTCCCTTGTTCCCTCCAGCCCAGTCACATTCATTTCCTTATTATTCTCTCTGCTTGGTGCGTCCTCCCACCAGATTTCCACAAGGTTTCCTCCATCCCCCCCTACCCTGACCCTCAGCTTCTCAAGGCAGCCTCCTCCAGACCAAGGTTGTTTACTTCCATTGCACAGTTCTTAGCAGGATCTCTGTAACAAAAGACAAATCAACAAGAGAAAGGTTACAAATTAGCCTTTCTAAAGAAATTAAGACCCAAAGGGAGGATTGTTGTTGATGTTCAGTCACTCAGTCTATTTGACTCTGCGAACCCATGGACTGCAGCATGCCAGGCTTCCCTGTCGTTCACTATCTCCCAGGGTTTGTTCAAACTCCTATCCATTGAATAGGCCTGAATGTTTTCATATTGGATTTGAAGATCAATAGGACAAAGGGTGAGAGTTAAGGGCAGTGAAGTGAGGGAACCTAGCAAGCCCTGTTTATTGGAATTCCTAGGAGTCCCTTTGTCTTCAGAGAAAAGGGTGCTGTGTATGTGTAGGACGCTCAATCATGTCCAACTCTTTTCGATCCCATGGACTGTAGCCCCCAGGCTCCTGTCTGTGGAATTCTCCAGGCAAGAATACTGAAGTAGATGGCCATTCCCCTCAACAGGGGATCTCCCCAGGGATCTGCACTGCAGGCAGATTGTTTACCATCTGAGCTATCAGGGAAGTCCAAGGATGCTCCTTCCTTAAATGGAGAGGGCTTCTCCCACCCAGGGTCTTAAGACTTGCTTCAGGGTGGGGTGGGGAAGGGTGGTGGTGGTGGTCAGAGTCTTTCCAGTACCTGCTGTTTCTCACATTCTTTCAGCTTAAAATATTTAACATGTCAAGGTGCTGCATTCTAGGGTACAGCGTCATGAACCCCATCACCACCCTATTTAAAATTCCAACCCACAGTCCTTACATTCATCCCATCCAGCAATCATGTTCTTATTCTCTTATTTAACGAATTATTTCACTTGCTCTTTAGTTGCCTGCTTCACCCAACACAAAGATCAACTCTATAAGGGCACGGTGTTTTGATGGGTGTTTTTTTTTCTGCATGTATTATATTCACAGTGATTTCTCCCCAGCACTTCGTACAGTGCCTACCAGTTATTTTGAATGAATGAGGGAAAGAAAGACCGAATAAAGTGAGCCACGGCTAACGATGCAGATATATTTACCATCCACGGCAGTGTGCCTGGTACTCGGATCTACTTTCTCATTAAACCCATGCTTCTGTGTAGTGGTCATTATTATTCTTATTTCACAGATGAGAAGATTGCAGCATTACAGAGGAGTTAAGTGACTCCCAAACTGAAACAGTCAAGTTCCAAACCCAAGTCTGTTTGGCCCCAAAGTCAGACATCCGGCAGTTCACTTTACTTCATAGTATCATCACTCTTGCTCCAGCCCTCTCCATCGAAAGACATGCAATGACCACATCACAAATCAAGATCAAGGTTTCTAAGTGGTCCCCAGATGGGACATCAGGGCCAAACCCAAGAGGACAGTAGCCCACCTCTTTTTATAGGCTGTTGTGAATCTCAAGTTTTCTACAGCATTTCAAACATCTCAGTGCCTTCAACAATCTGGATGATTTACCAGATTTTTTGCAGTTTACCGTTGGTTCTAAGTGTGGCGTTTGTATTTTTTTCCAGAGCCTTCAATAAAAATGGAAGTTGACTCTTTCAAAAGGAAGAAAGAGAGAATAAAATATTTCAGAGAGATACAGAATATCTGCAGAGAATATTTCTGGTAGAAGAGACAAGAAGGTGTGATAGGATTGTTTCTAGAAAGAAGAGCAAGGGATTAGGGAACAAGAAAGGGAGGGAAACTTAATTCTCACTCTCACTCATACACCTTTTGAACATTTGCACCCTGTGCGTTAAGTAGCTTCTAGAAACAAGCAAAATGATCTAAGGATGACAGTGAGGACAGTATGCCTGGTCTGACTTCCCTGCAGAGGGCTGTGAAGATGACCTCCTGCAGTCAGGGGTGCTCCACCCTGTGCTCATCCATCGGGGTGATTTATGTCATTTCACCTCTCCCAGGCCCTCAGTTTCACTGTCTGCAAAGTGAAGATAATGAGAGCTTGCCTTACTTCGTAAACCAGGATTTACTGTGAGATAGCACATTTTAAGTGTAAAACATTATACATGCATAGTTCTCATTATCTTTTAGGAAAAAGCTGGGTGAGAAAGCCAGCTCACTGAGCTACAGAGCATGAAATGGGGCCAGAACAGCAATTGTAACTCTCTCCATATATCATAAGTTCTTGGAAGTAAGAAAATATGTGGGAAATAATAATCTGTTGCTTGGTCTCAAAAAAATTCATTTTGAATTTTAAAGAGTACAAGTGAGATTAGCATGTGCATTATTACAGCTTCTCTGTTCTCTGGTCTTAGGATGATTATGTGAATTTTAGTCATCCTCTAAATTGTTCTTTTATTCTCACCATGTACACACTAGCTGAAATTTAGAGAACTGGAAAGATCTGCAACTCATTTACAGAATTGCTAGACTCAAAATAATGGCAAGTTTTCAAAGTTATATCACAAATTACTCTGAATTTTAAAATACTAGTTAGATTTGCAACTCATTTGTAGAATAGCTAGTCAAATAATGGCACATTTTCAAAATGATGTCACAAGCCACTCTGAAGTTTAAAATACAAAAGTTATCAGTTGGGTTCTAGATACAGCCCTGCCTTGAGACACAATAATGATTGTAATTAAATTCATGGGAAAAGTGTGAAATAATTTGATTTGTGGCTATAGAAAAGAGGATAAAAACAAAGTGTAATGTGTGGGGTTAATTTTTAAGCCATACATTGAGCAGTCAGTGAAGTAAAGTAGTATTTTTCAAGAAGAAAAGATAAATGCATCACTTAACAGGCCAATTTACCTAAAACATAGAATTTAAAAAAAATAATCTAGGGATGAAGGACATTATTTCAGCACTATTTTGGAATCTGTTACTCTTGTTCGTTAGGTATCTTACACCATTTAAAGCAATGGAGAGATACCTTATCCTAAAGTGACATACTTTAGAAGGTTCACTATTGGGAGAAAACTTCTAAAACTTCACTTCCTTTTTTGTTTTCTTTTTTCTGATTTATTTCTTCCTTCTCTTTCCTCTTGGCATCTGTAGAAGTGAAATTCCTCCTCTTCCAAGTCAGATCCTTCCCAAACAAAACAAAGCTCTGAGCTTATCTAATCAATCAGAGAACGACTTCCCATTTCCCTTTCCTGTCACCTGCTGGTTTGTTTCCAGGGGAGCAGGAGAGGAGGCTTTGCCACTTTGTGTTTACCAGAGTCCTGTGGCTGAGACCCCTTGCTTTCTGCAGCTGCGGAATGGTCTATCCTTCCACCCACAGGAGGTAGGAGGAGCAAGGGAAGTGATTTGAAAATGGCTTGTAAACTCTAACGCCCCCATATAAAAATTCAGGATTCTGACTTTAAAAAATTAATTAGAAAAGGGACCAGTCTTCCTGTCATCATTTCTGGTATCTCTCTTCTCACTTCCGCTTCCAGTCCCGTCTTTCCCCCTTTCCCCTTCTAATAGCTTTCCCAGCTGTGAACAAACTACACAAATAAGGGTGCTAAGAACCCAGAGTTTGAATTGTTAAAATGAAACAAAGCAAGAGTCAATAGACATTACACCCAAATTACTTAGAAATGTGAAATGAAAGCAAGCTAAGAGCCAAATTTCAGGAAGAAGCTCTAGTTTGATTTACTTACCAGTTTGTTTCATATTTGCCCATTTCTTAAAGCTTCGGTCATTAGTCTTCCACTTCCTAATGCAAGAAAGTGCTGATTCGTGTCATTTGCTCCAGATGCCACCGGAAATGGCCTCTTCTCCCTAGACGCTGACTCACAAACAGAGCAGCCCCCAGAGTGAATTTATCTGCCTTGCAGCCCAGGCTCTGGGCTCTCCAACCTGACGCTTCAACCTCCAGCCGAAAAAGGAGTCTCTCAAGGGAGAAGATCTAGGACCAACTGAGAAGTACATTTCTAAATCACCAGTTACTTTAATGAGTAAGTATTTTCAGTTTTCCCATTTTATTTTAAGCACTACTATTTCACATTTCTGACCAGCCTTTCTTAGGATCCTCATTTTTGGGGCACTTAATGTATAGGAAGGAATCACCATCCTAGTCTGTTCCACCCACCTCCACTTAACTCAAGAGTCCTAAAGAGACAACTGTTATTATTGTAATATTGACTGATAAGCCACTAAATCTCTAAAAGCACACAGTGCAAGGAAACAGTGAGCTGTGAACTGGAGAAAAGAGATGATGCTTCTATTGTCTGTGTAATCTTATATGTTGTGGTTGACCACAAAGGCTTGGCATCAGTTAAGACTCCTAGCTCTGCTTTTTATAAAATGGATGACCTTGGGCAGATGACTCAATCTTTTACTTTTTGAATGTGTAAAATGGAGAAAATGAAGTACCAATTTTATCCAGGTCTTAAGAGGAACAAATAGAGGAGACAAAACACTGAGCGTACTGTTGAGAGGGTACTAAACTGTCACTAAATAATAAGTTAAAATTTTAAATAATAAGATAAAACTTCATTTCACTGGACAGTTTCCTTAACTGCTAAGTCCCATCCCCCAAATATGCTGATGACTCAGACTAACATTTAACATCCATGGAGTTTCCAGAGCATTTCCACAATTAACCCTGAGGTAGGCAGTGCCGTTGGATTAGTTTTGTTACTGAGGGATAAGGGATAAGCTAAGAGATCTGCTGAACATACAGTAGGAACAAACTCTTAGGCCCAAACTCAGATCTGAAGGGAGGAAAGCATGACTTGGGAAAGGCCTGGTGTGGTGGTGGGTTCACTTCCCTTGGCCCTGTCCCCTCCTGTACCTCCTCTTGTTCCCAGCCTTGGCCTTGAAACCTAGGGAAATCCCACACAGAGCAGTGGGAACCCAGAACCTCCAGATCCCTCTACCAAAGTGTTGGCAGGGAACAGACAGAAACTGGCGCTTAGAATCCCATTTTCCCATTCAAAACCTTTGTTCCCCATAGAAACCTAGTATCTGAATACTAGATAATATTGTTAAAAAATAATACCAACAGCAATAATAAGATATAATTTTAAAAGCTCTTCTGGACAATCTCCCTAGAGGAACATAGGGACCATTTCTCCTATTTCAAGCTTAAACACACAGAGGTAAAGTGAGCACTGGTGGTGGCAGAAACCTCTGGTCTGCTGACTCAGACTAGTGCTCTTATCATTGGTTAAATGGGCTTCTGTGGCCCTTCCTGGAGACAGAATTTTCAGAATCCAACCTGTTCATCAGTCGAAAGTAATTTAGTCATTATTAGCACCCCCACCCCCAACCTTTACAATCATGGAAACTTCCTATTCACCCGTTGAATCTAGAGTAGTTATAATCTAGAGTAGTCAATGTAAGTATAGAAACGTTTAAAACACAAATGTAGCTTTAGTGCAGCCCTGACTTTCCCACTGACTCACTCAGAGGAATTGCTAACTCTAAGTGGTAAAAAACAACTAGGTTGACTTCATACTTGTCATGTTTTCACAAAGAAAAATTTAAAGCTGTGCACACAGCATTGCTTTGTTGATCAACAGAATAAAAAAGGAAAACTACATGCAGCTTTTTTTTTTTAGATAAAATTATTTTTTCCTCTTGATTTCACTAAGTATGTATAACTGAGGTTAAAAGCTCAGGCTCTGGAGCCATATTTCCTCCTAAAGAAGCAAAACAAAATCTTATGCTTATCTAATCAAGCAGAAGAGTCACTGTCCATAAGGATGAGTGCTGTCTCTTCTCAGCAGCTGTACAACCTTGGATGATTGACATAACTTCTCCAAGCCTCAGTTTACTCACCTGTAAAATGGGTATAATAGTTCCTTCTTCACTAGGTCGTAAGTATAGAAGAGGCTTTGCACAGGGTAAATGCTCAGTGGGTAACAACCATATTCTGCCTCAGACACTGGTCCATGAGGGGTACAAGGATAGGTGAGACCCATTTCTGCTGACTAGGATGTACTGGAGTAGAAAGACACATGGACAGTTAATTATACAATAAAGCAGAAAGTCACTCAGTCATGTCCGACTCTGCACAACCCCATGGGCTGTAGCCCACCAGGCTCCTCTGCATGGAACTCCCCTGGCAAGAATACTGGAGTGGGTAGCCATTCCCTTCTCCATGGGTCTTCCTAACCCAGAGATCGATCCCTGGTCTCCTGCATTGTAGGCAGATTCTTTACCATCTGAACCACCAGGGAAACCAGAACCAAGGGTTAAACAGAGGTGTCTGTCAGAGGAAGGGGGGAATTTTTCTTTCTGGGAACAGAGAAGGCTCTTAGAGAGAACTGTATTTTAAACTGGGTCTTAAAGCAGGAACAGAATTTCAGGAGAGGAAAGGGTTAGGGAACACAATGCTGAGTCACAGAGCAAACAGGGACCAGGTAAGAAAAGCCCTCTGGGTATATGGGAGCTCTGTAATTCATCCACAGGCTTTGGAGAGATGCACAGAAGGATCATCTCCTAGGTTAAAAAACAAAGTCTATAAATGCAAACTGTTGTAGTTAGGCTAGTGTATCAGATGAAAATGAAGATATGAAATTGAGAAATATGAGAAAACATGTATAAAACCTCTCCTATTTTGAAAAGTTTCAATCAAAGTAAGACACACTTCCTTAAGGATTATGAGAAATCTATAGAAAGTAGAAAAGTTAACCATAAAATCTAAAAGAGGTGAAACTGCTCAGTTTCCTAAAATATATAGCAACATTCTCATTCCTAAAGTATTTTCTAAAATCACATCTTTTTTTTTTTCCTTTTAGTTGCCAAAAAACTGTTGAGCTGATCCATATCTAAGTTGTCACTGAAGGATTTTGATGTTTTAGGAATGGTGGAAATGGCCAGTCATGAAAAATAAAAATGACTTGACCCAAGCATTTTAGAAGCAGAGTTTATTTCCACCAAATTATCCCCAGCCAATGTTAAGCATAAATTATATAGCAGTTCTCTGAAAGTGCACAGAAAAACAGACCACCATCATTCCCATGGAAGATCGACATTTACCTTTGGAAGGATTGTTCAAAGGTCACAGGAGTCTTCTGTGCGGAATTCAGCCACAGTTTGATGGGAGGATAGTGGTATCCAGAGAATTTACGAGTGATAAAAGGCCCACACAGACTAAGTCACCTCTTGCTCCTCCCCTGCCCCACCCCCACCCCCAGGAAATCTCACCTGAACTCACCTTATTCTACTCACTAGAGCGTCAGGAACTCAGGCGACAAGTTTGAGATAGCTAAATTTATTCACTTAAAAATATGGCAGACTTTATGCAAAGGCCTTCACATGTGTTCATTTAATCCTTGATTCTAAAAGAAGTCCACTGTAGTATTCCTGTTCTGTAGGTAAGATTTCTTAAGTGCAGCGAGATTACACTATCGCCCCAGGGTCTCAGAGGCTAATAAAGCAGTGGAGCAGGGTTTAAGCCCTGGGGGCTCAGTCGAGGGCCCACCTTCTCAGCCTCAGGCCCCAATTCGGAGTTATCTGCATACAAATAGTAAGGGATACGGGACGGTATCGTTTGTTTCCTTCCCAACTAGGACTTTTAGGGGAAGGGTGGCGATTAACAGGCTGGAAAAACAGAGGTAAACCAGAACTGTGGGGACAAAAGAGGGCTTTCTGTTCATCTTACGGGTGGACGCTAAGAGCGTGGATGAGTTTACCGCGGGAAAGAATGCTGAAGAAAAGAAGGAGGGAGCCAGTGAGTGGGCCTTGAGAAAGACCGACGTTTGGGGATCGCCAGAGAAAAAGAAACTCACAAAGGATACTGGGGGAGGTGAGACGGGCGGCCACGGTGTCAGACTCTCGGGCAGGGTTACAGAGGGGAATCTTCCGCAGTGCCTCAGCCCCGGGGAACCAGGAATGCTATAGATGTGATAAGGCCCAAGAAGCAGCCGCTGAAAGGAACAAGGAAATCGTTGGGGATTTGCTGACAAACGTTTCTTCGCTTTGGTGGAGCTGGAAGCCAAATTTCAAGTAAACGGAGGAGTGAGTGGGAGGTGAGGACCCAGACACAGCCAGTTCAAACAATTTTGTAAAAAGTGGCCTTGAAGTGGAAACAAAAGATAGGACTGTCCTGGAGGTGGAGTCAAAGAAGTTTCCTTTCTTTTTTAAAGCAAGAAACTAGAATATGTTTAAGGTTTAAAGAAAGGAGCCAGCCCTGGGAGAGTGAAGAAAACGTGGAATGCATAATTCTCCGCTCTCTGAGGGACCTCCTGGAGCAAAGTACCCGGGGATGTAGGAGACCTGCCGCTGAGTTGAGGGATCGCCTTCACACTTGAGGAGGTACCTCTTGGCCCCTGCAGGAGGGAGGGAGGGAGGCAGGGAGCTGTGGGTTTGAAGTGTGAGGGAAGGAGCCAGAGCCAGCTGCCCTCAGCAGGTTTAGTGTTCTCCCCAGGGGAGTTGTGCTAAGGGTTTAAAGGTGCCTAATGCAAGACTGGTATTGTCCTAGGCCCTTGATGGACGCTGAGGTGGATCTTTCATCTTCAATATTATTGAGTGAAGTGGGGGCTATTACCCCTGTTTGACAACAGAAAAAATTGGCGCAGGGGTTGGGGGGGATTGGGGGGGGAAGCCCTCCCAAGAGCACACAGCGGTTCAAGGCCAGAGTCCACTTTTGACTTTGTCATCTCCTGGAAGTGAAAGCGGGGTCACTGCCTTTCAGTATCTTTCATTCCTGTTAAAGCACTAATAGGTAGGAAATTAGCAAATGTGGTGTAAATAATGGTTCGAGACCAGAATGTGTAAGTTTGTAAATGGCTGTACATAATTGAAATCATATTTTGTTTATTTGAATTGCTTTGATTTTTTTGCTCTGATTTTTTCACTTTAGTCTTTGGTAAAACACAAGTTTTGTTGGTTTTGTTTGTTGCTTTTTGTTTGTTTAATAGGGCTCTTTGAATAAAGTCTCCATAGTTTATTTCTTATTTTTACCTGCCTATCAGGTACTATGAACCTAATAGTGAGGATTTCATTCATAAAGGATGTTTCCTGCATTTCTATAGTCCATAGGCAATTTTTTATATTAGACTACTACTATGCGAAAAATATGCTGCCTTAAGGATTTTTAAACTTGGCAATTTTCAAACTCTTCAAATGTGTGCAATACTTCTGTTGATATTTTATTACAAAAAAAAATCACAAATTAAGCTTGTGGCCCAGTGAAGACGGTATGGATAAAAATTTGAATGTGTCCACAGAGATTCTTGCCTCCACAAGAATATAATGGTTAGGTAGAGCCCAGTTTGAAGATCATTAGTCTAAATTCAATTTTCCATTTATACCATAAGTTTCTGAGATTTTAGCTGTGGTATATAACTAACTGAACAGCCAAGTGAGAAATATGGGTCATATGACATAGGTGTTGGGATGGGGCAGAGGAACCATGAGGGTTGTTGGAGGATGTGAGCCAACCTTACAGAATGACAGCTTCACAGACCAAAGTATACAAAGTGTTGTCTATATTTTTTCTGAATTAATGAACTGCAGAGCTAAGGCCCATATTGGACATGAGGTTGGTGGGGGTAGGGCATTAAAATCCGTCTTCCCAATGGTTACTATTTGGAAAACAACTTTCTGTTGCTTTATTTATCATAGTATTTCACAGTACTTTCATGTATCTTTAAAAATTTCACCTAAAACCACTTTTTAAAATAATAGGACTTCATGATTCCATTTTCATGTTTATAGAGGAGTTCGGTTCAGTTCAGTCGCTCAGTCATGTCCGACTCTCCACGACCCCATGAATCACAGCACGCCAGGCCTCTCTGTCCATCACCAACTCTCGGAGTTCACTCAAACTCATGTCCACAGAGTCGGTGATGCCATCCAGCCATCTCATTCTCTGTCGTCCCCGTCTCCTCTCGCCCCCAACCTTTCCCAGCATCAGAGTCTTTTCCAGTGAGTCAACTCGTCTCATGAGGTGGCCAAAGTATTGGAGTTTCAGCTTTAGCATCAGTCCTTCCAATGAACACCCAGGATTGATCCTTGCCCCAAATCAAAAGGTCAGTCTCTTAAGAAATCCCCGTCCTCAGAAAAGAAGTTTGAATCTTTTGCTTTTCTCTTTCCTTTGAAAACTTGACATGATACCAATTTAATTTTTGAAAAGATTAAATTCCACTTAGAAAACTAAACAAATATCAAGAACTGGTATGCTGTACAGGTGAGTTAATGAAAAATAATTTTCTTATTTGCACCATCTGTTCTATTAACATTTAAGGAAATCTTGGATAGTTCAAACATAGATTTGATCAAAAATGCAGTTAGGAGGAAATGATCTATTTAATATGCCTAGTACAATGTTTCATTAAGATGACTAGTCATGTGCAAGAAACTTCTGAACTAGGTAAAGTACTTCTACAACTGATCAAAACAGCATCCTAATTGTTAGTGTTTACCTCTGTGATTTAAGACTTCTTTGTAGGCTCTCAGGGGTAACTGGCGTATATATCTTTGCCCCTCTTCCTGTTACCAAAAATCAATAAGAAAATTAACCTAATTTCTACAACACACTGATTAATAAAAAACCAAATGCTATGTGTTTGATTTGTGATCGTTATAAAGCAATAGTCAATGATTTATAAATGATGGTTTATGAAGCCATTAAAAATTAATTATCCCCAAACAGAAATCTAAGCAAGATGCCTCAAAATAATTTATTGTAGCATCAATAGTAGCCATTAATAATGTATATTTCTGTCAGAGCATTAGCCAAAGCCCAAATTTTACTTTAAAAACAGAAAAGCATGAAACTGCTTATAATTAAAATTTGAGGAATCATCATAAAACTCTTTTAAAAATCGATTTTAATTTGAGGTTGGACTCACAGATCGCACTGATCATCCATTTATCTCCTCCTCCCTCCTCCTTGACTCTTCATACCAGCTTTGATATTTCATTTACATATATCAGTTCTAACTAATATTTTTATGTGTCCACTTTCTTATCCATCCTCTTGAAAGAGACTGCCTTTTTATACCTACTCCTTGCACCTAGCATTATATCTAGTTCTCAATAAATTCCTTAATGAATGAGTCAATTAATCTATAAAATAACTGTTAAGTTTTTGCAAGTTTGAAGCAAAGAAAAAACCTTAGGCCAAAAAAAATCACTGAACTGATAGTTTTCAAATCTCTTTTTTGTTTCGTTTTTGTAAATCAAAGAAGCTTTGAAAATGACACTTGTCAACTTTTTTTTTTTTGGACCAGAGAAGATTCAGCTCTCCAAATTATTCTTCATTCACCCCACCCCCGAAAAAATTACTTTGTTTTTGTTAGGTTTTGTTTTTCATGCTTGACATCTTAGTTTAAATGAATTTTTCCCACGGTCCTGAGGAGGTCTGATTTGTTAATCCTGTTAGAGTTGTGACAGGAAGTTTATCAAGAATTTCTTGAATTTCCTTTCAGTTTCAGCTTTTAACTGGAATGTTTCTTCCCAGTCACTTCCTCCTCCCTTCTTTCCTACAGTCCAGTCTGCATGTTACATTGAAGAAATTCTTAGCTGGACATTTTTGCTTGATTTTGGCTCTAAGCCGTTGTAACAGTATCTGGGTGGGTTAGGTTCACTGGTCAGCATATAAGGCAGCCAGAATTTCTCAAATACTGTGAGGCTCTGAGATATGTAGATGTTTGTTTTGGTTATTCTAAAACCCAGGTCTTTTAATTTTTGTAAGTCTCTTGCTTGAGATCATATCTATATCTATTGAATTGGCCAAAAAGTTCCTTCAGGTTTGTCCAAAACAGCCTTGGAAAACCCAAAGGAACTTTTTGATCAACCCAACATCTATATCCTCACTTGCAGCCCCCCAACCCCCTAAGATCACATGGATCATCTCCCCTGAGCAGGCAGAGTAAACGATTACCTGTTGCTGCTGCTGCTGTTTAGTTGCTGAGTTGTGTCCGACTCTTTGTGACTCCATGGCTTGTAGCCCGCTCGGTTCCTCTGTCCATGGAATTTCCCAGGCAGGAATATGAAAGTGGGTTGCTGTTCCCTTCTTCATGGGATCTTCCCGACCCAGGAATTGAACCTGAGTCCCCTGCATTGGCAGGCGGATTCTTTACCACTGAGTCACCTGGGAAGCCCAAACGATTTCCTGTCTGTGCTTAAAGGCACACACATTGACACATGCTTCTCCCATCTCGCCCTCAAATATCTCCCTGACCTGAGCTTTTGGATTCAGACTGCAGGGGGTTCTGCTCTAAGGGCTATCTCCCACAGGGACAGTTTGCCATCAGTAAGTAGCTTTAAACCTTCCCTGGTGGGCTTCCCTGGTGGCTCAGATGATAAAGAATCCGCCCGCAATGCAGGAGTGGGTTCAATTCCTGGGTTGGGAAGATCCCCTGGAGAAGAGAACGACTACCCACTTTAGTATTCTGGTCTGGAGAATTCCAGGAACAGACAAACTTGGCAGGCTACAGTCCATGGGGTCAAAAAGAGTTGGACACGGCTGAATGACTTTTACTTCACTTCTCTTCCGTCACATGAAGATCCTTCTTATCTCACAAATCGGGTAACATTTGCAAAGCATTTGGTATCAGTATCTGTTCAAATAACATTAGTTTTGTTTTATTCAAAATCTCACTTGCTTCTTGTCATTTGATCTTTACAGCACAAATAGTGTAACCCTCGTTTACAGATGATTATCCGAGTGTTCTTGAACTTGCTTTATAAATAGTAACTCATATCCATCCTATTTATCAGGACATTGTTCTAACCACTTCTTCATATCAAATCTCTGAAGGGGGTGCTAAAAGTCCCATTTTACAGATGAGGAAAATTACAGATGAAAAGCGTTGTTCTTCACAAATATACTTAAGTGCCTCCATTCTCCACAACTTTTAAGCAGCACATTTGACTCACATCCATGAGTTCAAGTCCAGGGCACTTCACACTCAGAGAAGGCATGTATTGGGCCATGTAAACATAGTACAGCTGAAGGAGACAGCACTCAGTTGTCATCTGCCACCCTAGGGGAGGAAATTCTAATGGAAAGGAATGGTGTCCTCTATGCTGGGGGACTAGGACAGCGTGTGACCAGAGTCCAACTAGAGAGGGCACATAGAAGTGGGACAGCGTTTGTTGTTGTCACTCATTCATGTCTAGCTCTTTGCAGCCCTATGGATGGCAGCACGCCAGGCTTCCCTGTCCTTCACCATCTCCCGGAGTTTGTTTAAACTCATGTTCATTGAGTCGGTGGTGCCATCCAGCCATCTCATCCTCTGTCACCCCCTTCTCTTCCTGCCCTCAATCTTTGCCAGCGTCAGCATCTTTTCCAATGAGTTGGCTCTTCACATCAGGTGGCCAAAGTATTGGAACTTCAGTTTCAGCATCAGTCATTCCAATGAATATTCAGGGTTGATTTCCTTTAGGATTGACTGATCTTGCTGTCCAAGGGACTCTGAAGAGCCTCCTCCAACACCACAATTGGAAAACATCAATTCTTCAGTGCTCAGCCTTCTTTATGGTCCAGCTCTCACATCTGTACACAACTACTGGAAAAACCATAGCTTTGACTAGACAGACCTTTGTTGGCAAAGTGATGTCTCTGCTTTTTAATATGCTGTCTAGGTTGGTCATAGATTTTCTTCCAAGAAGCAAGCATGGGAACCCTGAAAACACTGGGAAAAGATTTCACTTTACACTTTGGAGACTTGGGTCTGGGGTAGAGGAGTCCTGTTAGCAAAGATCCCTGAAAGTCCACTGCACCTGCTCATTCTGTTTTCATGGCACTTGAAGGTAGCCAACCCAGAGCCTCTGGCCGCCTCCCGTCCTGGCTCAGGGGGCCTTGGGTCTGCTCTTCCAGATGCTGTGTCACACCCCCTCTTCCACATTTCCTTTCTACTCCAACCCTTCTCTGATGATTTCGTCTTGACTCTCTTCCTCACTGCACACTTGAATCCCAGGGAGTACAAAAGACCAGCCCTGCCTGGCCTAGAAGGTGAAACTGGGTGTCTGCAGCACGAAACCCAGGACTCATTGTACGGGAGAGGACCCTGACACCAGAGAGGGCAGGAACTAGCCCAGGATCACAGCCAGTCAAAGACGGATACAGATACACAGGTTCCTCTTGACTGCCCACCTTTAGTGCTCCATTCTGCCTGCATCTCACTCTGCCTTGAAGACCTCCAGACTCCCATCCTGACCTGGACATGAACAGGCACACTGGCACACTTGTGCACAGACATGATTCCTTATCGCCCCCGTAGCCCAGCTCTGTTTACAAACCAACATCCTTTGTTTGTCTTTCGGCTTCCCTGGTGGCTCAGATGGTAAAGAATCTCTGCTAATGCAGGAGACCTGGGTTTGATCCCTGGGTCAGGAAGGTCCCCTGGAGAAGGAAATGGCAACCAACTCCAGTATTCTTGCCTGGAGAAAGGAGCCTGGCAGGCTACAGCCCATGGGGTTGCAAGAGTCGGACATAACTGAGCGACTAACACTATAGCATTCACAACCTTGTATTACAGTTATCAGTGAATATATCTGATCTGCTTCTGAAAGTCAAGACCAGGTTTTACGCATCTTTATATCCCTCATGTGGAGCATTTGTTATTGTTGTTTAGTTGCTAAGTTGCATCCAGCTGTTTGCGACCCCATGGACTGGAGCCGGAGAAGACAGTGGCAACCCCCAGTACTCTTGCCTGGATAATCCCATGGATGGAGGAGCCTGGTAGGCTGCAGTCCATGGGGTCGCTAAGAGTTGGACACGACTAAGTGACTTCACTTTCACTTTTCCCTTCCATGCATTGGAGAAGGAAATGGCAGTCCACTCCAGTGTTCTTGCCTGGAGAATCCCAGGGACGGCAGAGCCTGGTGGGCTGCTGTCTATGGGGTCGCACAGAGTCGGACACGACTGAGGCAACTTAGCAGCAGCAGCAGAACTAGAACCTGCCAGGTTCCTCTGTCCAAGGGATTTCTCGGGCAAGAATACTAGGGTGGGTTGCCATTTCCTTCTCCGGGGGATCTTCCCTGCCCAGGTGATAAAACCCATGTCTACTGCTTGGTGGGCGGATTCTTTACCTCTGAACCACCAGGGAAGCCCCATGTGGAGCCTTTAGTCAGTACTTAGTAAGTGTGAGTTGGATGAATAAGTGAATATAAACTAGAGAATATGCCTGAGCCCCAGTGGGATTTGGAGTTTAATTATGTTTAATTTTGTTGTACCACAATGAGCAAAATCCTGGTTTTAAGCTTTTTATTTGATAGCAGATGCTTTCGAATGAAGATTCAAATAAGCCAACATTTCTCACTGTTCTCTTAGGGGAATATTTTTGTACTCCACCCATCTTCATGTTTTTAGTTTTGGGCTCATACTCATTTAAAACCACAAATAGTATAGCTTTTAAAAACCAAATGTGTAATTTATTAATAGCTATCCACCACACCTATTGAAATTTTTACTAATGCACGATAGCCTACAAATACCAAGCCACAGCAGATTTTAACAGCTGCTTTGTAAGTGTGTGAAGGGCATGCCAGGTTCCTCCCCATGTGAGACTTAGTAGTATTTTAGTGGGTTTCCAGCTTTTATTCATTAGTGGATATGGCTGTAAATGGCAGCTTAAAATAAACTCAATCTGAAGTTCTGAAGACGAGTTTCACAACTTTTAACAGCTTATTCAGTGTTCTGGGAAAGAAAAAACTTTTTCTGTATATTCTTAGGGTTAGTATCTGGGGCCCTGTGAATAAAATTACCATAGATTAACAGAAAAGGCATACAGTTTTTCAGTTAATATCTATGTGCACAACAGTTCACAGAAAAGGAATGACACTCAAAGAACTAGTTAGACTTGGGCTTATATTACCATTTTAACAGAGAACAAAGGGAATTGTGTTTCAAGGGATAATAAAGCATGGAGAAGGGGATATAAGGGGTTACTAATGGAAAATAAGGGCTATTTTAGTAAGGTTTGTTTATGCAGACTCATCTTTGTGTTGACGACTCCTTGTCTTCTTTCTTGACTCTTCTCTCCTTGGTGGGGGATGGGTCACCTTCCTCAGAAAATTTATATCTTGCTTTTCAATACATGAGGGGAGGACAGAGAACTCTTCTATTGATTCTCATTGGTCTTTAGCTCAATATATTTCTTATGCCAAAGTCAGTTTCCTTCAAATGAAAAACAATATTGCAGCTGAAGCACTTGTGAATTATTTCTAATTTTTTTACAAGTCCCATTGATAAGAAATATTAAGTTATTATTAAAATTGATTTTAAGACTATGTAAAGTATATTTACAAAAAAGAGGCAGGAGGAAGCAAGTCACCCATGACCCTACTATCCTATTTAAAGCTAGTTTTGTGTATTTTCTTTCAATGTCATCTGTGCATATCTGTTGCAGAAGGAAATGGCAACCTACTCCAGTATTCTTGCCTGGGGAATCCCATGGGCAGAGGAGCCTGGTGGGAAGAAACTTAGTGTGCACATCTATTTTACACCGTTTCAGTGATCTGGCCACATATATGGTGTGTAACTTCCTCAGCTAACAGTATATCACACTCCGTGTTCTTGCTTGATCATAATCCTCATTATTTAACCTCTGCAAAGTTTGCCTAACCATTCTCCACTTGTCAGGCATCCGGGTTGCCTCCAGGCACCGGGTCACGGGGTGCCTTTGGCAGTCGCAGTCTCCAGCCGGGGAGGGCGGGGCCCTTCCTGGCCTTGGAACCTGGGTTTCCTGGGTATTCAAAGTCAAGTCTCAGGCAGAAACTTCCTCTGGGCCAACCAGGGCTTCTGGCTCCAGGCTCCCCTCTTTCCGGGCTGAGGGTAGTGGAGCCCCGCCCTTCAGACGCCCCAGGCCAGAGTTCCAGCCCAGTCCCCGGCGGGCCCACCTTGCCGTACCTTCCTGCGCCTGCCCTGCAGGAGGTGGGTCCCTCCCATGCGCTCTCTCCTTCTATCCTAGCCTTCCGCAGACCCGCTGAGCGAAAAGAAGGAGCTCAGCCGTGCGGGCGTCATGGTCCACCTCCTGGCCTCCGAAGTGCGACAGCTGCTCCACAACAAGTTCGTGGTTATCCTGGGGGACTCGGTCCAGAGGGCTGTGTACAAGGATCTGGTGCTCCTGCTGCAGAAGGACTGCCTGCTCACACCCCGCCAGCTCAAGACCAAGGGGGAGCACACTTTCGAGCAGGATAAGCTGGTGCGTGGGGGCCAGCAGGGCCACATGCACAACGGCACCCACTACCGAGAGGTGCGCCAGTTCTGCTCCGGCCAGCACCTGGTGCGCTTCTACTTCCTGACGCGCGTGTACTCCGACTACCTGGAGGACGTCCTGGAGGAGCTGCAGTTCGGCGAGCACCACCCAGACCTGGTCATCATGAACTCGTGCCTCTGGGACATCACCAGGTACGGGGAGGACTTCTGGCCTAGTTACCGGCGGAACCTGGAGAGACTGTTTGGGCGCCTCCGCCAGGTGCTGTCCAAGTCGTGCCTCCTGGTGTGGAACACGGCCATGCCCGTGGGCGACAAAATCACCAGCCGCTTTGTCCCGCCCGAGGTCCAGGTCGCGTCCTCTCGCGTTAAAATCAGTCTGATCGAAGCCAATTTCTACAGCTCTGCCGAGGCCCAAAAGCACGGCTTCGATGTGCTGGACTTGCACTTCCACTTCCGCCGCCACACAGGCAAGTACCTCCAGACGGACGGAGTGCACTGGAACCAGTGCGCACACCGCCACCTCTCCCAGCTCCTACTGGCCCACGTGGCCGACGCCTGGGGGGTGGAGCTGCCCCAGCGAGACCCAGTGGGCAAGTGGATCACGGATGGCCCTGGGAGAGGAAGACCTGGCCGGAGGCTGCCGAGGCAGCCCTCGGTCTGCGGAGATCAGCCGGCCTGCCCTCTGCCCAGACCTTCGCCTCTACCAGGGCGCCAACCCCTGCTCCCCACGCCGTCTCCCCGCCCACCCCTGTTTCCACTCCTGTCCCCACAACCTCATCCCATCCCCTTACACCAGGTGATGCACCCATTCCCACTCTGTCCGCAGGAAACCTGTTTTTCTTCAGACCATCCTTTACAATCAGATCAATTCTCCTTAAACTATTTGCATTCAGATGGCCCCCCATCTACCCAAACAGAATTTGCCGTCCAAGGTGACTTTCTGTATGGTCCCCAGCCGCCCATGCCCCGCTTCCCTCCACCCTGTTATCAGCAACGGGTCCCTGCCGTCCATAGGGGTTTTCCCAGGTATCATCCCCCTGACCCCTACATGCCCTGGAGAAGGCGGCCTAAAACTTCCAAGAGAAGGGCCTCAGCCTATAAAGAGCCAAGGCCTCAATAGACTGACTTGGCCCTTCTTCCTCCTCATCCTCATGGACTGAACAGATCGTCTGCCTCTTCCCAAATAGACTGACCTCCTTCACTGAAGCCTTTTGTCCATTGCCCTTACCAGTAATTTCAGGGAAGATCAGTCTGACACATGTATGTTGTCCATGGCCTCTTTCTGCACTCTCAGGTGGGAGGTGGCCAGGCATCATTCCTGCCTTCCTGCTCCTTATTCTCTTTCTGTAAATGTACAATTGAAATTAAAAAGTTGTTTCATAAAAGTCATTGTGGATTTCCTGAGTCTGTATTTAATGGTGCCTCTCCCTTCTATTGAACACTTCATAACAGCAGGAACAGTATCTACTGTATGGTTATGGCCTCAAAACGACTCAAAATGGAATTTCACCAAAGGGTTTCCATACAATGGATCTGATTCCTTATAAATAAACGAAATAACTTTAACTTTTTGTGGTGCTATTTACCAGAGATTCTCAAAAAAATTATGGCATCTTAGAACTGAGAAAACTAAAGACATAAAATGTAACATTTACAAACAAGGAAACTGAGGCCAGGAGCTGAGTGACTTGTAGGTCTCCCAGAAAAAATCTCTTCTAGTCCTTTGTAGTTTATACTAGCTTCCAGTTTATATTAACTTTCAATCTTGATTTATACCGCACCAAACCAAGAAGGGAAGTTTACCAAACACGGTCTTCCTAGGGAAGAGATGATGAAAAACCCCTATAGTTCCATACCCAGAGGTTTATTGGCTAGATGTGCAGGTAATTTTTGTATGTAAACCAGAGTGGATGGCATGGTTGTGACTTCATGATTTAATAGTCTTTAGTTTGGGACTTGAGAAAACTATGTTGCACTCAATGGCAATGTATCATAGAGTAAAACTAGGAAATGCAAGGTACCACCCAGAGCACTGGAAAAGACTCTGGTGCTGGGAGGGATTGAGGGCAGGAGGAGATGGGGATGACAGAGAATGAGATGGCCGGATGGCATCACCAACTCGATGGACATGAGTTTGAGTGAACTCCAGGAGTTGGTGATGGACAGGGAGGCCTGGCGTGCTGGGATTCATGGGGTCGCGGAGAGTCGGACACGACTGAGCGACTGAACTGAACTGAACCCAGTGCACAAATCCTTTCTTGCAAATTGCACAGGTGGCCACAACCATCTCTTCAGTTTTGTAGGAATGTAAAACTTAGTGAGATTGAAATTTTCACACTAGATAGCAAAATATTAATACTTAGACAAAATGATCGAAATAGGACATAACTAAAATTATCCAGATTATAGGGTTTTTCATTGAATTGACTGCTTTATATGTCCTCAGTTGGATCATCCCTAAATTTGGCAGTGAGGGTAAGGAAACATTATTCTGCAAAAATGGAGTTCATGAAATCTTAAGACATGAGTGAGACCTGCTATTTACAGAAGAAATATATAGAAACTCGTAATCCACTGAAATACCATAATAGTTCTGGAAAATAGGGCTTTTAGCTTACTTTGTTTCTGAAATCCTAGTGCAGTATCTGGCATTTAGTAAGATCTGAATACTATTTCTTGAAAGAATCAGTGAGTGAAAGACGAAGTGAAGTATGTTTTTTCCTGGTGAGACTACCTGAGAAGATGGTGTAAATTGGCATCATCCTTGTGGTGCACTCAGAGGGTCTTTGAGGACTTTACAAAGGCACTGCCTGCAAGCCAGAATGTCAGAATGAACCAACATAGTCAGGAGAGAGTGGATTCATCTGACCAGTGTAACTGTTCTCATCCCATATAGATGAGTGCAGCAGGCTATGAGATTTGGTAAAATGAGCTCATTGCCATCTTTCTGGCTTTACAACTCCCAAGCAAAGTCAAGCAGCACTTGGCTGCTGATCTGAGTGAGCTGATGCATTTAGTATTTCAACTTCCATGAATAAGCCAATGAGTTGGTGGTGTGGTTTATATCTCTTTTGTGAGTTAATATGTTTTCTTCCTCCTTAATCCGATCATGCCTGATGAATCAAGGAGAATGAGTTCTTAGATATACAATGCTGAGTACCAGACACTGACTCAGTGATGAATCCACTATGTTATGAATTAAATGACATCAATCACTTAACAGTCCTGTTTCTCTTAGATGTTTGGGAGTACAGGTAAACTCAATCTTCTTCCCACCTGTATTTCCTAGGACTGCTTTAACAAATATAACAAAGATGGTGACTTAAAACAACATACATTTATTCCCTCCCAGTTCTGGAGCTCAAAAGTCCAAATCCATTATCCCAGAGTAAAGTCCTTACTATGTCTTGTGCTGTCCTACATGATCAGGCTTCTGTTTGTCCCTGAAGTGTTATCTTCTAGAACTCTCATTGTTCTTCACACTGTCAACACAGGACTTCGTTCCGTTTATATAGCATGTCAAGCTGTTCTATAACTTGGGTCTTTGCACTTGCCTGGAACATTCTACATCCTCTACCCCCAGTTCTTTGGATATCTAACACTTCATTCTTCCACCTGCACCATCCAAGTCATCTCCTAAGAGGTCTTCCATGACCATTTAATCTAAAAATGCTATTGATACCATCATAACACTCTTATTTCCTTTGTTTTGTTCCCCACTCAGGGGCATCAGTGACTGCTTGTTTATTAGCTTTTGCAGGAGTCTTTTTCAGCTGTTGAATTCCCAGTGGCTACTAGTGTGGTACCTGACAAAGGTGTTCAAGAATGTTTAGTTAAATGTTCAAGAATACAATCATTTCACATTGTGTCCTTAAGTAATGTGATTAAATCAGAATTGAGGCTGTATTTGATTACTTTTCTATGGAACTCTCCCATAACTTTACCTAAGTCATCTGGAAAGCTAACACCCCCGGGGACTTCCCCACCCACACTGGGAGTTAGAGCCTGAGGGCGCCTTCAGTGGGTGCTTGCGGTTAATTTCATACAGACCCTAGCCTTATCTTCCACCCTAGAGCTTTTTTCTTTGCCCATTTTTTGCTATTGTCTTCTTGCTCCTTAAGAAATGCAATGCAATGCAATCAAGCTACTGTCTGGTGAAAAGAGCCAAAATTATTCAACATTTATGAGAGAAATTATTGCTCTATTGTTAAGACCTAGAATTTAGGGTGCATTTGGCCAAATCTTTAGTCTCAAGAAATGACAGCTTTTTATATTTGGCTCTTGTCTCAAGTTTTCTGGGGGAAAAAAAAGGAAATTTAATGATGAAATTAAGATCCATGCAACATATTTATCACAATCTTCTAAAATAAGGTATAGTAGTACGTTATACCAAAAGTCAAAACTTGAAAGCTGTAACTCTATTTTCCCATAAGTATCAGCAAAGCAAGGCCCAGCATTTGAAAACAAATGGAACCTGACATCCTCCTGTAGGATCAGGATCAGCCTGGTTGTTCGTCAGCCACGGAGCTCTTGTTTCCGCCTGCCGGCCCACCCAGCCCACTCCCCATCCACCTCCCCACCTCCCACCGCCTGCATTGCCTGACAGCCTGAGGCAATTTTCACATTAGATTCCCGAGGTATAAGTAGCAGCAGCTCCATCTGTGGAAACTTCAGTTCACAGATCTCCAAGGTGAGTTGTTTTGAAACCTTAGATCATATCAGAGAAAGAATTTACCCTTGTTTTTCTACTCCTGTATGTGTTTTGCTATAAACTAGAAACAGTATTCTCAAAGTCACAACTTTAAGGAAAGCCATTATCACTGCGTTCTTAATTTACAGATATAATTTTTCACAAGTCTTTACTGATAAATCTTTAAAGAAACATGTTCTAAAACATGTCCCTTTGAGCCACGGTCTCTACTCCTCATGAATTCTATGGGCACGGATGCTTAGAAAAGAATTCATTCTATGGTCACACCATGTGAAATGGCTTTTAATGTATTAGAGTCTCTTGAGTAGTTCTGTATGAAATAAACTTGGTTAAATGTGTTTAATATAGATTTCCAAGATTTATTTAACCACAGACCATTTTCATATCTTTAAAATAAATGTTTGGGAGACTTCTCTGGGGGTCCAGTGGCTTAAGACTCCATCCTCCCAATGCAGAGGACCCAGGTTTGATTCCTGGTCAGGGAACTAGATCCCACATGCCACAACAAAGATTGCTAAGATCCCATGTGCTGCAGCTAAGACTTGGCACTGCAGGTCTTTACAGATTTAAATCAAGTTTTAAATTGTGTGCCCCTCTGATTAGCATGATGAAGTTTCTCATCCAACCCCAACCCCCCTGGCTCTACTCCACCCAGGACTTGAGTCATCCATTGGTCCGGTGCATCCAGCCCATTGGTCATTTAGTAGCAGTCTGGATTATCAGATCAGCTGCCACTCTGTTGCAGTACTTGTGTTCAAGTGTCTCTTATTTTACTTAACAATGGCCCAAAGTACAAAAGGAATAATGCTAGCAATTTGGATATTATCTGACTCTGCCTAATTTGTAAACTTACAATTTTTAAACTCTGTAATAGGTATGTATAGAGAAAAACAGTATATTTAGGGTTCAGGACTATCCAAAATTTCAGATATCCACTGGGGGTCTTGGAACTCATACCCTGCAAGCAAGGTGGAACTTCTGAATTTGGTTACAGCTGCTGAACTGAGATAGCTATTCAGATTGGGACTCACTAAGAATCAAACATTGCTTTAGTTATTATGTCTCTGAATTTATTTTAATCTAGAAGAGAACCCAAACACTCCCTTCTTTTGTTTTTTTCATGGCATTGACTCATTGAAAACATTTGTCCTGCAGAATATTCCACTATCCGAGCTAGTCTAATGATTTCTTCATGATGTCATTTAACTTTTACTATATCTCCTGTGTTTCCTATAAAGTAAATGTTAGATCCAAAGGCTTGATTTTAGTTAAATATTTTTGGTAGAATAGTTCATAGGCAAGGCAGTGAGCTTCAAACTGTACAGCCGCAGTGGACATATAAGATGGTTCCCAGGATTCTATGCTGAGATTGAGCACCAAGTAAAAAGTGACAGTCGGATGCCTTCATTTTAAAGTTCTGTTTTTCAGGGACTTCCCTGGCGGTCTAGTGGTTATAAGACTTTGTGCTTGCAATGCAAGGGGCTTGGTTAGGGAACTGAGATCATACATGCTGTGAGGTGTGGCCAAAAAATTGTTTTATTTTCCTACTTGCAACCAGCAAGTGCCTTGTGGGTAATGAACTGGTACAAAGTCAGTATACCACTTCCTCATCAGTCTTTCACTAAATGGTTTTAGCATGCATGGATGATTCTTACATGAAAAGGAGATTTAATTAGGGGTAGAAAAATAGTGACTTTTCTGATCTTACCATTGCTTTACACATTTCTTAGTTCAGCATTCTTTTGTAAAGAAGAGATTTTCTCCATCCACGGGTGCTATCTGCTTACTCTGAGATACATTTCCTACAGAAAAGCCTGGTCACCATAAGATATGATAATGGATACAACTGGACTCTATTCTCAGACCCCTTTGCCCACCCCACCTTCCATCAGTCAGCTAGAGCTCTGTTGAAAAGGATTCAAACACAGGAAAAGCCATAACACTGATCACCTGAAATGTGATTCTAGATGGAAGCCAGGTATTTGAAACAACCCAATAAAACCCCAATATCAACCCTGGAAAATGAGCTCAGGGTAGAGCAACACCAAGGATATAGACCAGGTGGAGATGAAACTGCAAACACTGGACAAATGGTTCTGGTTTTGCAGATGGAAGGGACACAAAGTTTGGGGATTAGCTTATAAAACTACAACCTATCCAATGCGTTACCTAATAAATGGACAATAACTCCTTTGCATGTGAAGTCATCTTCATTTTGGTATTGTCTCTTACTTAATTGACCAGTAAATAAATGACTACACATCAGAGTGAGGGTGTTTACTTGTCTATGTAACTTAGCAAATGATACAACTAGTTTATTGACAAATACGTATTTGTTAACTTAATAAAAATGTTTGTTGGACAATATGTTAAATTTTCATGACTAGAGATAAACATTTAGATAAAAAAATCATATTCTGTAAAGTTATTAAAGGAAATTACTATTGGGTGAATTAAGAATGCTTTATTAAGTAATTCCTTAATACTATATTTCATGTATCTACTTAAAAACCTCTAATAATAGAAGAGGCTAAATCTTTATCTCTAGGAGATCTCCTTGTAGCAGGCTACCCCCCAAATTAAATTTATTTCATATCTTATAGTAGACTATTAATTAATGAAAATTTTTAAATGGTATAAATAAATTTATTTACAAAACAGAAATAGACTTACAGACATAGAAAACAAACTTACAGTTATGGTTGGAATTAACAGATTCACAAACTTACAGTTGGGATTAAGAGATACACACTATAACAAAATTCAACAAGGACCTACCGTATAATACAGGGAACTATATTCAGTATCTTGTAATAATCTATAACAGAAAAGAATCTGAAAAAGAATATATATGTGTGTGTGTATTCTCAGGATTAATATATACTGATATCATTATATTGCTCAGAAGAATTGATCAAAATCTGGAAAAAACTCTTGAAAGTGCTTTGGACTGCAAGGAGATCAAACCAGTCAATCCTAAAAGAAATCAACCCTGAACAATCTTTGAAAGAACTGTTGTTGAAGCTGAAGCTCCAATACTTTGGCCATCTGATGCAAAGAGCTCACTCACTGGAAAAGACCCTAATGCTGGGAAGGATTGACGACAAAAGGAGAAGGGGGCAGCAGAGGATAAGATGATTAGATGGCGTTACCAACTCAATGGACATGAATATGAGCAAACTCCAGGAGACAGTGGAGGACAGAGGAGCCTGGTGTGCTGCAGTCCATGGGATCACAGTGAGTCAGACACCACTTAGTGACTGAAAAACAAAATATGTATATTTAGATACATATGTTCAGTTACTTATATATATAACTTAATCACTTTGCTGTACATCTGAAACTAACACAACATTGTAAATCAACTAAACTTCAATAAAAAATAAAATATTAAATACTATGTTCAAGTCTGTATAATTTAAAATAAAAAATGATGCTCTTCAAAATAAGTATCAGTGCTACAAAAATGGAGTGGGATTTAGGGTCCTACCTGGTAATATAGGAGGATGGTAGCACCTACCTCATAGGATGATTATGTATGTACATCAACAAAGTTAATATTTATAAAGTCTTACAGCTGTAACTGACACATAGTTAACACTATAAAAATATGTGTTAGATAAAATTAAAGATCTGTCCAAGTTCATCCTACTATTTTAGCTACCACTGTATAATCACCCTCAGGGTAAGAGTAACCTAGTTTGAGTGTTTTCTTTTTTAATTGAAGTATAGTTGATTTAAAATGTTGTGCTAGTTTCAGGAATACAGCCAAGTGTTTCAGTTATACATACATATATATCTATTTTTTTCAGCTTCCTCTTCCCTGGACACCTGTGCCAAATCAAATCTCAGAGGCAGAGTTTTGGGTGAAGCAGAAAAGTATAGCGTTATTGCTTTGCAGAAAAAGAGGGTCACAGTGGGCTAGCGCCCTCAAAACCATGGATTCCAACATGAAGACAGAAGTTTTATAGTAATTGTTCAAAGAGGGTGTGATCAGATTGTGAACATTCTTCTCATGAGTTGGTGATGAGGTAAGCCCCAATACTGTGGCCACCTGATGCGAAGAACTGACTCATTAGAAAAGACCGTGATGCTGGGAAAGATTGAAGGCAGGAGGAAAAGGGGATGACAGAGGATGAGATGGTTGGATGGCATCGCCGACTCAATGAACGTGAGTTTGAGCAAGCTCCAGGAGTTGGTGATGTACAGGAAAGCCTGGTGTGCTGCAGCCCATGGGGTTGCAAAGAGTCAGACACGGCTGAGTGACTGAGTTGAAGTGAACTGAAGTAGGAGTCAGCTTCATCAAACTTCAGGTCCAACCGGTCTGGGGTCTACATGATTTGTGGGCAGCCTACCATCATTCATCGTTAACTTCTGCCACCTGGAGGGGGTTTCAGTATCTGCAAACTAGCTCAAAGATAATGCTGTATGTTTCGCCTCAATGGTGAAAGAAGATCTTGACCGATGGCTGCCCTGGACAGTTTGTTTCTCCCTGGTCTTGCAACTCCTCCCTTCCCTAATTAACAACTGCTTGAAACTGATCACTGAAACTCAGGGAAGGTCATGGAGGCTGAATGAAGGCTGTTTCCTGTAATCAAATAAATGAGGCACACAGAAAGACTTTGTGCCCAAGAGCCCCCCAGAGCCCTGCTCAGAATCATTATAGGTTAATAAAAATATTGAATTTAGTTCCTGTATTTTTAATATTGAAAGACATAAGTACGGTTGGAATAGGAGAAAGAGGAGAATGTAATCTTACTTCAGCTAAGTTAGAAAAGGGATCAAAGAACAGAGGAAAAGGGGCATGAAGCCCTGGCGCTGGCAGAGGGCAGTGGAGTGGCCAGGCAGCTTGGTGAGGCAGCCACTTAACAAACATTTCAGAGCACCAGCCACAGGCCCGGTTAAGTGCTAGACTGAGGAAACAATAAACAGTTGGTGAGACAATGACTCAGAGCAGTGTCTCCGAGATGGCTTGCATCAGAATCACTAAGGTATTTGTTAAAAATGCACAAAGTGTGTGGCCCCACCCTGATGTACACAGAACTGCTGGATGTGGGCCCATTCGCCAGTCAAAATAGTCTAAAATTTTTGGCTGGAAGAAAATTTAGCAATCATCTAATTCAGTAATTCCTAAGATTGGTGGCTAGTTAGAGTAACCTGGGGAGTTAAGTAACAAAAATAAGATAACCGCAAAAACCAGTACACAGGCCCCCCACCCCAAAACAATTAAATGAGAAATTCTGAGGGCAAAACCTGGACGAAAGTGTATATGAAAGCTCTTAAACATTTCTGATGTGCAGTCAGGATTAAGAGTCACAAATCTGGTCCAATCTTCTCATTTGGCAGATGAGGAAACTGGAGAGTCAGAAATTAAATAACTTGCCTAAGATGATAAATCTGCCTTCAGAAAGGTAATTGTGGGACTTCCCTGGGAGTCTAGTGGTTAAGAATCAACCTTGCAATGCAGGGGACATGGGTTCCATCCCTGGTCCAGGATAATCCCGTGTGTCACCAGGCAATTAAGACCATGAACCACAACTACTGAGCCTGACCGCTGCAGCTGCAGAAGCCCCCAGGCCTCGAGCCTGTGCTTCTCAACAAGAGAAGCTACTGCAGGGAGAAGCCGTGCAGCGCAACTAGAGTAGCCCTGACTCTGCAACTAGAGAAAGCCTGTGCACAGCCACAAAGACCCAGCACAGCCAAAAATTAACATACTTTTTTTAAAAGGTGATTAATTGTGTAAGATAAACTATGTACTGCTACTGCTAAGTCACTTCAGTCGTGTCCGACTCTGTGCGACCCCATAGACGGAAGCCCACCAGGCTCCCCCTTCCCTGGGATTCTCCAGGCAAGAACACTGGAGTGGGTTGCCATTTCCTTCTCCAATGTGTGAAAGTGGAAAGTGAAAAGTGAAAGTGAAGTCGCTCAGTTGTGTCCCCGACCCTTAGCGACCCCACGGACCGCAGCCTACCAGGCTCCTCCATCCATGGGATTTTCTAGGCAAGAGTACTGGAGTGGCTTGCCATTGCCTTCTCCGAAACTATGTACTAGAGCTATATATTTTAAAATAAAGGTAATAGCCTATTAGTGAATTATGATATAACCTAATGGTACCTGACCAAAATTATTAAAACTTGAGAGCAGAATAAAATATATCAGAGCACGTTATACGGTAGTAATGATACTGTTTCAAAATGTGTGTGTTCTATGATTAGATGCTAAAAGTTAATTCTTATTATGGATTGTTGTCAACAAATTTGGAAAGTTCTGCCCTGAAATTTCATTAAATCTAATATCTAAGGTTAGACACTGACATCTGGGCAAAAGAAGGATGTAGCAGCTTCCTCTGCCTGGTAAGTAGCCCACAGGGAGGTTCTGGATGGTACTGGGGTCAAAAACATGGGCTTGATGATGTAGACACCTTGAGTTAAATGGAATCTCCTGGCCTTTACTGGTGATCAGAGTTTGTATAAGAACCTAAACTCTTTATGGCTCAGCTACCTAAACTTGAAAATAAGGGTAATAATTCCCACCTCACAGAATTGTTCATTTCTTTTTAATTTTAAAAAATGTTATTCAGTTTTTAAAGGTTACACTCCATTTACAGTTATTTTGAAATATTGGCTATACCCTCCATATTGTACAATACATTCTAGTAGCCTCTCTTACAACCGTAGTTTGTACCTCCCTCTCCCCACTGGTAACTGTAAGGTATAGTTCCGGCCAAGGCAGAAAAAGGAAAGATGACCTCAACAGAAGTAGGTTACCTTTATTCAGGCAAGGAGAGGCGACAGTCAGCCTAAGGAGCAGGCTGAGCACCTAGAGGGATCAGGGAGGCTCCATATTTAGAGGGAGGTTTGTGGAAGCAATAAGGGAATCAGGCAGGATGGTTTGGGTGTTCTTTAGTTGAGGTGACATTTGTAGTTGGGCAGGGGATGATAAGTCTTTTGGGCAGGTGTAGGGAGTGGAAAGTTTTCAGGCAGGTTGTGATAAGTCTTCAGGGCAGGTATAGGGGGTAGAAGGTTTCTGCACAGGGGGTGATAAGTCCCAGATAGATGCAACTGGCCTGGAGCATCAGGGTGGAGCCTAAAGTTCTGTTTTGTTTTCTCCGAAGTAGGTGATTCAGCAAGGGCCTTTGAGACTGTTGTTTTCTTTTCTAGGCCCAAAAGACTCCTTCAGTAACCATTAGTTTCTTCTCTGTATCTCTAAATCTGCTTCTTTTTTGTTATATTTACTAGTCGATCCTGTTTTTTAGATTCCGCATATAAGTGATATCGTTTAGTTTTTTTTTTTCTGTCTGATTTATTTCACTTAGCATAATGCCCTCCCAAGTTCCTCCATGTTGCTGCAAATGGGGAAATTTTGTTCTGTTTTGTGGCTGAATAGTATTCCATTTTGTTTGTATAGCACATATTCTCTATCCATCCATCTGTTGTTGAACTCTTAGGTTGCTTCTATATCTTGGCAATTGAAAAAATGCTGCTATGAACACGGGGGGCAATTGTTAGCTTGCTTTAAATGGCAGAATATCTATAAACACTTAGCAAAATGTCTGACATAGGAATACAAAACAATTAAAAATGCATTTGTGATCTATCATTTCCTGACTATAAGAGGAAAAGAACTAAAAATATACCAGAATTAGAATAGTCTTTGGAGAGATGTGTATTCTTGGGCCTAATGTTTATTTTAGAAGGACAAAAGCTAGAAAAAAATAGCTAAAGTAATTGCTTTAGTAGGCAAAATATGAAGAACAACAATTTTCTATTTTCACAGAACTGGAATTTAGAGTGCCACAAAGCTACCTCTTTATCTTAGAAACCAAGCATTCATTATTTTTAAAAGAATTGCCCTGTCTCACAGATGTACAAGCCAAGTGTATCATCAGCTATTTGATGTTGTGGCTTTTTTAGTTTCATTCTTAGATTCTTTCTAGAAAAATATTGATCAACATCTGCATGGGGGAAAAAACAGCGTTTTGCTTTTTTTTCTGATGGGTAGCTGAGTCCCAGATAAAATTTAAAAGTGTGATATTGGCCCAAGACCTTACTTCTGCTCCTGGACCTCCCCTTGCTCTGTTTGCTCAGATCCTATTCGGAACGCAGGGGTCTCTCAGGCACAGCTCTCCATTTTTACCCCGCATCTCCTCCATCAGGGGATTAACTTCGAGTTGCTCATCCATTCTTCAATAACCATTCTGTGAAGGGACAAGGGTTTAGGCTATTCGTACAAACCAGATGTGTCTGGGATGCTTGCCATTTGTGTGGCAGCTAGTGAAAAACCTTAGTTTTCATTTTCCTTTTACGAGGGCGTGCGGTCCTATATGATGTTCTATAATGTCGTTTACCTATATGTACACACATATATATACATATACATGTATATACACACATATATACATAGGAGCATATGTGCACAAGTACTGGCAACCCACTCTACTATTCTTGCCTGGGAAATCCCATGGACTGAGGAGCCTGGTGGGCTACAGTCCATGGGGTCACAAAGACTCAAACTTGACTGAGCTGCTAAAAACACACACGTGTGTATGTACGTGTGTGTTCAGCCACATGTACTCCGACTCTTTGTGACCCATGGACTGGCTCCTCTGTCTATGGTTTTCCCAGGCAAGAATGCTGGAGTGGGTTGCCATTTCATTCTCCAGGGGATCTTCCTGACCCAGGGACTGAACCCGGCTCTCTTCCATCTCCTGCACTGTCAGGTGGATTCTTTACCACTAGTAAAGAACGATTACATGTAAAGTTCATAGGACATAAAGTATTGGGCTAAACGTTATAGAAGATTTAGAGATGAGTCGAACACTAGCCCTGTCATCAAAGAACTTAAAATCTGGTAGAGAAGATACAGTATGTGAGTGAATAAGTTTATTTCAGGAAATAGTGCAGTCAGTGCCAGGACAGGGAGAGACAGCTACAGCCCTGCAGGATTTCAGAGGAAGGAGAGATTGCAGGCCACTGGCAGATGCAGTAACAATGGAGCTTGCAGCAGGGGCGGCATCTGAAATACATTCTGAAAGAGGGACAGGATTTGCCTCTGCTGCAATGAAAAGGTGTGACGTCTTTATGAGGGAGAGCCTAGAGAAGAATCCAGAGGGGATGGAAAAGCATGCCCAGGCACCGCTGATGAGGTCACTTTGCCCAGAACACAGAACTTATAAGGGGAGTAGAGGTCAATAATTTGAGGAAAGAGATTAGGTAGCAGTTTTCTTGGCTGCTATGACAAATTGCCACAAACTGGTAGTTTCAGTTCAGTTCAGTTCAGTTGCTCAGTCATGTCCAACTCTCCGCGACCCCATGAATCACAGCACGCCAGGCCTCCCTGTCTATCACCAACTCCCGGAGTTCACTCAAACTCATGTCCACAGAGTCAGTGATGCCATCCAGCCATCTCATTCTCTGTCGTCCCCTTCTCCTCCTGCCCCCAACCCTTCCCACGGTAACATAAATGTATTATCTTATGATTCCAGAGACAAGAAGCCTGAAATTCGTCTCACTGGGCAAAGTTAAGGTGTCAGCAAGACTACGTTCCTTTCTGGAGGTGCTAAAGGAAAATCCAATTTCTTGCCTTTTTTTTTTTTTTTTAATTTATGTGGCTTTGCTGGGTCTTACTTGAGGTTGCAGTATCTTCAATCTTTGTTGCAGCATGCTAGAGCTTTTAGTTGTGGCTTGTGAACTCAGTTGCAGCATGTGGGATCTAGTTCCCTGACCAGGGATCAAACCCGGGCCTCCTGCATTGGGAGCTTGAAGTCTTAGCCACTGGCAGTGGGGACGTCCTCGCAGTTTCTTGCCTTTTCTAACCAGAAGCTGCTCACATTCCTTGGCTCCTGGCCCCATGTATCTTCAAGACTCAAGGCCGATTGAGTCTGTCACCTCACAACACATCACAGCACTCTGACACTGACTCTTCTGCCTCCCACTTCCACATTTAATTAAGGACCCTTGTGATTACATTGGGCCCACCTGGATAATCCAGTATAATCTCCCCATCTCAAAATCAGCTGATTGGTAACCATAATTCCATCTGCAACTTTCATTCTCTTTTGGGGGCCGTTTGGAACCAAAGATTAAGGACCCTGAATATCAAGATTCCTACCTCCATTCTTCGTGCTGGGGGAGACAACACGATGTCTGTTTTCATATTAAAGATGTTTTCCATTCAAATATTTTCTTGCTTTTAGCTAGAATTATAGCAATTCAGTGTAGTAACCCAGGTTGTCTCATACCAGTTGGATGTTCTGGTTGGCAGTTATAGATGACTTTGATGAATAAAAAATGGGAAGATAAATTAAATATTAATAAGTGCAGTTTGGCGTGTTTGCTTTTTTCAAAGCACAGGACCCATGGGGATGGAAAGCCGTAAAAGTGATCTCCGTATTAGAAACCACTGCCTTAAAAAATATGGCCTCTGTTTATTTTAGTTGGTTCCACCTATGTATATGGCATTTTCCTCTATTACTGATACATCTCGAGGGTTGGAGGATGAAAAGTTTGGAAAGGTTAAAATAAAACTGATTTAGCAAATGTAGTTCATCTTCTAACTTGTTTATGATTTGATCAATAATTCATCCCGTAACATCTGTCTCTTAAAGACTGTCTTGTCTGTTGTCTTTATGGATGACAAGTTAAGATGTTGGGAAAACAAAATACCTTCTTTTAAAGCACATAGCATCTCAAATGAAATGCCAAGTTTATAGCGTATAGATAACCAAAACAAATAAAGCTATGCAACAGGCGGAAGGAAGAAAGATCTGATAAGTCAGGAAGTATAAATAAGATAACAGAAAATCCATCTGGACTTGTGTTCAAAGGACCTTTATTTATGTGTTTAGCCAATTTGAAGATTCTCTTTAAAAATAATTTTATTTACTTATTTTATTTTTGGCTGTGCTGGGTCTTCATTGCTGCTCGGGCTTTTTCTCTAGGTACAGCAAGTGGAGGCTACTCTCTAGTTGCGATATTCAGGCTTATTGTGGTGGCTTCTCTTGTTGCAGAGCAGAGGCTCTCGGGTGCGTGAGCTCAGTAGTTGCAGCTCTTGGTTCAATAGGCTCAATAGTTGTGCAAGGGCTTAGTTGCTCTGCAACATGTGGGATCTTCCCGGATCAGGGATCATATCTGTGTCTCCTGCATTGGCAGGCAGATTCTTTACCACTGAGCCACCAGGGAAGCCCTGAAGACTTTCTCTTTTAAACTATCATTTAAATTAAAATGTTCTACTATGAATTACTGGAGTATAAGTTTATATAGCTCTTCATTGCCCTGAACATGAAATAGTTTCTAGTACAACTATTTGTGTGGAATGTATTTTTGTCAAAGTTTTAATGCTTGCCTTTTTATTTGAATAAAGAAATAGTGAAAAGGCAGAAAAACTAGTTCTGTGGAGAGACACATCTAGGCAGGGAGAGGAGTGTCAGTTGAGCACAGACAGTGGTCTCTGGTGAAGTTTTCTGACATCACCACTAACACTTCCTACGAACCAGTCATTGTGCAGGATCACTGATCCGTACAGCCACTCCATGAGCCCTGCACTATCATTAATCTTATTTCCCATGAAAACTTGGAGGTTTAGAGATGTTAATTTGCTTGTCAAACCTCACACTGTTAGTGAGGAAGGGAGCAGGGCATCAATTCCTAGACTGTCTTTTATAAAATTAGAAACAGAACTCTAACCCTAAGCCTAATCTTAACTCTGAAAACATCCCAAAACAAATACAGTCATCTTCTCTGCTTTGTAAATGTTATCTCTTTAAACTTTACCATCTTGTGGTTTCCCAACTTGGCTTCACTTGGGGACCTTTTACAAAAAAACCATTGCCTAGAATCCACTCAAGACTATTTAAATACAATAAGAACAGCACTAATGACCAGGAGCACTTATATTTGGGCTGACAAGCAGTTTTCCAAATGCTATGTAGATTCTCATTTAATCCTCAGAACAACCCCTTGACAAAGGAAGACACCTTTAAGTTTCCAATATACAAATGAGGGAAGTGAGAGTACGTTCCTAGCTTAGAGTCACACAACTAAATTGGGATCCTGAGCCCAGAGAATTGGGCTTCAGAGTCTATGCTCAGAAACAATCTATCAAATAAAACAACCACAACAGACACCCTCCCTGGTAACCTGTGGACAACACTAGAGAACCAGGCTTCTATTTTTTTTTAATGGCAAATGAAGAATCAAGCATTTATCCTACCTTTATATGTGTGAACTGTACTTTAGGATAATAATAGATGAAGGGAAATCTCTCATTTTAGGAGAACTTCAGCTAATAAATGAATGAGTGATCTGTGCTATGCTCAGTCGTGTCTGACTCTTTGCAACCCCATGGACTGTAGCCCACCAGGCTCCTCTGTCCATGGGATCTTCCAGGCAAGGTTACTGGAGTAAGTTGCCATTTCTAACTCTCGGAGATCTTCCAGACCCAGGAATTGAACCCACATCTTTTGTGTGTCCTGCGTTGGCAGGCGGATTCTTTGCCACTATGCCACTTGGGAAGCTGAATGAGTGATAGAATAGTATCATTTTGACACCCTCGAGGGAATAATCTAAGCCATGATCATCAAAGGATGAAACTTCTCAAAAAGGGATGTACAGGCTCTTCCTAATAGAAGTACAGCTTATTATCTCTTAAGAACTGTTCTTTGCTAGAAGAATCAAGTCTCTTCAGGATTCTTGAATCAAATCATTTTGAAAACAGAAGACCTAAGGAATATGTTACATGACACAATGGGGTCACAATCGGCAAAATCCAGACTGTTGGGAACTGAACATACAAGACTCAATTTCCTGCACATGTTAGTTGAGAAAAATGATAAAGAGAAAAAGAGACATGGAAACTATACATTAAAAGATTCATGCAAACTAATCGCGATGTAATGCGTCATATTTGGATCCTAATTTGATCAAATCCCTATAAAAATTACATTTGTAGAAATTTAAACATCAATTAGATAGCTCATGTTAGTAAACTCTTCTTTTTCTCTTTAGTGTGATAGTTATTTTGTGGTTAAGGTTTTGTTTTGGGAGGATTTTCTCTTTTTATTTTGACATTTTGTGCATATTTTTCTTCCAGTTTTATTGAGATGAAATTGACATAAAGCAGTGTATAAGGTGTACTGCATAATGATTTGACTTACATATATCATGAAATAGTTCTCACAATAAGTTAGTGAACATCCATTATCTCATACAGACATAAAATTAAAGAAATAGAAAAAAAATTTTCCTTTTGATGAGAACTCTTAGGATTTACTTAGTACCGATAGCTTACAGTGTTGGATTTGTGATCCCCAAAGAAGATTTATCTTTGGGACCATAGACCAGGCTTGATGACTCAAGAGCTTTTGTGTAGCAGAGTTTTATTAAAGTGAAAAAGGGACAGAGAAAGTTTCTGACATAGACATCAGAAGCGGGACAGAGAGTGCCCCTCTTGCTAGTCTTAGCAAGGGGCTATATACTTTTTTAATTGGTTATTGCAGTAAATCAAAAGACTGTCTCAAGGTTGTAAAGGTCTTACAGACCTACTCCCATAATATACATTTTAAGATGACAGGATTAGTCAGAAGGGTCTTAAGAAGGAAAACCATGTCCTCAAGCAGGATACATGCTGTTATATAATCATTGGTACAGAGTTTAAGGAAAACCATATCCTTCAGCAAGATGAGTTGTGTTGTTGTATAATCGTTAGCTCAGGGCTTAGAGAAAAAAAAAGGTTTGTCCTTTTCTCCTCCTTGAGAGCCCCAGACCCCTTTTTCCTCCTCTGGGACCCCGGATTTCTTATCACTCTACCTAAGAATTGACTCTGAGTACCTTCAATATAATACACGGCAGGTTAATTATATTTATCATGTTGCACATGACATCCCTAGTATTTATTTGTCTTTTAATGGAAGTTTATATCTTTTGACTGCTTTCATTCAATTCCCCTTCCCTCTACCTCCTACCCACTACCTCTGATGACCACAAATCTGATCTTCTTTTATAAGGGTTTGTTTGTTTTTGTTTTGAGATGACCTAAAACTCTGTGTTAGTTCTTGTTACACTGTATGGTGATTTGATACTACTCTATATTTCAACATGATCACTACAGTAAGTCTGGTTATGATAGGTCACTATACAAAGATATTACCCAGATATTACTATATTCTCCACAATGTGCATTTCATACTAGTAATTCATCCACTTTGCAGCTGGGAAATTGTACCTCTTAATCCCCCTCACTTATGTTTTTCTTCTCCCAACCTCCCTCCCCTCAGGAGACCAACAGTTTGTTTTCTGTATCAAAGACTCTGTTTCTGTTTTATGTTTTTTCATTTGTTTTCAGATTGCAGGTATAAGTGAAATCAGACAGTATTTGTCTTTCTCAGTCTGACTTATTTCACTTGACATAATACTCATTGAATCTGTCCACATTGCTGCAAACGCCAGTACTTCATTCTTTTTTACAGCTGAGTAATATTCCGTTGTATATATTTCTGTATTGATTGGCACTTCAGTTCAGTTCAGTTCAGTCACTCAGTCGTGTCCGACTCTCCGCAACCCCATGAATCACAGCACGCCAGGCCTCCCTGTCCATCACCAACTCCCGGAGTACACTCAGACTCATGTCCACAGAGTCGGTGATGCCATCCAGCCATCTCATTCTCCGTCGTCCCCTTCTCCTCCCGCCCCCAACCTTTCCCAGCATCAGAGTCTTTTCCAGTGAGTCAACTCGTCGCATGAGGTGGCCAAAGTATTGCAGTTTCAGCTTTAGCATCAGTCCCTCCAATGAACATCCAGGATTGATCTCCTTTAGAATGGACTGGTTGGATCTCCTTGCAGTATAAGGGACTCTCAAGAGTCTTCTGTTGCTCTTATATCTTGGCTCTTTTAAATAATGCTACAATGAACATAGGGGTGCATATATCTTTTCAAATTACTGTTTTCATTTCTTCAGATAACTATCCAGGAGGGAATTGGTGGGTCATATGGTAGCTCTATCTTTAATTGTTTGAGGATTCTCTGTACTGTTATCCATAGTGGTTGTACCAATTTACATTCCCACCAGTGGTGCACAAGGGTTCCTTAACTAATCTGTTCCTCAATTTAGCTACATATTGACCTGTAAGGCTGGCCCCACCATGGGACTTAAATAGAACTGTAAAGAAATATGCTCTTTTTGTGGGATATTCTTTTCTAACTTTATTCCAAGAGCTCAAATTTTTTCCACTGTACATGTAAATTTATCAAATAAAATGGGGAATGGACAAAGAGCCCAAGGAGTATCCAGAAGGCAGGACATTTCTCCTGGGGCTCAAGTTTTAAAACATACACAAACACAAGGTCATGGCTGAGACTCAGATAGTTCTGGAGAGTGATTTTTGGAGATTATAATCCCTGGTTCATGTATTTGCTTCGTTCATATACATGGGAGCTAAGAAGCCTATGAGGAAAAGGACTTGAACAAAGTATGCCCTATGGGATTAAGGGTGTATATTCATGTGTGTATGTATTCAAAGTGTGCTGGTGGTTCCAAAGCAGCTAGGTTACAGGGAGAACGACAGGGACCCGTACAGGAGAACATGCCATAAGAGAGTCAGGACTCTAGTATTGGGAGTTCAGTGTACTGGTGACTCTAGAAATCAGAAGCCTACACTAGATGTCAGCTTTGCTGACACCCACATACAGCAGGACTCCACTTGTAACAGCAACAACATATGGTGGGATTCAAACTTCATGGACAGACACATCAACATGGCATTAGGAACAATATTCTAGCTCAGTGGCGTCGCTATAGACCTGTCAGGTGAAGGACTGCAAAGTCAGGAAGTCAGCGAGAAGTAGGGCTGATTCAGGAACACATGTGAGTCCAACTGGAGAGTTTCAGAAAAATTGCTGAGGAGGGGAACTTTGGCTAATCATCTAAGGCCATGTGCCCATGTCTCTAGGCCCTGCCCTGGTCTTGTAGCATCTTAAAAAAGAAAAACAACTCTATAAACTCAGTTCCGAAACAGTTGATGAATAATGTTAGGGTCTCAGAAGAAGTTTCAACAAACAGTATTCCTCTTTCCCATGCTGAGCAAGTTGAGGAAATAAAGCAAAGTTAAGGCAAATGGAGTCACCTTTGTTACTTCTAGAGACCAGACTAGAAGACAAGGTTTTAGGTCAGGTGGTCAAATGGGCTGAAACTAGACAGACTTGCCCATAGGCAGACACTTGCGTCACCAGAGCAGGCCTGCACAGGCAAGATTTTTACTACAGAGAGACATTGTGTTCTCTTGGAAGACTCACTCCAAAAAGGAAGAAGCAGAGCTGATCCGACGGGCCCAGTGACTTTTCCAAAATTATGATCAGATTACTCACTCCAGAGTCCCAGGAATGGAATAAGTAAAAGGGAAATGAGAGACAAAGCCAGTGTTCAGAGAAATGCTCATTATAGAAACCAAAAGAAGAGATGTCTTTCCTCTGTATTGATCAGGGTCTGCTAGGAAAACAAAATCCACACCAGGGTTATTAAACAGAGGGCATTAAACAGAGGGAATTAGTTATAAAAGTGTTAGAGGAGTTGAAAGATTTACCTAGGTAGGTGAGGCAGCTCCCAAATTAGCAACTGGGAAGCCACTACCCACTCTTTGGGCTGGAAGAACAAATAGAAAAGGTGGTGTTACCTGAGCCCAGGAGTTGGGCCCATTCAGTAAACCCTAGTATCATCAGGGCTCTATTAGGGTAAGAGCTGGAGTTATTAATATACAGCAGTTGCAGCTGCTGCCAGGCATGCCTCCCAATACAGAGAAAAAGGTGAGAAATACCTTAACTTCTCCTTTCCTCCCAAACTCCAATCTCCACCAGTGCCTCTCACTGGCAAACCCAACGTAGAGTTGGTGGTCAAGAGTGCCTGGAAGTCATAGCTCAAGACAGTCAGAGAGAGCACAGGCAGGGAATGGATCCAGAGTCAACAGGCTGAGAGCCAGTGCAGCCTTCAACAAGGAAGAGCTTTATTAATGTTTTTGTACACAGATTAAAGAGGAATCTGTATGTCACAGTTCAGTTCAGTTCAATCACTCAGTCATGTCCGACTCTTTGCAACCCCATCGGAGGCAGCATGCCAGGCCTCCCCGTCCACACTAACTCCCGGAGTCCACTCAAACTCATGTCCATTGAGTCAGTGATGCCATCCACCCATCTCATCCTCTGTCGTCCCCTTCTCCTCCTATCCTCAATCTTTCCCAGCATCAGGGTCTTTTCAAATGAGTCAGCTCTTTGCATCAGGTGGCCGAAGTATTGGAGTTTCAGCTTCACTACCAGTCCTTCCAATGAACACCCAGGACTGATCTCCTTTAGAATGGACTGGTTGGATCTCCTTGCAGTCCAAGGGACTCTCAAGGGTCTTCTCCAGCACCACAGTTCAAAAGCATCGATTCTTCTGTGCTCAGCTTTCTTTATAGTCCAACTCTCCCATCCATACATGACTACTGGAAAAACCATAGCCTTGACTAGACGGACCTTTGTTGGCAAATTAATGTCTCTGCTTTTTAATATGCTGTCTAGGTTGGTCATAACTTTCCTTCCAGGGAGTAAGCGTCTTTTAATTTCATGGCTGCAGTCACCATCTGCAGTGATTTTGGAGCCCCCAAAAATAAAGTCTGCCACTGTTTCCCCATCTATTTGCCATGAAATAATGGGACTGGATGCCATGATCTTAGTTTTCTGAATGTTGAGTTTTAAGCCAAATTTCTCACTCTCCTCTCTCACTTTCATTAAGAGGCTCTTTAGTTCTTCTTCACTTTCTGCCAAAAGGATGGTATCATCTGCATATCTGAGGTTATTGATATTTCTCCCAGCAATCTTGATTCCAGCTTGTGCTTCATCCAGCCCAGCATTCCTCATGATGTACTCTGCATAGAAGTTAAATAAGCAGGGTAACAATATACAGCCTTGACATACTCCTTTTCCTATTCGGAACCCGTCTGTTGTTCCATGTCCAGTTCTAACTGTTGCTTCCTGACCTGCATACAGGTTTCTCAAGAGGCAGGTCAGGTGGTCTGGTTTTCCCATCTCTTTCAGAATTTTTCACAGTTTATTGTGATCCACACAGTCAAAGGCGTTGGCATAGTCAATGAGGCAGAAATAGATGGTTTCTGGAACTCTCTTTCTTTCTCCATGATCCAGCGGATGTTGACAATTTGATCTCTGGTTCCTCTGCCTTTTCTAAATCCAGCTTGAACATCTGGAAGTTCACGGCTCACGTATTGCTGAAGCCTGGCTTGGAGAATTTTGAGCATGACTTTGCTAGCGTGTGAGATGAGTGCAATTGTGCGGTAGTTTGAGTATTCTTTGACGTTGCGTTTCTTTGGGATTGGAATGAAAACTGACCTTTTCCAGTCCTGTGGCCACTGCAGAGTTTTCCAAATTTGCTGGCATATTGATGCAGCATTCACAGCATTATCTTTTAGGATTTGAATAACTCAACTGGAATTCCATCACCTCCACAAGCTTTGTTCATAGTGATGTTTCCTAAGGCCCACTTGACTTCACATTCCAAGATGTCTGGCTCTAGATGAGTGATCACACCATCATGATTATCTGGGTCATGAAGATCTTTTTTGTACAGTTCTTCTGTGTATTCTTGCCACCTCTTCTTAATATCTTCTGCTTCTGTTAGGTCCATGCCATTTCTGTCCTTTATTGAGCCCATCTTTGCATGAAATTTTCCCTTGGTATCTCTAATTTTCTTGAAAAGATCTCTAGTCTTTCCCATTCTATTGTTCTCCTCTATTTCTTTGCGTTGATCACTGAGGAAGGCTGTCTTATCTCTCCTTGCTATTCTTTGGAACTCTGCATTCAAATGGGTATATCTTTCCTTTTCTCCTTTGCTTTTTGCTTCTCTTCTTTTCACAGCTATATGTAAGGCCTCCTCAGACAGCCATTTTATGTAGTCAATAAAGCAGAAGTAGATCTTTTTCTGGAACTCTCTTGCTTTTTTGATGATCCAACAGATGTTGGCAATTTGATCTGGTTCCTCTGGCTTTTCTAAATCCAGCTTGAAAATCTGGAAGTTCATGGCTCACATTTTGTTGAAGCCTGGCTTGGACAGTTTTGAGCACTACTTTGTTAGTGTGTGAGATGAGTACAATTGGGCAGTAGTTTGAATATCCTTTGGCATTGCCTTTCTTTGAGATTGGAATAAAAATTGTCCTTTTCCAGTCCTGTGGCCACTGCTGAGTTTTCCAAATTTGCTAGCATATTGAGCACAGAACTTTAACAACATCATCTTTTAGGATTTGAAATGGCTCAACTGGAATGCTATCATCTCCGCTAACTTTGTTTGTAGTGATGCTTCCTAAGGCCCACTTGACTTTGCGTCCCAGGATGTCTGGCTCTAGATGAGTGATCACATCATGGTGGTTATCTGGGTCATGAAGATCTTTTTTGTACAGTTCTGTGTGTTCTTGCCGCCTCTTTTTAACATCTTCTGCTTCTGTCAGGTCCATACCATTTCTGTTCTTTGTTGAGCCCATCTTTGCATGAAATATTCCCTTGGTATCTCTGGTTTTCCTGAAGAGATCTCTAGTCTGTCATAGCGCACACCAAAAAACCTTTCTAATTGTCTCTACCATTTCTTTACATTTCTCTCCTGCCATAGCTAATGTGGCTCTCTCCATCTTTTCTCCCTGCCTCAGCTCACCCCTCTACTCCCCCACAACATTCTCCTGAACCTTCTCCACATAAGCTGGGGAGTTCAGTTGACCCTCTTCTCATCTTCTGTATCAGAGATGGCTCTCCATGGGGCCTCCCTCAGTGGCTTAGTGCTTTGAGATTGGGCCAATAGTAAATTGGGGGCTTCCCAGGTGGCCCTAGTGGTAAAAAAAAAAACAAAAAAACCCACCTGCCATTGCAACAGATGTAAGAGATGTGGATTTGATCTCTGGGTCAGGAAAATCCCCTGGAGGAGGGCATGGCAACCCACTCCAGTATTCTTGCCTGCTGATGCTGCTAAGTTGCTTCAGTCATGTCTCTGTGTGACCCCATAGACGGCAGCCCACCAGGCTCCCCCGTCCCTGGGATTCTCCAGGCAAGAACACTGGAGTGGGTTGCCATTTCCTTCTCCAGTGCATGAAAGTGAAAAATGAAAGTGAAGTCACTCAGTCGTGTCCCACTCTTCGTGACCCCATGGACTGCAGCCCACCAGGCTTCTCTATCCATGGGATTTTCCAGGCAAGAGTACTGGGTTGCCATTGTCTTCTCTGATTCTTGCCTAGAGAATCCCATGAACAGAGGAGCCTGGAGGGCTACAGTCCATAGGGTCACAAAGAGTCACACACAACTGAAACGACTTAGCATGTGCACAAATACTAAGTTGGTCATTGCAGTTAAGTCTGAGGCAGCTAACTTACCCACTAAGAGAGTATTCACCTGCTCAAAATAAGGCCATCAGCAGGAGGTCTGCTGCTTACTTTTCCTCTTTCAAATTAAAGCAGTTGACCACTTTGGTTCATGTCAAATGCAGCCCTTGCAGTCCACACATGGTGTGCATAGGTGTTTGTTTTGTATTTAACAGAACTGAAAGGACTCCTGTTTCATTTTCTTGTAACCGCAGAATTTAAATATCTGTGGTTTGGCTTGTGGGCTCACTACTGGAAGGTAGTAATCATTGCTATTTCAAGATAGATAAAAGAAATTAGAATAGTGCCTAGGACATAACAGGAATTTTAAAAGTATGTGTTCATAAGGCAGATAGATTATATGATTGTGCTCATTTACTAAGGCTACCATAACAAAGTACTACAGATGGACTGGTTTAAACAATAGAAACTTTTTCCCCACAATTCTGAAGGCTAGAAGCCTGAGATAAAGGTATCACAGGAGTAATTTCTTCTAAGGCCTCCCCACTGGGTGTATAGATGGTCATCTTCACATAGTCTTTCTTCTATGTAAATCTGTGTCCTTATTTCATCTTCTTAAAGGGATGCCAGTCAGATTAGATTAAGACTCACCCAATTACTTTCTTTCAATTTAATTACCTCTTTAAAGATCTTATCTCCAGTTAAAATCACATTCTAAGGTATTCGGAGTTAAGACTTCAGCATAAGAATTTTGGAGGAAACAAAATTCAGCCCATAATCCAAAGCCATACTTTATCTCATGCAATTTAGTCATGTACAGATGTAAGAGTTGGACCATAAAGAGGTCTGAGTGCTGAAGAATTGATGCTTTTGAACTGTGGTGTTGGAGAAGACTCTTGAGAGTCCCTTGGACTGCAAGGAGATCCAACCAGTCCATCCTAAAGGAGATCAGTCCTGAACATTCATTGGAAGGACTAATGCTGAAGCTGAAACTCCAATACTTTGGCCACCTGATGTGAAGAACTGACTCACTGGAAAAGACCCTGATGCTGGGAAAGATTGAAGGTGGGAGGAGAAGGGGATGACAGAGGATGAGATGGTTGGATGGCATCACTGCCTCAATGGACATGAGTTTGAGCAAGCTCCGGGAGATGGTGAAGGACAGGGAAGCCTGGTATGCTACAGTCCATGGGGTCACAAAGAGTTGGACGTGACTGAGGGACTGAACAATAACAGAACAGAAAACAGCACAAATATTTACATGATTAACTTTATTGTTGATAGTGGCAGGACAGAATTAGGTTACAGGGTTCCTGGCACCCTAATCTATGTCTACTGGCACTGTTAGACTATATTTTCATCATGCTGGGATTACAGCATAATTGTTAGATGAACAGGTTGTGTAGTCATATAGGCCTGAGTCTTTTAATTCTGGACCTACTACCTATTAGCTGCTTGACCTTGGATCAGTTCCTTAACACTTCTTAGGTCAGTTTCTGTATCAGTATGCTGGGGCTTCCTTGGTGGCTCAGATGGTCAGATGGTAAGGAGTTTGCTTACAATGCAGGAGACCTGGGTTTGATCCCTAGGTCAGGAATATCCCCTGGAGAAGGGAATAGCAACCCACTCCTGTATTCTTGCCTGGATAATTCCATGGACAGAGGAGTCTGGCAGACTATAGTCCATGGGGTCACAAAGAGTCAGATGCTACTGACACTTTTTCACTTTCACTTTTCATGCTGGGATAATAGAACTTTCTTTACTGAGAGGGATGAGGATTCAAAGACATGATGATGTTTATTGTCGGAGAGGAAAACCTTCTCCTTTACTCTCTTAGGTTTACTGCCTGGGGCTGTGCAATATTAAACTAATAAAAAATAGATTAAAAGGAGAAAAGATAATTTTTTATTAATATTTACATGAGTTCACAGAAGAGAAGTGAAACTCAAAGAATTGGTTAGACTTGGGGTCTTATACACCCATTTTAACAAAAGAAAGGAGATTTGAGCTTCAGGGGATGATAAACTGTGGGGAAGTCACTAGGAGATATATGGGGGAACTAATGGAAGATAAGGGGTGTTTTAATAAGGTCTGTCTATGCAGACTCATCTCAGTGTTACTCTCCATCTCCAGAGATTAGAGTCACTCTTCCCTTCTTGGTGGGGGAAGACACCTTCATAAAGGGAAATTGGTGCCCTGCTTTCAGGCAGACAAGGGAGAACAGAGAAGTCTTTCCACACCTGCTGCATCTCAGTTGCTTTCAGCTCAAAGTAATCCTTATACCAAATTGGCATTTTCTGATCCCCTTTGATGAAAAGTGCTTAGCACCAGGTCTGATCACAGTAAGTGCTAGATAATCAACTGTTATTAGAGCAAAATATATCCTTCCATTGTAGTCCTGGAGCCCAGCCATAGCAGCATGGAAAGGGAATGTCAACTTTAAAAAAATGCACAATGTGAGAGTTGCAAGTTAAGTTTTATGTGGGTATAAATGAGGACTGCAGTCCAGGAGACAGCATCTCAGAGAGCTCTGAGAAACTGCTCCCCCAGGCTGTAGTCCTCATTTTGCCCCAGATAAAGCTTAACTTGCAACTCTCATGTTGCAATTTCCTTTAAGTCAACAGTTATGGCAACTGAGGAAGGGACCCAGAATGGACTTCCCTTCACCTGAACTCTTTGAGGAACTACAGCCTTGGCACCATCTGCCCATCTGCCTCCTTGGACAGTCCAGACAAATTGGGTAAATATTTCCTGGTTCTCAGATCTCCTGTATTGGTTGATGATCCTGAGTTTTATTTGGTGGTGGAGCAGATAACCTGCCCTCTCTCAGTTGACAGATACTGCAGGGGGCCCAGTTGAAAGATACTGGGGCATACCTACTCAGTGTGCAGACAGTGAGTGGGGCTCGGTTGAAAGATACTGAGGAATACATGACCAGTTGGAAGTGAAAGACACTTTGAGCGGGTGCTGGTTGAAAGATAATAGGAGATACCACCCCCAGCCCCCATCCAGGGGAAAGATACTGGGTGGAGATTGGCCAAGGAATACCCACTCCATTAAAATATACTGGTGGGGGCTGGTTGAAAGATACCAGGGTTTGCTTAGATGTAGGAGACTGACTTGTCGGTGCAGAATGGTTAACTTAAGAGGCTGATCTGATGCTTTTACAAGGCACATCAGAAAGCCAGCCTCTTAACTAAAACCTCAACCAGGGTTATGTATGTACAAAACTTATACTTGCAAGTACTTACTTACTTGGGGAAATTATACTAAAAGAGATCCCAACCAAAAATGACCAAATTGGAGTTCTTTTGATATTCCAAAATTAATAATTACGGGCACACAGTTAGAAAAAGCTGGCCATAAGGTCAAACAGACTGAATGGAATGCTTACTTTGATTGGTATCTAGAAGTTTCTTTTAAAACTGTAGAACAAAAAAAGGCTGCTAACAGTCTGTCACTGATTCTGTCTCTGCCTCTCATATTTTCTTCAATCTGAATTGCTTGGCCAGATGCTGTCTCTCTCTTTTTTATCTCTTCCAACTCTTCTACCTCCTGCTGCTCCCCTGTCCCCAGGAAAGGAGGATTAAAACAAAACAAAAACTTTGAAGCAATATTCTGACTTGACACCTAAGTCATTCTCTAACTGCCAAAATGATCCTTTGCTTAAGTCTGCCTCTTCAGTTCAGTTCAGCTCAGTCGCTTGGTTGTGTCCGACTATTTGCAACCCCATGGACTGCAGCACGCCAGGCCTCCCTTTCCATCACCAACTCCCGGAGTCCACTCAAACTCATGTCCATTGAGTCAATGATGCCATCCAGCCATCTCATCCTTGGTCATCCCCGTCTCCTACCGCCTTCAATCTTTCCCAGCATCAGGGTCTTTTCAAATGAGTCAGCTCTTCACATCAGGTGGCCAAATTATTGGAGTTTCATCTTCAACATCAGTCCTTCCAATGAACACTCAGGACTGATCTCCTTTAGGATGGACTGGTTGGACCACCTTGCAGTCCAAGGGACTCTCAAGAGTCTTCTCCAACACCACAGTTCAAAAGCATTATTCTTCAGTGCTCAGCTTTCTTCACAGTCCAACTCTCACATCCATACATGACCACGGGAAAAACCATAGCCTTGACTAGACGGACCTTTGTTGGCAAACTAATGTCTCTGCTTTTTAATACACTGTCTAGGTTGGTCATAACTTTCCTTCCAAGGAGTAAGCGTCATTTAATTTCATGGCTGCAGTCACCATCTGCAGTGATTTTGGAGCCAAAAGAAATAAAGTTTGCCACTGTTTTCACTGTTTCCCCAACTATTTCCCATGAAGTGATGGGACCAGATGCCATGATCTTCGTTTTCTGAATGTTGAGCTTTAATCCAGCTTTTTCACTCTCCTCTTTCACTTTCATCAAGAGGCTCTTTAGTTCTTCACTTTCTGCCATAAGGGTGGTGTCATCTGTATATCTGAGGTTATTGATATTTCTCCCAGCAATCTTGATTCCAGCTTGTGCTTCTTCCAGCCCAGCGTTCCTCATGATGTACTCTGCATATAAGTTAAATAAGCATGGTGATGATATACAGCCTTGATGTACTCCTTTTCTTATTTGGAACCAGTCTGTTGTTCCAGGTCCAGTTCTAACTGTTCTTAACCTGTATGCTTCTTAATCTGCATACAGATTTCTCAAGAGGCAGGTCAGGTATTCCCATCTCTTCAGAATTTTCCACAGTTTGTTGTGATCCACACCGTCAAAGGCTTTGATGTAGTCAATAAAGCAGTAGATGTTTTTCTGGAACTCTCTTGCTTTTTCAAAGACCCAACAAATGTTGGCAGTTTGATCTCTGGTTCCTCTGCCTTGTCTAAATTCAGCTTGAACATCTGGAAGTTCACAGTTCACATATTGTTGAAGCCTGGCTTGGACAATTTTGAGCATTACTTCACTAGCATGTGAAATGAGTGCAATTGTGCAGTAGTTTGAGCATTCTTTAGCATTGCCTTTCTTTGAGATTGGAATGAAAACTGACCTTTTCCAGTCCTGTGGCCACTGCTGAGTTTTCCAAATTTGCTGGCATATTGAGTGCAGCACTTTCACAGCATCATCTTTCAGGATTTGAAATAGCTCAACCAGAATTCCATCACCTCCACTAGTCTGCCTCTTAGAAGGCTTAGATGAGGATTTGGCTACTCTAGTAAAAAAAAACTATCTAGGTTGGTCTGTGTTACACACTAATGCTTGTTACACTAGCTGACCAACTTTTTAGAACCATTAAAAGAAAGAAAAGGGGGTATCTATAAAAGTTATGAACCTTTATTGCACCAATATAAGTGCGCAATGCCAGTCAAAGGTTAACCAACCCCCAACCAGTTTCAGTTCAGTTCAGTTGCTCAGTTGTGTCCAACTCTTTGTGACCCCATGAACCACAGCACGCCAGGCCTCCCTGTTCATCACCAACTCCTGGAGTCCACCCAAACCCATGTCCATTTTGTCGATGATGCCATCCAACCATCTCATCCTCTGTCATCCCCTTCTCCTCCTGCCTTCAATCTTTCCCAGCATCAGGGTCTTTTCAAATGAGTCAGCTCTTCACATTAGGTGGCCAAAGTATTGGAGTTTCAGCTTCAACATCAATCCTTCCAATGAACACCCAGGACTGATCTTTTTTTTTTTTTTCAAGCTAACTTTCTCTACTGATTGGAACCAGTTTAATTCCAACCAGTAGAGAAAGTTACTATATATATATGTGTGTGTGTGTGTGTGTATGTACTAAGGGAATATGGGCTTCCCAAGTGGCTCAAGTGATAAAGAATCCAACTGCCAATGAAGGAGATGTGGGTTTGATACCTGGGGCATAAAGATCCCCTGGAGAAGGAAATGGCAACCCACTCCAGTATTCTTGCCTGGGAAATCCCATGGACAGAGGAGCCTGGTGGGCTTCAGTCCATAACATCTCGAAGAGTCAGACACCATTGAGCATGGGTGCCAGGAGCCAGCGAGGGAAATCCTACCCGTGGCAAAGGTCAATTGGGGAAGAGGCCTGACGGGCAGTAGCTAATCAGGACTCGAGGAACCCCCTGAACTTAACCGAGCATCTACCCCAAAGAAAACCGGAGTCTGACTGCCTTACTATCTTACGTCTCTTACCAAGTCCTCTAGTACTTACGGGGGCTTCCCCCCAACCACCTTTCTCTGAAAACATTAATTCAGAGCTGTGGCTAAAAAGTTCTCCTCGGCTTAATAGGAGTGTTCCAATCCAAGCCCCTCTGATAGCTTTCTAACTTGCCTGACAAGTTTGTCCGGGCTCTTACAACTACGAATGTGACTGTTTACAGCCTTCCAGCCATGCAAGGACAGAAAGCCTAATATTCTAAAATACAGGAATCTGTTGAAGAAGTTAAAATCATTAGAATAGTACTAAAAAATATTTCATTGTTGAATCAATGCTTGCTGCAAAGTTTCCATATTTTCTATTGTATCCTTGGAAATATATTAATCACATATAGAGAAAATAAGTAGTAGCCTTTGATTTAACCACATCAGATCTTAAGTTAATAAATTCCTTTCTTGTAGCTCACTACACCCTTGCCTTATAGGAATGTAACCTTGTCATGTGTCTTTGGAGAATAGCGCCTGACTTTAGGAAAATCACCTTGAAAGAATATAAGCCTTTTTCTAGCTAACTAACCTTTGTTAGGAGAGAGGGCCATAAACTGTTAGCAGGCCTCCTGGCCAGAAGATGATGTAAACCACCTAAAGCTTTTGTATATCATGATACATACCAAAATAAGCCCTGATCCTGGTAAGGGTCAAGACTGCTGACCCCGCGTGATTCTGGCGTGACTCTATACCTCCCTTTCTCCAAAGTTTTGGGCCTTGCTCACTGAAGCTTGGTCTCCCCGAGTCGTTTTTTCTCTTTTTCCATCCTTTTCTCTATTCTCCTTTTTCTGGTTGAGATCCTTGGAGCGCCAGGCCCTCTGCATTTACTTATCTGCCTGGGCTTCTAAGACCCACTCGAGGGGGGTGCCCTGGTGGGGTGCCTCCAGTGATTCGAGAGGGCGCCTGCGGCCTACGTAAACAGAGCAAACCCCGTGCTGGGGTTTTATTGGTTTCCTGCGTAAACCAAGGAATCATCAGCCCCTGTCTCTCTTTCTCTCTCTCTCTCTCGCTGACACCAACGCCGTTCATCCCGAGGATACCCTGGGTCCATATGGAGGCAGGTCCCCGATACGTGGGCACACACCCACATACACATGCCTAAAGGAATAAGTCCAAATGAGATGAACATGATCACTTATCTTATCTATGACTTGTGCATGTGTTCTCAGTCATGTCCCACTTTTTGCAACCTGATGGACTGCAGTCCTCCAGACCTCCTCTGTCCGGGGAATTTTCCGGGGAAGAATACTGGAGTGGGTTGCCATTTCCTTCTCCAGGGGAGGGACTGAACCCACATCTCTTGCATCTCCTGACTGGCGTGCAGATTCTTTACCACTGTGCCACCCAGACCATCTCTAATTCCTAAAACCAAAAAAAACAAAACAGAACAGGAAAAGCATTTAAAAATCTTTCTTATAAGTTAGTGAGTTTTGTATTAAGATATCTAATTCAAAACTAAGTTTAAAAAATAAAGCCAGATCTCTTGTTGTGTCTGTCTGAATATATGTATGTCTCAGTATGTGTCTTTCTTTGTCTTTGTGTTGCAGGATGGGGGACAGCTTCCAGGGCCCAGAAGTGGGCTCTCATCTAACACTCAGAAATGAATTGTCTGAAGAGACAAATGAGCTGACAAAGAAAGAGACTTTATTGGAAAGGGCGCCCTGGTGGAGAGCAGTAGGGTAAGGGAACCCAGGAGAACTGCTCTGCCTCGTGGCTCACAGTCTCAGGTTTGATGATAATGGAATTAGTTTTTTTGGATTTTCTTTGGCCAATCATTCTGACTCAAGAGTCCTTACTGGTGGAAGATGCATTGCTCAGCCAAGATGGATGCCAGCAAGAAGGATTCTGGGAGGTGGTCAGACACGTAGTGTCTCCTTTTGACCTTTCCTGAACTCTTCTGATTGGTGGTGGCTTATCAGTTCCATGTTCCTTACTAGGAACGCCTGTGATAAAATAACTCTTGCAAATGGTTATTATGGTGCCTGGCCAAGGTGGGTGGTTTTAGTTAGTGTGCTTCCCCTAACATTTGGATAGTATTGCCGAGGTTAATTTGTAAATGAGCTCAAATTTATTGGCCTAGAAAAAAGTAAGCATTTACAAATCAAACAATTTTAAATACAAGAAAATTTAGCTGAAAAAAATATAAGAAAATTGTAAATACAAGAAAAATTGGTCTTCCCTTGTGGCTCAGCTTGTAATGGATCTGCCTACAATGCAAGAGACCTGGGTTCGATCTCTGGGTTAGAAGATTCCTTGGAGAAGGGAAAGGCTACCCACTCCAGTATTTGGCCTGGAGAATTCCCTGGACTGTATAGTTCATGGGGTCGCAAAGAGTCAGACACGACTGATCAACTTTCACTTCTCTTCAAGCTGAAAAACCCAGGGAGGAACACACTGAGACTCATAGTAGTCAAACTGACAAAAAATAAAGACAGAGGTAAAATATTAAAAGCAACAAGGAAAAAACGACAAATAACATATAAGGGAACTTCCATCAGGCTATCAGCTGATGTCTCAGCAGAAACTCTACAAGCCAGAAGGGAATGGCACGATATATTTAAAGTCATGAAAGGAAAGAACCTACAACCAAGAATATTCTACCCAGCAAGACTCTCCTTCAGATTTGATGGAGAAATCAAGTTTTCCAGATAAGCAAAACTTAAGAGAATTTAGCACCACCAAATCAGCTGTACAACAAATCTTAAAGGAACTTCTCTAAAGAGGAAACACAAGAGATGGAAAAGACCTACAGAAAATAAACCCAAAACAATTAAGAAAACTGTAATAGAATACACATTGATAATTAGCAAAGGCAACAACAAAAAGATGTAGACTGGCTGGGGAGACGAATACATGTGCATTTTTGCAATTCTGTTTACCACATCACTCTGCCTGACTCCCCAAATTGTATGCAATTATTTTATATTGTTCAGTTCAGTTCATTTCAGTCGCTCAGTCGTGTCCGACTCTTTGCGACCCCATGAATCACAGCACGCCAGGCCTCCCTGTCCATCACCAACTCCCGGAGTACACTCAAACTCATATCCACAGAGTCGGTGATGCCATCCAGCCATCTCATTCTCCATCGTCCCCTTCTCCTCCCGCCCCCAACCTTTCCCAGCATCAGAGTCTTTTCCAGTGAGTCAACTCGTCGCATGAGGTGGCCAAAGTATTGGAGTTTCAACTTTAGCATCAGTCCTTTATCCCATTATGGCTTGTAATCATAATTATTTTTTATTTTTTGTCTGGCTATTGATTGTGAAAACCGATAAGCATTTTTTACTATTGTGATTATGTAACTATTAATCACTTAAGATCATTGTATCATGATTGGTCAACAGAAAAATAATAGACCTCTATATCACCAAAACTAGGATCTAATAGAAAAACCTGTAATCACTTTTTGCATATCAGAATTTTTTGAAAATTACAAATGCCCAGGTATTGCTTCTTTTTCTCCAGAGCTCTAGATGCTCTGGAGCTCTAATAAGCAACCATGTTTTAAAACAACTGGACTATATGATGATCTTTCACTTTTATCTAGCTTATTTCACTTTTCATGTTTCATATTCAGTGCTCCCATTTCATTTAGTTCATGTTTTTCAATGTCTCCATCTCTTCTTTTTTTTATGTTCTTTCTCAAGCCTTTATCAAGAATAGTAAAAAAGCTTTTGTTTACATATATATAAGTATGTATATAATATATATTTTAGAAAAAACTATGTATTTTTGCTTAGCTGAAAAATTTATGACATTTTGATCCCACTTGTTTGACTAAGTATTAATAGAATGGTAGGGTCAGACACGACTGAGCGACTTCACTTTCACTTTTCACTTTCATGCTTTGGAGAAGGAAATGGCAACCCACTCCAGTGTTCTTGCCTGGAGAATCCCAGGGACGGGGGAGCCTGGTGGGCTTCCATCTATGGGGTCACACAGAGTCGGACACGACTGAGGTGACTTAGCAGCAGCAGCAGCAGATTTCTAATAAAAAAAAAATAGATATGCAACAAGCAACAGAGGTTTACTTTATAGCTTAGGAAACTATAGTCAATATCTTGTAATAACCTATAATGGAAAATAATTTCAAAAATAATATATGTGTATTTGTATAACTGAATTGGGGCTTCCCGGGTAGCTCAAATGGTAAAGAATCTGCCTGCAATGTGGGAGACCTGGGTTCGATCCCTGGGTCAGGAAGATCCCCTGGAGAAAGGCATGGCAACCCACTCCAGTATTCTGGCCTGGAGAATTCCATGGACAGGGGAGCCTGATGGGCTACAGCTCATGGAGTTGCAAAGAGTTGGACATGACTGAAGCAACTAACGCACACACGTAAGTAAATCACCTTTCTATACACCTGAAACATTGCAAGTCAACTATACTTCAATAAAATAAATATATATTAAGAAAAAATAAAAAATCTTTACCAAAAAAAAAAAGAAAATTAAGCTAAATAAGTTTCAGTTTCATATAAACTGAAAACTAGCCAATATTAAATTAGTACCTGGTATTAATGTTAAAGTCTGTCAATCTAATATAAACATGTTTTAAAGTCATCAATATAATAATCCATTATAACACTTTCATTGTGCCTAGGTTTAGCATCAGTCCAGTACAGTCGCTCAGTCGTGTCCAACTCCTTGTGACCCCATGAATCACAGCACACCAGGCCTCCCTGTCCATCACCAACTCCCAGAGATCACCCAAACTCATGTCCATCGAGTCGGTGATGCCATCCAGCCATCTCACTCTCTGTCGTCCCCTTCTCCTCCCGCCCCCAATCTTTCCCAGCATCAGAGTCTTTTCCAGTGAGTCAACTCGTCGCATGAGGTGGCCAAAGTATTGGAGTTTCAGCTTTAGCATCAGTCCCTCCAATGAACACCCAGGATTGATCTCCTTTAGAATGAACTGGTTGGATCTCCTTGAAGTCCAAGGGACTCTCAAGAGTCTTCTCCAACACCACAGTTCAAAAGCATCAATTCTTCGGCGCCCAGCTTTCTTCACAGTCCAACTCTCACATCCATACATGATCATTGGAAAAACCATAGCCTTGACTAGATGGACCTTTGTTGGCAGAGTAATGTCTCTGCTTTTTAATATGCTGTCTATGTTGGTCATAACTTTCCTTCCAAGGAGTAAGCGTCTTTTAATTTCATGGCTGTAATCAGCATCCGCAGTGATTTTGGAGTCCAAAAAAATTAAGTCTGCCAATGTTTCCACTGTTTCCCCATCTATTTCCCATGAAGTGATGGGACCAGATGCCATGATCTTTGTTTTCTGAATGTTGAGCTTCAAGCCAACCTTTTCACTCTCCTCTTTCACTTTCATCAAGAGGCGTTTGAGTTCCTCTTCACTTTCTGCCATAAGGGTAGTGTCATCTGCATATCTGAGGTTATTGATATTTCTCCCGGCAATCTTGATTCCAGCTGGTGCTTCTTCCAGCCCAGCGTTCCTCATGATGTACTCTGCATAGAAGTTAAATAAGCAGGGTGACATTATACAACCTTGACGTACTCCTTTTCCTATTTGGAACCAGTCTGTTGTTCCATGTCCAGTTCTAACTGTTGCTTCCTGACCTGCATACAGGTTTCTCAAGAGGCAGGTCAGGTGGTCTGGTATTCCCATCTCTTTCAGAATTTTCCACAGTTTATTGTGATCCACGTAGTCAAAGGCTTTGGCATAGTCAATGAAGCAGAAATAAATGTTTTTCTGGAACTCTCTTGCTTTCTCCATGATCCAGCGGATGTTGGCAATTTGATCTCTGGTGCCTCTGCCTTTTCTAAAACCTGCTTGTACATCTGGAAGTTCACGGTTCACATATTGCTGAAGCCTGGCTTGGAGAATTTTGAACGTAGTTAAATAAAATCTTATTATATCTGTTGCAATTTTGTTAACTAGGAAAGAAATTCAATGTAAAGAAACTTTTAAGGAAAGCAAATGTAAATAAAAGCTTTAAATAACCTCTAGTAAAACATAATTATGCTTTAAATATTTCTATTTAGTCTCTCTAAATTTTGCTAAATTAAATTTCTAGGGCTGTGCTAAATTAAGTAAAGAAAGTTTATTGAACATCTAGGTCACTCCCAAATAAAATAAGATACAAAACATTCATTACTATCTACTGGCTTCCTCTTACAGAAAAACTGTAGATATTTCAACTATTAATAAATATATTTGGTGCCATCCTACGATGTTCTCTATAAGAAAGCAATTTTTTTTTAACTATGAGTGGTATTTATGCTTACCAATCTACAAAATTCTAATATAAAGGTCAGTTCATGGTTCCTATAAGTAAAGTAGGATTTGTGTTTTCAGTAAAGAAGGTGTAAAGAGTGGAATTGCATTTTATTTTAAAAGAAGGAAATAGATCTGAGTTACAGGTGACTGTTTTTGGATGGGCAAATTAAGTGATGGTTAGAAAAAGGTTTGTAGACCACCCCCAAAAAAAATTTGTGCATGGTACAAGTTTTCTTAAAATGTTCAACTGCCTTTAATATCAGATTTTAAATTTTTTACTTTTAAGCTATCTGCTCTGTATATACCTTTGAAATATCTTATTGTTAATTTGGCTAAGTAAATAACTATTGTTTTACAGTAACCTATGATCTTATCTGACTAATTGTTCTAAATCCTTTTAATATTCTTTGACAAAATTCTAATGAAGTCTTTTTGACCTCTAGCTAACTTTAGGATGCTTCAAAGTGCTCCTGAAACATCCCAATGAGACATGTTAAACTATTTAGGTTCATATTCTATGTTAAATTACATGGGAAGTATTGTCAAATGAGTAATAAATCTTCTCAGATTTATATTATATGGTAAATGTTATTAATATAAATATTCTAAAATTTATATGGAGTTCCTAAAATGCTGACATATCCTGGTAAAATGTTATCAGTCATAATTCTAGTTATTATCTGCAAGTGTTGTATATCACAGCAGTAACCAAGTTACTTTGTCAATTGTATTGTAATCAAATTTAAATGTGACTTAAGTCTTTTGTTGATATACAGTTATGGTTTTATTCTGATGCCTTTGCAAAAAAAATGCTTCCTCTTCAAAAGATTAACAAAAGAAAACTTTTAAATAAATATAAGTTTCTAACTTTCAGACCATAATGCTGAATTGTGTAAGAAATTTTAAAATTCTAATGAGAAACCTGATGGCTTCATAAATTGTTAACAAAGTTAGTTAACAAAAGGACTGAGTACACTGGTAAAAATGGTTATAATTTTCATGGTTTCTGTCTAAAAAATTACTGGGTTGAATATGTGTTTTCCAGATGTAAGGAAAACCTTCCCCTCAAATTAATTACGACATAGTAATTTGGTAATCATACTTTTGTAAGCTAAATTAAGACATTAATCTTTTTTCTCTATCTGGTCCCTCCAAAGATTAAATTAGGATAAATTAGGAAAGCTAACTCACCAACCGGAGAAGGCAATGGCAAGCCACTCCAGTACTCTTGCCTAGAAAATCCCATGGATGGAGGAGCCTGGTAGGCTGCAGTCCATGGGGTCGCTAAGGGTCGGACATGACTGAGCGACTTCACTTTTCACTTTCACACATTGGAGAAGGAAATGGCAACCCACTCCAGTGTTCTTGCCTGGAGAATCCCAGGGAAGGGGGAGCCTGGTGGGCTTCCGTCTATGGGGTCACACAGAGTCGGACACGACTGAAGTGACTTAGCAGCAGCAGCAGCAACTCACCAACAGGTACAAAAACCTCAAGATATTTTTGAGGACCTTGTAAAGGGAGGAATTCACCTAGATCTGCAGGTAAAACATGTTAATAAGCCCTTGGTGTATGCTTCCTAGTCCTAAGAGTTTTTTTAAGCTTCAGTTTAAAACTCCTTATTAAAAATTTTAATACAGTGAAAGCCTATATGATCAATTACATTTATATAGATTATCAGGTCAAGTTTTTTTTCTTGAACCAAACTTATTTTGCAACAAATTAGCCTTAATTAAATATATTTGGTAAATGTGTTATTTTTTAAAAGTTAGATTCTAATAAATGTTAAAATTTTAAACCAAACTTATTTTGCAACCAATTCATCTTAATTTGTTGAATATATTTCGTAAAAAATAAGGGCAATTTTAAAAAAGATTGTTTCAATAAATGTTAAATTCCAGTTTTGTTAATGAAGGTCTGTATTTACTAACTCACTTCCCAGATAGTTCCTTACTATTATGCTGTATTAATGTAAATTAAATTATTTGAAAAAAAAAAAACATTCTTTTGTTTCTAAAGCTTGTGTCAATAATCTCTGTATAAAAATCAGATGCCCATGACCTGCAAACAGGGAATTATATATACCCAAATGGGCTGTCTCCAACCTGGATAAAAAACTTTTTATCAGGTACTCTTAACTAGCTCATGCACAGTAAAACTGAAGGGAAGTTGACTCTTGAATTAATTCTCACTTCTTAAAGGCCACTACACCAGACTGGTCTATAAAGAGAACTGCTGATCTCAAACTTACCTTAAAATAATGCTCAAACAAAGAAAGCTACACCTGCACCAGAACAGAGAAAAAAAATGAAAAAAGACATCAAAAGTAAACACCTTACCCAAAATGCTGAACCTGATTTGTATGATCACTCATAATGTTTTGTTAACTTCTCAGACCTTTGCATATAAATCAGATGTTTTTCTCTCATGGATGTGATCCTGTGCTAGTTTTAAAAACCAAAGCAGTTATTGGTTTGTGGCCAATTACCTGCATCTAGTACTTCTAGATTACCTTGGTGGATTTCTCCACTCCAAGGCTCAAATTAAATCACCCTTAAACAATTATTTTTAAAAAAAGCTCAGTCCTGTTCAGGTGACTCTTAATATTACTAGGTGGACTCCTCTCACCTGGCCAATTAATACCCGCTCTGACTCTGGCCATAATGTGAATTTTCTTCTAAGTAACTCAAGCTCAATAAAAGCAACAAGCAAAAATTCAGTCAAAAAGATAAAATCTCTCATAATTACATAGAGGTTTAAAAAAATACATGTGCTGGATTGCACAAATATAGAATAGATTTATGTAGTTAACACCAGGCTATGGTCATTTAAAATTTAAGGCTTCTTTTATCTTGGGAACAATTAAATTATACTAAGAATAACCAGTCTAGCACAGTAAAAAAATTGGTCTAGAAGCTTTATAAACAGTGCCAGTATATAATTTCCCATTGGATTAAGTCAAATAACCGAAGAATATACTGGGTTACACCTAATGAAAGTTTTTGGCTTAATTCTTACTTATAACTTTAATAACACTGCTAACTATATTATTTGTACTTTGCCTATTTTTCATGAATGTTGTTTCTTTCATTGCCAAATATGTAACTAAATCTCCAATGAAAATAATGATGACTAGCCAATTTAAAGCAGTTAATCAAATACCCAGTTCTGTATGCAATCAATGAATGTAATAACTCTAAATATAAAAAGATAAAGCAAAAGGGAATTTTTTCCTAGACTGTATTAAAAGACAGGTGTCCAAATATCTTTGACTATAGAAGCCTAGTTCAGTAACAAACATTAAGTGGTTTCTCAGTAAAACCTTTGCCAAACCCAAAAATGAGTCTTCCCAGCACTATAGGATAAAATGGTCGTAAAATACCTCCCAAAGTATGGTCAAATTTATGACCATGAGGGGGCCCTGTCAACTACAAATTAGTACTTGCCATGGGTGCTTACCGTCTACAAGGATTAAATCATGTGCTGCTGCAGCTACTGACCTTCAACACCCCCTGAAGGAGTTCAGGGTGAAAAGTAGAAATGAAGTACTCTGTGCTCAGGAAAAAAACTGGCAGAACAGGTCTTCAGATAATTAGATATTCTCAGAAGCTGATTTTATGAGCCCAATTCTTATATCTTTATATATCTAAAAAAGCAAAAAAATCTTTCATGGTGATGACTATTCCTCGTGACTAGTAGAAGCTTCACAAGATGAGCAGAAATTTCTACAAAAAAAATATGTGCTGGATTGCATGTATTCCGCATTTACCAAAATCACATATATACTGTCCGTCCCCTCTGCCTCTTTGGAGCAGTTTCTCAGAGCTGTCTGAGGTGCTGTCTCCCAGACTACAGTCTTCGTTTTGCCCCAGATAAAACTTAACTCACATCTCTCACATTGTGCATTTTTAAGTCAACAGAGACACAGCAATTCTTTTTTTCCCCTCCAGTGTTTCTACCTAAGCTCTCCTGCAAACAATATTTCCCACACATCAAACACATTTGATCCACCCTGAGCACTCACTCAAGTCTACACTCCTTTGCCACAGTGCTAGTTCAGGTTCATACAGCATAGACTGCCCTCTGTTCAGCTCCTCACCAGCCTCCCAGATGGAACACCAGAGAAATTTCACAGTTCTTCACGTGTTCCCCACTGCCTTCGGGGTAAAGTTCAAATGCAAAGCCCAAGACCATGCAACAGTTAGCTCTGCACCTAACTGTTCAGTCTGATTCCCCTCTTCCCCCAGCTCACCAATGAACTAATAGTGATCACTGACTCAGGACGCTTTCTCCTGCCTTTGAGTCAGGGGTATCATTTCATGAAGCTTCTGTCTCCACCTTACTCACTCAAACATCACCTGCTGTTGGTAATATTTCTTAGCTATCCTACTGCCATCATTTCCCATTCTGGCTGACTGAGGTGTCCCTCTGTGCCCCTTCTCCACTACAGCATTATAATTGTGCATTTTCTTCTTTGACTCTGCCTTTAAGTCTGGAGGTCTTTGAAGAAGGGATCACACTGAGTTCATCTCAGATTCCTAGTGCCCAGCACAGGCCTGGCACAACTGAGGAGGCTTTCCTTAAATGCCTATTGAATCCATGATGTCTGTCAATGGTGACACTGGAAACCAATGATAATTTAAAAGCCTCATCTCTGGTCTGAAGTTCAGGGCTTCTGTAAAAAGAATATATGAGGGGAAGACAAGGTGACCGGCAATGATTCTGCAAAAACACGTGGGCAAAAGGAATGGTTGTAATATAATGAAATAGCCTTCATACGTTCCCTTGTGGAAGATATATGTTAATTTCCCAAATGTATGAGCATCTGTGTATTTTCATGGGGAATACACAGTGCCTTTTCTAACACTGAGATGCTTGAAATGGGGTTATTTCCCTTTCAAATGAAAAGCAATTAAATAAATTATATTTTTTTCCCTTGGTGCTTACGAAGTGTGGGAGTTGTCTCCAAACATTACTAAATGTTCTAATTTAGTCATACATGGGCTGGAAGAATGTAGTATAATTGCTAAGTCCAGAGTAAGTTGTTCTAAATATTTTATCTTGTTCAGCATATGCTGTTTTTAAAAAAACCCTCAAACTATAACTGTCAACATTCAATTCACAAAAAGTAAACAACAGCTGAGTATAATGGGATGATAAAGAATCTCTCCATAATTCCCACCATATGGCAAAGACTAGGTCCATTTGATCACGTTTATCAACTGAGTTATTTTCTCTCTGAATTCTTCCTATAGGAATAACATCCCCAGGAAAACTAGAGGCATTTTCCTAAAGCAGACAGAAGGACATGAGAAACCGTTGTATGGTATGACTCGATCACAGATGGAAGGAATTTAAAATTCACTATGGCAATTGAAAGGGCTGAAAAAAAATCACCTATTTCTGTAATGGCAGACATTCTAGAAGCATCACACATGAAATGAACAAACATAAGTAGCAAAAGTATGGATACATTTTTAGTTATTAGTTTCCATTTCTGAAACAAGCTCTCATGGGCCCAGTTCATGATATTTCTTGTCATGATTTGGATTCATTTTAGATGCATGGACAGTTAATCTGCTTCTAAGCAAGGGAAGCTGCTTGAAATTTCTTCTTCTTTTTAGTTTCGTCCCAAAGATTTTTTTTTTAATGTGAACTGTATTTGAAGACTTTATTGAATTTGTTACAATATTGTTTCTGTTTTATGTTTTGGTTTTTCAGCTGCTCCTTAAGCTCTCCGACCCAGGGATCGAATCCACACCCCCTGCACTGGACAGTGAAGTCTTAACCCGTGGACCTCGAGGGAAGTCCTTCTTCAGTTTTTAAAAACATTGGATATTTTGTGTATGGGATTTTCAACTCAAAGGAGATACAAACCATTTCTCTTCCAAGTGAAGTACTAGACAGAGAGCAAGGCATATTCTGGCTGCTGTTCCAACCAGATACTTCAAAACTGCCTTAGAAGAGAAAAGTAGGGCCCTTCTCCAAAGACCAGGCCTTGCTTCTTGAGTGAGAGAGATAAGGAGTACAAGGCTAGCTTGGGGACAAAGGGCTTTGTGAAAGAACACTGAGGAACAGAGCAGTCCTCTTGTTTTCCCGCAAGAATGATGACAATCTACCTTAAATCCTTTTTGGAATGAGCAGCAGGGTTTGGGAGGCGGTATTGAGTGAATAAATTAATATATAATAGAACTAATTAATTAATAACCACATTTAGAGAAGAATGAACAAGAGGGTCTTGCCGAGGACCCTCAGGAGGAATAAGAAATTCTATGTGATCCAATGGAGGGGAAGTAAAGCATCTGGAGGCCAATAACTGCTTTCTGAACTTTAGTTTTCTGGAGATTATAATCAGTATTGTGAATGTTTTGCAACTCTAAAACTCCATAAAGTGGTACTTAGTTCATTCTGTTTGTCTCCTTGAGGTGCTATTTTTAAAAAAATGATGGCATTACAATTAATCAGGTTAATCTCTGAGTAAAAATAAAGGCTGTCTTTTCTAAGAGCTCTTCATCATGTCAGGCAGGGTGTCTATCCACACACAATGACTCTTTCTGTATAGAGACTGTTGAGCTCAAAAGGAGCTCCAAAAAGAAACACAATGAGTGCCAGAGAGACAGCACAATAAACAGGTATACATACCACTCAGTTATTTAAGGCTACTTGAAGGAACACAAAAGAATTCTAAGAAAACTAAGGGACTTCAGAGAAAAACTCAGGGTGATTTGTCTGAAAAAAAAAATCCATCATGTTCACTGTAATGATTCGTGATAGGAAAGATGGTGTTACCATTTCCTGAGACACAGAAAAGGAAGAGTCAGGATTCTGGAAGGAAAACATCCTTAATCATGAAAGGAGAGCCTGAGTGATGGGATGTTTGATTGATTTCACTTCCATCAATGTCTGGGGCCTGGTCAGCACTGTCCTGGAGGAATTGAGAAAAGTGGAAAATATGTGTAAGGTCGGAAATCACTTTAGGCATGAGAGTCCCATGAAGCACACCAAACCTAGGACAGAACAGGACAGATAGCCAAAGTGAACAGAATGGGTCTTTTCTCAAAGAAAATAAAAAGCACTTTGAGCTGAAGCAGTAGGGAAAGAGCCGTACTGTGCTAGAAGGTAGCCCTCCTGGCTCCTCCTCCTATGAAACACAATTATTTCTTCAATAACTGTGTTGAATGATGACAGTGATGAAAGAAAAATGTCTTATAAATGATTGAGAAAATGGTATGTCTTGGTCCCCATCCCAAGTCATTTAATCATGAGAAATAACTGGATTTTATATAGCATAACATTATAATGACGCTGGATTCGTGGCGTGACACTGTTAAAGACAGCATTCGCATCATTTTATTTATTGAACAAGTTCATTGATTTTGATTCTTCCCCTTTCAGGTGTTCTTTTCCATCTATTATCTTGTCTGATGGTAGTTCTGTGACAACTAGATGTCACATGGGGAGATGGTAATTATTTGACATGCCTTACTCTTCGAGTTTAACTTGACCTTTTCTTGAGGCAGATTCTCCCCTTGAGTACTGGCATTTGTGTTGCAACCTAAGCAAGCTATTTTGGATTGTCCTTGATACGGAACTTCTCACAGAAAAGGTTTCCATTTGAAAAGTCAGTCCATCATTTTGTTTATTAAATTAACAACATTTTTACTGATTTATACAAGTTCTGCTCAACTATCTAGACAAAGGCACAGAACATACATGTATATTACATGACAGATGACAAGGTTCCTAGAGGATGCAAATATTATTTTTGGTTCTAGATTTATCTCTACCTTTGGTGATGGACAGGGAGGCCTGGCGTGCTGCAATTCATGGGGTCGCAGACAGTCGGACACAAACTGAACTGAACTGTCTAACTGAGAGTCATAGTGAACTTCCCGCAGAAGGTGTGTTATTGTCTTTTCAAACTGGGATTTACCCTGACTCGCATGTATTTAGGGGGGAAATTTGTGCATGGTAGGAAGGACAACGAATGATCTACCAAGTTCTCCCATTGGTTTTTCATAAAAGATTTCCTCATTTCATCATCCTTAGAGAATTATTGATGCTGTGGTTTGTATTTTTTAAGGCAGATCTTTAACTTGGTGGAATACTTGCACTTGTCTTTTATGCCTAAGAAATAATGATGGGACTTGTGGAATGTGCATATTTCACATTGCCTAGTTAGATTCCTGAGGATGCTCAGTTTTCTGGTCTATGTTTTCTTTTGTTTTGTTCTGAGAGAAGGAGGTCAGCAGGGCACAGAAAGCCACTTCTTTGAGATTACTAGAAAATAAAGAATTTAGAATGAACAGCTCCAGAGAGATTTATACAGGTCCCTTAAAAAAAAATTACACTCTGAAGGTTTACAGGAAAAACAGGTCCAAGCAGGGAAAACAGGCAGATTAGTTTCTCAAGAAGAATATATGTTTAGATGTGTTTTGAATGTTATGATTTTAGGGTAATCTGGCTCCACCATAAACACAATACCACCATATATTTTTCTACATAGTAATACTCTGGTGGAGCTCAGCAAGATTTATAGATGTTTGCTGATTTCTGGAGAGACAGAGCAGCTATTGGGTCACTTACCCATAAATCCTTAACCCTGTCTAGGAACAGGACAGTACAGCCCCATACAGGAGACACTTTTAGATTAAATCTTAATTAGTCCTAGCTAAGATCGGGGTGGCTCAGTGGTAAAGAATCTGCCTGCAATACAGGAGACTTGGGAGATGTGGGTTTGATTCCTGAGTCTGAAAGATCCCCTGGAGAAGGTAATGGTAACCCACTCTAGTATTCTTGCCAGGAAAATCCCACAGACAGAGGAGCCTGGCAGGCTGCAGACCACAGGGTCACAAAGAGCCAAACACGACTGACTCCCTCCACCCACCCCCCCATCCACCCCCAACACACACAAGAGAGTTAAACACCATCTTTACAATATTTAATCACACTGTTCAGAAATCATCATACATTTGTAAATCCTAAATAAGTGAAATTTGGAATAAACTGATTTAATCGCTCTGTGCCACAGTTCATCATATACAGTGCTGTGGTCCTCCAATCTTGGCATATCTTGTGCAGAAATTGTTGATGGCAGCTTGACTGAGGGTAGGTATAAAAAAGGTAACTCCCTGTCCCCAGTGCCCTGTGAAACTGATTACATTATAGTGGGCTTCCAACCATATTCTTTTAATGAACTCTCGGGCCAAACTCTGACCTCAAATTTATGTTTATGGCTTGGACCAGACTAGCTTTCACTCTTTTAAGTGTGTGAACACAAAAGAGTTAAACAACAGAACCCAGGGAGACAGGAAGCAGGCTATTTTAACTATAGCTGTTGCCCTGAAGGGCAGTGGGTGGGTGGGGTTTTATTGTGCAAGATGGGAAGCATTTAGAGAGAAGGAAGGGCATGAACTTGTACCAAGCACTGTGTGGGGCATCATGCCAGCTCCTGACATAAACCATTCTTGGGCCTGACAGCAATCCTGAACCACAGGCATTTCCAGGTAGGAAGGACAAATTCTAAAAGTAGGTAAGTAACCTGCCCAAAGCCTCCACAGTGCACAGGTGGCAGATGCTGGCCTGCAGCTCAGACCAATGTGTTTGGAAGACCATGCCTTTTCCACGATGCTCAGCTGTACCTATTCCAGCTTCTGTGCTGAGGGGACACCTGCAGGACAAAGAGACCGTTTGAGGTAGGTTCTCTAGATTTGAAGAATAAGACTGAACGCATGCATGCTTGGTCGCTAAATGGTGTCTGACTCTGCAACCCCATGTACTGTAGCCTGCCCAGGCTCCTCTGTCCATGGAATTTTCCAGGCAAGAATACCGGAGTGGGTTTCCATTTCCTTCTCCAAAGACTCACATAACCTCAAGTCATGAAGAATGTGCTATATTTAATCCTATAAAAATGAGGAAACAGTGATCTCAGCCTCATGATCAAGTCTCAGAGAACCCCATAAAAGCAGAACACCCAGGTTTCAGGAAGGTTTGAAGAGTGTCAGAGCTATACGTTTTAAGTTAAGGTTTTAGCCTGGTCTAGTCACCAGAAGAGCTGAGGTTACACCTAGTGTCTCTAGCAGGGGATAGGGGCTTGGATAGTGGTAAAGAACCCACCTGCCAGTGCAGGAGACATAAGGTTCAATCCCCGGGGTTATGAAAGATCCCCTGGAGGAAGAAATGGCAAACCACTTCAGTACTCTTGCCTGGAGAATCCCATGGACGGAGGAGCCTGGTAGGCTACAGTCCATGGTGTCGCTAAGAGTCGGACACGACTGAGCGACTTCACTTTCGCTTTTCACTTTCATGAACTGGAGAAGGAAATGGCAACCCACTCCAGTATTCTTGCCTGGAGAATCCCAGGGACAGAGGAGCCTGTTGGGCTGCCATCTATGGGGTCACAGAGAGTCGAACACAACTGACGCAACTTAGCAGCAGCATCAGGAGCAACAAGGTTAAGGGCTTCCCAGTACCTCAGTGGTAAAAAAAAAAAAAACCTTCTGCCAATGCAGGAGCCACAGGAGATGCAGAGTCAATCCTTGGTTCAGGAAGATACCCTGGAGGAGGAAATGGCAACCGACTTCAGTATTCTTGCTTAGGAAATCCCATTGACAGAGGAGCATGGTGGGCTATAGTCCATGGGGTCACGAAGAGTTGGACATGACTGAGCAGCTGAGCACATGTCCACAGCAATGTTAATCGCAGACAAAAGAAAAAAGAAACAAAAGAACAAAGACTGATCTGGAGGGAAATGACAGCATTGAAAAGCTGTGGCTCGTTGATGTGGGGATGAGGTAGGTGGCCAGAGCTCTGGGCTGCTTTTGACAGATGGGGAAACTGAGACAGCAGCTGAGCGACTGCCCACAGTTTGCTTATGGACTGAGATAGGGCTTCTGGGTCTCTTGTTTTTAATATTAACAGCTCCTCACCGCCTCAGACCCACCTTAACCATATTTTATTTTACTAGAAAAATGAAACCATTTTGTGGCTTTTGAGAAAGGTCGTCTAATATGCAAATTCTAATGAGGAATTTAATAAGTAAAACAATTCTCTCTTTACCCTTGAACTTAATTTTATCATCCATTAAGCAAACAGAGAAGCAAATGTCTTTGCTAACAGCTCAGTGCTGCGTCTTGTTTTTCTAGAAACACACACTCTCTGCCTCCCACAACTCCCCAAAGATCATGGCAGCTCAACTAAGAAAGCTCCAGGGCTTCATTTGATACTGGGAAGACTCTGTGGGGCTCCTGGGCACAAGGCCTTTCTGTGTTCCTCATTTCTTTGATTACAGGAAAGAGCCTTCATTCAGTCTCCGTGACTTTCCCTGAGTTCCAATGGGTAGATTCAAGCAGTTGTTAAAGGAAGGGAGGGGATATGAGACAAGGGAGAAACAGTCAAGAACAGCCTTGGGGCAAGATCCTATTTCCCCATCAGTTGATACACACAAAACTATCTTTGAGCTATTTTTCTGGAACTGAAACCCCCTCCAGGTGGGAGAAGTTAATGATAAATTATACGCTACCCGTGAACTTCCAGATGTTCAAGTTGGATTTAGAAAAGGCAAAAGAACAGAGATCAAATTGCCAATATCTGTTGGATCATCGAAAAAGCGAGAGAGTTCCAGAAAAACATCTACTTCTGCTTTATTGGCTATGCCAAAGTCTTTGACTGTGTGGATCACCACAAACTGTGGAAAATTCTTAAAGAGACAGGAATACCAGACCACCTGACCTCCCTCCTAAGAAATCTGTATGCAGGTCAGGAAGCAACAGTTAGAACTAGACATGGAACAACAGACTGGCTCCAAATTGGGAAAGGAGTACATCAAGGCTGTAGATTGTCACCCTGATTATTTAGCTTAAATGCAGAGTACATCATTCGAAATGCTGGGCTGGATGAAGCACAAGCTGGAATCAAGATTGACAGGAGAAATATCAATACCCTCAGATATGCAGATGACACCACCCTTATGGCAGAAAATGAAGAAGTAAAGAACCTCTTGATGAAAGTAAAAGAAGAGAGTGAAAAAGTTGGCTTAAAACTCAACATTCAGAAAACTAAGATCATGGCATCTGGTCCCATCACTTCATAGCAAAAAAAGGGGGAAACAATGGAAATAGTGAGAGACTTTATTTTGGGGGCTCCAAAATTACTGCAGATGGTGACTGCAGCCATGAAATTAAAAGTCATTTGCTCCTTGGAAGGAGTTATGACCAACCTAGATAGCATATTAAAAAGCAGAGACATTACTTTGCCGACAAAGGTCCATCTAGTCAAAGCTATGGTTCTTCCAGTAGTCACGTATGGATGTGAGAGTTGGACCATAAAGAAAGTTGAGCACCAAAGAATTGATGCTTTTGAACTGTAGTGTTGGAGAAGACTCTTGGGAGTCCCTTGGATAGCAAGGAGATCAAACCAGTCCATCCTAAAGGAAATCAGTCCTGAACATTCATTGGAAAGACGGATGAAGCTGAAACTCGAATACTTTGGCCAAATGATATGAAGAACTGACTCATTGGAAAAGACCCTGATGCTGGGAAAGACTGAAGGCAGGAAGAGAAGGGGACAACATAGGATGAGATGGTTGGATGGCATCACCAACTCAATGGACATGAGTTGGAGTAGGCTCCAGGAGTTGGTGATGAACAGGGAAGCCTGGTGTGCTGCAGTCCATACAGTTGCAGAGAGTCGGACACGACTGAGTGACTGAAATGAACTGAACTGATATGCTACCCACAAGCATGTAGACTCCAGAGCAGTTGGACCTGAAGATTGAAGAAGCTGACTCCTACTTACCTCACCACCAACCTGTGAGAAGAGTGTCCACGAGCTGATCATGCTCTCTTTAAACAATTATATGAAACTTCTCACTATCTCCTCTAAGTTGGGACACATGGTTTTGAGGACATGAGCCTGCTGTGGCCCCCTTTATCTGGCAAAGTAATAAAGCTGTCCTTTCCTACTTCTCCAAAACTCTCCTGTCTCCAAGATTTGATTTTGCACCAGCATACAGAGAAGCTGGGCTTTAAGCATCACATTCAACCCTAGTCCTATTGGATTTGTGCACTAAGCCCTCCACCACAGGCGCCGTTGACACCCTGAAGACGCAGAAGAAATACGTGGCTAAAAAAACCTGACTCACTCCCACCCCCAATGGAAACATATTCCAGTGAGTAGAATTGGTGTGTCTTGGACTTTTTGGCTGGAATTTCCAAAAAGAAGCCTTCTTTTTCTATAAAACCAAACCTGGGTCCATGCATATGCTGCACAGAAAATCCAGTTTACCAACACCAGTTTGCAGTGAAGGAAAGCATGGCATTTATTGCAGATGCCAAGCAAGGAACACAAGTAACTGTTGCTCAAAGCCTCAACCTCCCAAATGATTTTCAGGGAAGGGCTTTTAAAAAGAACATTTGGAGCGAGGGATGCAGGGAGCATAACTTTTTTCTGATTGGTTGTTGGTGATGAGGTAACAGGGTGATGGTTTGGGACTCTTATATAATAATCAACCTTCTGATTTTAACCAGTTTAGGGTCTCTGTACTTGTGCTTAGCAGGAAGTCACCATCCTCCCAGCTGAGCGTGGGGGCCTTCATTCCTGAAGAACAATTCAGATATGTGTCAAATTGTTATTCCTCCCTTGAGGAGGAACTAGAACCTTTTTTATCATTGAACTATTGTTTCTTAACTGCTTTTCCTTTGTTTCTGCTTTCTCTTACTCCCTAACTGGTAACTGCTTAAGTCTGCTCTTTGAGACTCAGGAAAGACCAAGGAAACTACAGTCTTTATTCACAAACAAGAAACAGGGGGCACTGAGGTGCTTTGGTCAAAAAACACCTCAGTGGGGCCTGATGTCGAAAACTCAACTTCTCTTTACACTGGTGTCAAATTGAATCTCGGAGACAGAGTTTTTGGTGAGGTAGAAAAGGATATACTTTGCCAGCCAAAGCAGGCTAATGCCCTTAAAACTGTGTACCCCAGTTTAGAGAAGATGTTGCTGGGAGAAGCCAACTCTGCTTCCATGCTGAATCTGTTTCTTTAATTTTAATTTTTGTTGCTTTTGTCATTTTAGTCACACATAAGGGCCTGCCTCAGAGAACCCTGCACCTCTACCTGACTGTTAAAGTGCCTTTGTTAGAGACATTCTGACCCAGCCCACCAGTGAATGGCTGTGGCTGAGGAAAAGAAGAAATGAACACACCCCTTCCTATTTTGCAAGATACATGATCTTTTAACTTTACTTTCTCACCTCTTCTCTCTCTCTGTTCTATAAAAGAAACTAGCATCCAGACCCTGATAAGATGGTTATTTTGAGACATTAGTCTGCCATCTTCTCAGTCAGCCAGCTTTCCAAATAAACTTATATTCCTTGCCTCAGTACCTCCTCTCTGATTTTATTGGCCTGTCATGTGGTTGGCAGAGCAAGCTTGGACTCAGCCACAAAGATAGTGAGAAGTTTTATAGTAACGGTTCAAAGAGGGAGTGATCAGATGGTGGACAGTCTTCTGATGGGTTGGTGGTGAGGTAGGTAAGAGTGAGAATTTTCAACCTTCAGGCCCGACTGGTCTGGGGCCTATATGCTTGTGGGCAGCCTACCATCATTAATCATTAATTTCTCCCACCTGGAGGGGGTTTCAGTGTTTGCAAAGTAACTCAAAGATATTGTTAGATGTGTATACATTGTTGGAGAATCAGGATCTTACCCCAGGACTGCTCTTGACTGTTTGTTTCTCCCTGGTCTCTTCTCCCCTCCCTTCCTTAATTAACAACTGCTTGAATTTACCAGTTAGAACTCAGGGAAGGTCATGGAAGCTGAATGAAGACTGTTTTCTATAATCAAAGAAATGAGGGACACAGAAAGGCTTTGTGCCCAGGAGCCCCACAGGGCCCTGCTCAGTATCAGGTCCTGTGAGGTCCAGAGCTTGGTTTCAGTTCCAAAGAAGAATAGATGTTCCAGGACTAGGTCACAGAGAAAGACTTCTCTGCCTTAGAAAGGACAAGACATGGTCCTGAGTCCCTGGCTCTGAGGGAGAAGTTATTTCCCTTCCCTGTAAATCTATATGGCAACAACTTCCCCTCCACCCTCAGGTCATTTTTGTGTGTTTCCCTGGCTTTCTAGACTGCCAGATCTCAGAGGGCAGGATCCCTCACTGATTCACCCCTGTGTTCTCCACAGTGCTAGTCTAGGGCCAGTTACCAAGTTGGTTCTTTGTCATTGACTGACAGTCTTTGTATCTGGAGATACGTGCCGGAGAAATGCTTCAAGAAGAGTTGGCTTTCTCTGGTGGGAATTTTGCTGGCTGGGAAGGTGATGTAGGGTAACTTCTCAGTGGGATTTGAATTTTGAGTGCTAGGGAAAGAGCAGCATGATTGGAAGAGAGGCACATTTCACTCAGATACACTCTGTTATCTTTGTTTTACATTTAAATGAAACATTTGGGTCTACATAAAATTTGGATGACATGTTAAGGGCAATTTCCTCAGTGTGATTCAGGTTGCTGATTAGAGAACTGAGACTCCTGGGGTATGCTATTTGTGCTACTGATTGGTTAAGGGCTCTTTCAATGAGGGGTGAGCTCATTTTCCCTTGGAGAACTGAAGAGCAGAGCATTTCAGGCACAGCCAAAGCAAACTCTCTTTCAAAAATATCTGATTCCCTGAGCTGAAGCTCTTGAGCTCTCTTCTTCACTATATAGGAAGCAAAGAGCTGTCAGCTGCCCTGTGTAATGAAGAATTAACCTCCATTGCAAGAGGTCTGGCTTTTGTCCTCAACTGCTGAGAGGTGATCTCTGATGTCTTTCTTCTTCTGGGGGCAGTAGATCATCCAATAAAGTGATTTAGGGTGGGGCAGGCCACACCAGAATGACCAACCGCAGGACTCAGAGCAGAGGCTTCGGGTCTCCCAGGATCAGGAACCTGGATACTGACCACATGGGCAACTGATCAATCACATCTATGTAATGGACTGTGGACTGTGTTAGTCGCTCAGTCGTGTCTGACTCTTTGCGACCCCATGGACTGTAGCCCACCAGGCTTCTCTGTCCATGGAATTCTTCAGGCAAGAATACTGGAATGGATTGCCATTCCCTTCTCCAGAGGAACTTCCCAACCCAGGGACCGAACCCTGGTCTCTCGCCTTGCAGGCAGATTCTTTACCAATTGAGCTACCATTTGAGCTACCATCTATGTAATGGACCTCAGTAAAAACCAGACACCTCAGCCTCCCTGGTTGGCAATACTCTGCATATCATTACATGTTGATATTATTATGCCTCTGGCTCCCCAGAGAGAAAAGAGGACCACACAAGCTCTGTATTTCAAATCTCCTAGACTCTGCTCTCTGTGTTATCTTCCTGTGGCTAATCTTAATATATGTATCCCTTCCCAGTTATAAATCATAACTGTGAATCTACCACTTTTCAGTGAGTTCTGTACATCTTTCTAGAGAACTCCAAACCAGAGGGTGGTTTGGGGAGCCCCTTGAACTTGCAGTTGGTGTCAAAAGTGAGGACTCTCTTGAGGACTGTGCCCTCCCTCTTTTCAGCTGGCCCTAAATTCCTCACACACACTCCCAGTAAAACCAGACCCCAGGTCGAGAGAATTGGAAAGGATCTATACTGAGATTAGGAATACCCCAGTCTAGGGTGCCGGAGATCAGGGGAACCATGTCCTGCATATCCCCACGCAAGTCTGACAAATCTACTAATGGTAGGTTTACCAGCTAACTAGACATACTAAAGGAATAAGCTCTGATGGATTTTAAGGATTTTCATCCAAAGAACACAGTGTACTAGAAAACAGGTTCTAGGTCAGGCTCAACATCTAGAAACCTAGAGTCTGTACAACATAGTTTCCTGTACAACCCAGTCCCCTGTGAGTCTGTATAATCCATTCTCCTATGCTTCAGTCTTCCCATCTGTAAAATGGGAATGATAGTCCCTGACCTGATCGCTTACAGGTTATTAGAAGGAAGAAATGAATAATGTGTGTGAAAAATGTTTAGAAACCTGTGACATTTTATTTGCACAAGTGGACAATATTAATAATGTATCCTATTCATACCCATCTGATAGATGAGAGACCCAGATGATGAAGTGACAAATTATTGCAAGTTAATAAACTGAGAATCCATGTCTCCTAACTCACATGCTGGTGATTTTTAAATGAAACACAGTCATACAAGAACATTCCCTTGTCCAGAGGGCATGCTTTTGATAACTTAAGTGTTTAGAGTGAGCAGGAAAGTGTCTCTGCACATAAAACAGCTGCCAGAGACACCACTTTCCAGTGAAACTCTCTACCCACCCAGATGGGAAAATAATCTAAAATTAAGCCTATCGTTTTAACAGTTTATTATTTATCAGGTTAGAAGCTACAGAATAAGCAAGGTAGAGTAGCTGGGGACTGCAACAGATGTGATACCTGAGAAATTAACAGTAGTGGCAGCAGTTTCAACCCGGAGTAGAATAGCCCAAAATAATTGATCATTATTGCTATCTCCATAATGATGTGCCCCAGAGATTAAAAGAGGTTTAAATGATGTTCAGTTTGCCCTGAAAGAAGACGAAGGAAGGAAGTAAAAGATGTGATTATTGAAGAGATAGAAACATGGTTATTTTATGCTGATCACTTATTTGCATATAGAGAAAACCTCAGGAAACCAACTGAAAAACTATTAAAATAATACTTTAATTAATCTCAGTTTCCTCATGGAATATAATAGGTCATCTGAACTGAACTGAACTGACAAGTGGTAGAGAGCAAATACAAGCTTCAGATACAAAAGTTCAACCCTTTCCAGTCCATCAGAACTTACCAAATAGAAACAATAGTGGGGAAAAAAGGATACATTTGTAAAAGTCATAACAAGCACCAAATCAAAATCCCGAGAAATACAAAGAAATGTGTAGCACCTATATGAGGAAAACTATAAAACTGAAGGGAGAGAAAATGAATTTGAAAAAAATGAATGGTATAACAAGATGCTAAACGGCAAAACAGGATATTGCAGAGATGTCATTTTTTCTAAACTAGAGTAATTCCAGGCAAAATCTCTTTTCATACTCTTCATGGGGTTCTCAAAGCAAGAATACTGAAGTGGTTTGCCATTCCCTTCTCTGCTGCTGCTGCTGCTAAGTCACTTCAGTCGTGTCCGACTCTGTGTGACCCCATAGATGGAAGCCCACCAGGCTCCCCCATCCCTGGGATTCTCCAGGCAAGAACACTGGAGTGGGTTGCCATTTCCTTCTCCAATGAGTGAAAGTGAAGTCGCTCAGTCGTGTCCGACCCCACGGACTGCAGCCTACCAGGCTCCTCCATCCATGGGATTTTCTAGGCAAGAGTACTGAGTGGCTTGCCATTGCCTTCTCCGCCCCTTCTCTGGTGAACCACATTTTGTCAGAACTCTCCACCAAGACAAAACTGACAAAACCGACTGAGCGACTGAACTGAACTGAGGCAAAATCTCTACTTTGCAATTTTTGGAACTTGGAAATACATCTTAAAATTTCATTTCGAATTATACAACAAGCAAGTATATTGAAGAATATACTTCGGTGAAAAAGAAGGGGAGAGAGACAATCCTAACATACAGAGCAAATTATCGAGGATAGGGGAGGAAGAACTTTCACCTACCCTTTCAGGATCTGTGCCTGCACCTGAGAATTAAACTGGCACAGACAGGAAAAAGCACACAAATTGTATTCACTGTTTTTGCATGTACCTAGGAGTCTCATGAAGAAAAAGAAATAGAACTGAGGACTTGTATACTTTAAAACAAAGAAACAAGAAATTTGTGGGGAAGTGACAAAGAGGTTTGGGCTAGGGGACAATAAGCTGTGAGAAAGTGACTAGGAAATACATGGGGGAAATTAGTGGAATATCAGGGTTATTTCAGTAGGTTTATACGGATCCACTTCGGTGTTGGCTTTCCAGTCTATGAATGATCTCTTCCTGGTACAGTGAGGACACCTTTCTCTTGGGAAATTTTGTGACCTGCTTTGAGGTAAAAAATAGGAGAGCGCAGAACCCCTTATGTATCTCTTTCTCAAGTGCCTTCAACTCAAAATAATCAATACACCAAAGTGGCATATTTGAAGTGTCATGTTCTGAATCCCTTCAACAGGTACAATAATTAAATCAATGTGGGATGCGTATGAGCCAATTCAGATTGATGAAACAGACATCTCACAAACAAACTGCATTTATATTATGAAAAGCAGGGCATCACACATCAATGGGGAAGAAACCTTACTCAATAAGTGATGTGGAACAAATGGTCATTATTGAGGGAAAAAAACATATTTAGATTCTTGCCTTATATTCTATACCAAAATGACTTCAATACAAATTAATAGAACTCAATTTATGGACACTCTTGTTTCTTCATTCACTGGGAAAACTGAAGCTATTTCAGTTTCCCACTACCCCTTCTACTCACCAGCAAACAGCTTTCCCCCTATACTCTGCTTTCCCTCTTTTTATTTGAGACAAATTGTCCTGCTTCTCTCGGGGAGCAATTCCTTCACTTGGGCCATAAGGTATCTCATCCAATAGAAATGTAATCTGAGGGACTTTCCTGGTGGTCCAGTGGTTTAAGACTCCATGTCCAAAGCAGGGGGCACAGGTTAGATCCTTGGTCAGGATCCTACATGTACATAATGCAACCAAAAAATGAAAAATAAAAAAAAAAATTTTTTAAAGAAATGTAATGTGAGTCACATGTAGAATTTAAAATTTTCTAGTACCAATATAAAAAGGTAAAATGAATATTTAAAATAATTTTAATAGCACCTTTCATTTAACTCAGTATATCCCAAATATCATTTGAATGTGTAATCAACATTAAAATTTTTAACAAGACATTTTGTATTCATTTGCTCATACTAAGTCTGTAAAATCTGGTATGTATTTTGTGCTTTACAGCACATCTCAACTAGGACTTGCCACATTTCAAGTGCTCAGAAGCCAGCTGTGGTTCTTTGTTACCGTTTTGGACCGTTTTGTCCCAGAACTCATCCCTTCTCCCCCATCCAAGGACATCACTCATTTCCTGCATCTCACATGGATGGGTTTTCATCTCTCTTCTGCATCACTATCTTCTTCATATAAACATGCTGTTATTTTTCCAGTTTTAAAATGGCCCTCTTATGACCCCACTTATTGACATTTTCCCATAAATTCTATTTTGACTCCTTTTTTGTTGTTTTCTTGTTTTGTTTGTTTGTTTTTGGCTGCACTGGGAGGCATGTCAGATCCCACACCCGCTGCAGTGGAAGGGCAGAATCTTAACCGATTCCCTGACTGCTCTTTTTTAAAACAAAATTACTTTGTTTTGCTACTTGTCTTGTTTACAATCGTTGTTTACAGTTTTTTCCCCACATTCTCCCCTAAATCCATTCCAAATCAGGTTTTATCTGCCAACACTCCAACAAAACTCTCTATGAAATTTGCCAAATGACCACTGTATTAATCAATTCAATGCTAATTTCCAATTTTTCGTTTTGCTTGTTTTAGCTAATGGTGCTCCATTTAAATAGACTCTTTTGTGGATTTATTTGGCTGCACCCGGTCTTATTTGCAGCACGTCGTTGCAGTGCACAGACTCTCTAGTGGGTCACAAGCTCAATAGTTGTGGCACACTGGCTTAGATGCCCCAAGGCATATGGGATCTTAGTTCCCCAACCAGGAATTGAACCCATGTCCTCTGCATTGCAACTCAGATTCTTAACCAATGGACCACCAGGGAAGTCCCTAAATAGACTCTATTTAACCTGAGGATCGGAGAAGGCAATGGCAAGCCACTCCAGTACTATTGCCTAGAAAATCCCATGGGTGGAGGAGCCTGGTAGGCTGCAGTCCATGGGGTCGCTAAGGGTCGGACACGACTGAGCGACTTCACTTTTCACTTTCACACATTGGAGAAGGAAATGGCAACCCACTCCAGTGTTCTTGCCTGGAGAATCCCAGGGACGGGGGAGCCTGGTGGGCTTCTGTCTATGGGGTCACACAGAGTCGGACACAACTGAAGTGACTTAGCAGCAGCAGCAGCAACCTGAGGATACCACACTCTTGCTTTTCCTTCTACTTCATTAGTCACTTTCTTTACCTGGTTCCTCTTCATCGTCTCAAACTATGAATGTTGAGGGCCCCATGGCTCTTCCCCAACCTAATTATATCATTTACTTGAAATTGAATTTCAAGGCTCTAAATATTATCTGTATGATTTCAATACACAAAGTTTTATCTTCAGTTCAGATCTTTTCCCTAAACTTTACTCATGTTTTCACTTGCTCACTTAGTATTACCTTAACAAATTACCACAAACTGGGTGGAATAAAACTCAAATTTATTCTCTCACAGTTCAGAAGGCCAGAAATCTGCAATCAAGGAATCAGCAGGGTTGGCTGCTGGAGGCACTGAGAGAGAAGCTGCTCTGTGTCTCTCTCAAAGCATCTGGTACTTGCAGGCATCTCAGGCATATCTTATTAATAATTTATAGACACGTCGCTCCAGTCTCTGCCTCTGTCCTCACATTATACTGTCCCTTCTGTGTCTCTGTGTGTTCACCTCGCCTTCATATAAGATCACCTGTCACACGATTAGAACCGATCTTAATCCGGTGTGACTAATGTAATTTAAATAATTACATTTGCAAAGATCCTATTTCCAAATAAGGCCATATTCTGAAGGTCTGAGTGGACATGATTTTGAGGGGATGCTATTCAGTCCAGTATAGTACTCAACATTGTCATCTATAGTAAGTCCCCTACATACAAATGAGTTCAGTTCCTAAAGTGTGTTTGTGAGTCCAGTTTAATTGTAAGTCAAACAAAGGTAGCAGAGCTACCCAACTAACACATAGTACTTTGCTTTAATAGGTTAATTAATACTTTTACACAAATAATACATTAAAAAGCACAAAAAATAAAATATTTTTAACCTTATAGTTCAGTTCAGTCGCTCAGTTGTGTCCGACTCTTTGCAACCCCATGAACTGCAGCACGCCAGGCCTCCCTGTCCATCACCAACCCCTGGAGTCCACCCAAACCCATGTCCATTATGTCGGTGATACCATCCGACCATCTCATCCTCTGTCGTCCCCTTCTCCTCCTGCCCTCAATCTTTCCCAGCATCAGGGTCTTTTCAAATGAGTCAGCTCTTCACATCAGGTGGCCAAAGTATTGGAGTTTCAGCTTCAACATCAGCCCTACCAGTGAACACCCAGGACTGATCTCTTTAGAATGGACTGGTTGGATCTCCTTGCAGTCCAAGGGACTCTCAAGAGTCTTCTCCAACACCACAGTTCAAAACCATCAATTCTTCGGCACTCAGCTTTCTTTATAGTCCAACTCTCACATCCATCCATGACACTGGAAAAACCACAGCCTTGACAGACCTTTGTTGGCAAAGTAATGTCTCTGCTTTTTAATATGCTATCTAGGTTGGTCATAACTTTCCTTCCAAGGAGTAAGCGTCTTTTAGTTTCATGGCTGCAGTCACCATCTGCAGTGATTTTGGAGCCCAGAAAAATAAAGTCTGACACTGTTTCCACTGTTGACCCATCTATTTGCCATGAAGTGATGGGACCGGATGCCATGATCTTAGTTTTCTGACTGTTGAGCTTTAAGCCAACTTTTTCACTCTTCTCTTTCACTTTCATTAAGAGGCTCTTTAGTTCCTCTTCACTTTCTGCCATAAGGGTGGTGTCATCTGCATATCTGAGGTTATTGATATTTCTCCCGGCAATCTTGATTTCAGCCTGTGCTTCTTCCAGCCCAGTGTTTCTCATGATGTACTCTGCATAGAAGTTAAATAAGCAGGGTGACAATATACAGCCTTGACGTACTCCTTTTCCTATTTGGAACCAGTCTGTTGTTTCATGTACAGTTCTGACTGTTGCTTCCTGACCTGCATACAGGTTTCTCAAGAGACAGGTCAGGTGGTCTGGTATTCCCATCTCTTTCAGAATTTTCCACAGTTTATTGTGTAGAGGACTTTATAACCTTATAGTACAGGACTTTAAAAAGTACAGTAGTACAGTACAACAGCTGACATATATGGGTTGGTGTCAAGTGAACAGGCAAGAAGAGTTACTGACTAGAGGAGGGAGAGGAGGTGGGAGATGGTAGAGCTGAAGGATCAGCAGCAGCAGGAGACAGAGTGAATAGTGAAAATCGCTGAGTCCTATCTGACTCAGTCCATGGAATTCTCCAGGCCAAAATACTAGAGTGGGTAGCCGTACCCTTCTCCAGGGGATCTTCCCAACCCAGGGGTCAAACCCAGGTCTCCCACATTGCAGGCAGATTCTTTACCAGCTGGCCACCAGGAAGCTCACGGAGGGCAAGCTGCAATTTGATTCATGCCTGGCACTGATGGAATGCATGTTCACATTTTTGAAAGTTCTCAACTTGAAGGATTGTATGTACAAAAGGGACTTAGTTGCAGTATCAAATGGGCATCTAATTTAAGATATCAAAAACTGAACTAATTTTATCCATCTCTTCTCCACCCGTAGTCTTCTTCATCTCAGCTGATAAAAAATCCATTCTTCCACTGGAATGCTACTTTCACCATATATCCAAAACTTGACCACTTGTTACTACGTTCACTGTTACACTATGATCCGGGTCACCCTCACATCTTGCCAGGATTATTGTAATAGTCTTTTAACAGGTCACTCTGCTTCTATTCTTGTCTCCCTACAGTCATTTTCAGAACAGCTGGAGTGACCCTGTCAAAACCCAAGTTAGATTATGAGCCTCTTAATGGCTCCATTTTATTCACAGTGACTATCAGATTCCTTACGGTATCTCACAGGAGTCCCCTTACCCCTCTTAATTGCCCACCTTGTCCCTCTGCTCCAGCCATGGTGAACTCCATGCTGTTCCTTCAACAATCCAGGCAACCTCTGACCTCAGGAACTTTGTGCATGTTATTCCCTTCACCTGGAAAATTCTTCCCCCAAATATCTGCATTCCTTATTCATTCACTTCCTTTAAGTATCTTGTTCAAATATCACCTTTTTAAATGAGTTCCACTCTGATCCTCCCTTGTTTGTAATCAGTCCCTCACCTCCTCTCACTATTGATCTCCATAGCTCTGTTCTACCTTTTTTTCCCCTCATGGCACTTATTTCCTTCTAACATGTCATACAATATACTTAATAATTATGTTTTTTTGTCTACTTCCTCTACAAGTAAGGTCCAAGAGGGCAGGAAATATTCTCTATTTTGTTTTCTGATGTATACCTAGAACACTCTCATATTAAATGTTCAATATTTACTAAATAAATGAAAGAGATTAATTAAATGAATGAGAAATGAAAGAGGATCTACTTTCTAGGCCAAGATTAAAAGGAATCACAGAGTAGGGAATTCTACATTTTACTACATACAAATTTAAAACTTTATCATGTATAATAAAACACAAAGATAGGCTACTATTCTATATATTTTAGAAAACTCCCATATCTCTCCCAAAGTAAGACCTTTTTAATATTTAAAATACATGAGCATTCATAATAGAAATTCAAGCTTTAAGTCATTTTTTCCAATTCTAGAAAAAAAAGGTTGAGGTTATTATCTGCACTTTTGCTAAAGGCTGCTTACATAACTTTATGTTTTTGCAATAATACTGATACAAATTAGGATTTAGTTACAGGACTTTTACACATTCTTAATTTTCTATCCATGCTTGTTTTTCCAAATTCCTGTTGGCCCTTTGGTTAAAATTTTTATTTTAAATACTATTTTAAGCAAGTGGAAACCTAAAAAACTAGGACAGACATTTTGAGCCATCACTGGAATTTAAGTTTTTTATTTTTACATGCACATGGAATTATCTTAATGATATTAAATGGCTTTACTATAAATAATCTTTTAAGGAACTTACATAAAAAGCTTTCAGGTAATTAAGGCCAATTTTTTGACACTTTTTCAATCAGAAAGGGTTTGGATTGAAGCTGAGAACAGATTAAGGAGCTTGCTGGCTGATCTCCTGTGTTCTTCCTGCACTGGGGCCCCACCCACAACCAGAAGAGACTTTCTAGCCCACCGCGCACTGTGCTGGTGAGAAAACCAAACCTCAGGAGTTAAGCAAATTCCATGCTGAGTAGTTAAAACTATGACTTTGGTTTGATTACAATAAAATCTCCAGAGGGCAATTTTTTACTTTAAGTATTTATAAATTGTTAGCGTTAATATTAAAAATATAGAAAGTTGGGCAGAGCAAGATGACAAAGGGAACCTCATTATTGGGAAAGCATCAGAATAAGACACACACGCTGTGCTGCTGCTGTGGCTCTAAAGCCCACCACCTTCAGAAGTCAATCTGTGGCAAATGTGGCTATCCTGCCAAACGAGAGAGAAAATATAACGAGTGCTAAAGCTAAAAGACGAAATACCACCCGGACTGGTCGAATGCGGCACCTAAAATCTGCACAGGGCAGATTCAGGCATGGATTCCATGAAAGAACAACACTTCAACCCAAGAGGGCAGCTGTCGCAGTATCCAGTTAATCTTAAGGATTTCAATGATTAGTCAAGCAGTATGTGTTCTGGCTTTAAAAAGCAAAGCAAAATAAAAATATAAATTTACAAGGAGTATCGTACTAAATTATCTTTCTAAAGAAAGTAAATTTTAAATTTTTTAAAATATTAATTTTTTTCTATAACACGTCATTGAAAAATATAAATTCAGGATAGTGCAAAAGATAAATACACAACTTAACAAACTGTGATGTAAACACTGATGAAAATACCATTAGGTCAAAAAATAGACAACAGATTGCCAACATTCGGAAGATCCCTCTGTGCCCCTTCGAATTGCAACCACTTCTCTACCTCCTTTCCAAGAGGTAACCATTATCCTGGCTTGAATAATAGACTCCTTGCTTTGCTTTAGAGTTTCAGCCATCTAATATACATGCCTAAAATTATGCTTGTCTTATTACTGATCTTAGAAAAGCATTCAGCATTTCCCCATTAGGTAAGATGTTAGTTATGTGTTTTTACAGATGCCCTTTATCACACTGAAGAAGTTTCCTTAATGTTGAACTTCATAAAATGATTTCTCTATGTCAATTGATATGACCATAAGAGTTCTCATCTTTAGACTACTGATATGGTGAATTACGTTCATAGATTTTGAACATTGAACCAGCTTTGCATTCCTGAGACAAAGCTGACTTGGTCATGGTGTATTCTTCTTTTTACATTTTGCTAGATTTAATTTGCTAATATTGTTGAGGATTTATTTATGAGTGACACTGGTCTGTAGGCATTTAGTTGTTGTTGGACTGTCTTTGTCTGATTTTGGTGTCAATGTAATGCTGGCCTCATAAAATGATTCGAGAAATGCTTTGCTCCTTTTTACTTGTTAGAAAAGATTACATAGAATGGTTTTATTAACTGTTTGGTAAAATTCTCCAGTGAAATTATCTAGGCCTGGAGACTTCTTGCAGAAGTTTTAAAACTATGAATTCAATTTCTTTAATAGTTATAAGATATCTGGTGACAATTGTGATAATCTTCTTTTATTCCTCTAATTGGTAAATAATGTTTTCTCTCTTTCTTTTGGGGAGGGTTAATATTAATAGACATTTATTAATTTTATAAATCTTTCCAAAGAGTCAGCTCTTTGTTTCATTGATTTTCTCTATTGTTTTCCTGGTTTAAATTTTATTGATTTCTGCCTTTATCTTCATTATTTTCTCCCTTTAAGTTGCTTTGCGTTCATTTTGCTTTTTTTTAGCTTCTTAAGGAGGAAGCTTAGATTATTGATATAAGATCTTCTTTTCAATATAAGCATTTAATACTATAATTTCCCTCTAAGTAGGGTTTCCCTGATGGCTCAGCTGATAAAGAATCTGCCTGCAATGAAGGAGACCCAGGTTCTGTTCCAAGGTTGGGAAGATACCCTGGAGAAGGAAATGGCAACCCACTCCAGTATTCTTGCCTGGAAAATCCCATGGTTAGAGGATTGGGGGCCTACAGTCCATAGGGTTGCAAAGAGTCAGGCACATCTGAGTGACTGGCACACACAAACTGCTTTATCTTCATCCCACAGTTTCTGTTATGTTGCATTTTATTTTTGTTCAGTTTTAAATCTTCGCTAATCTTCCTGAAGACTTCCTTTTGACCTGTGGCTCATTTAGATGCATATCATTTAATTTCCAAGTATTCGGAGATTTTCCTTTTATTATTCTACTATTTATTTCTAACTTTATCATATTATTGTCAGAGAACACACTTTTTATTTCCATTTTAAAAAATTTCTTAAGGTTTCTTTTGTCACTCAGAATATAATCTAGCTTGGTGAATGTTCAAAATGTACTTGAAAAGGAAGTTAATATAGTAGATCGCATTGATTGATTTTTAATATTGAATCAGCTTTGCATTTCTGTGATAAACTCTCCTTGTTGGTGTTGTTCTGTAACTCAGTCATGTCAGACTCTTTGTGACCCCATGGACTGCAGCATACCAGGCTTGCATGTCCTTCACTATCTCCCAGAGTTTGCTCAGATTCATGTCCATTGAGTCAATGATGCCATCCAAGCATATCATCCTTGTCACCCCCTTCTCCTCCTGCCCTCAATCTTTCCCAGAATTGGGGTTTTTTCCAATGAGTCAGCTCTACGCATCAGGTGGCCAAAATATTGAAACTGGCTTCAGCGTCAATAGGTCTCATGAATATTCAGTGGCGCGGAGGATAAAGAGTCTGCCTACAACTGCAGGAGACCCAAGTTCAATCCCTGGGTCGGGAAGACCCCTGGAGAAGGAAATGGCAACCCACTCCAATATTCTTGCCTGGAGGATCCCCATGGACAGAGGAGCCTGGCGGACTACAGTCCATGGGGTCGCAAAGAGTCGGATACGACTGAGCGACTTCACGTTTACCTTTAAGATAGACTGATTTGATCTCTGTCCTAGGGACTCTCAAGAGTCTTCTCCAACACCACAGTTCAAAAGCATCATTTCTTTGGCGCTCAGCCTTCTTTACGGTCCAACTCTCACATCCTTATATGACTACCGGAAAAAACATAGCTTTTACTAGATGGACCTTTGTTGGCAAAGTGATGTCTCTGCTTTATAATACACAGTCTAGATTTGTCATAGCTTTTCTTCCAAGGAGCAGGCATCTTTGAATTTCACGGTTGCAGGCATTGTCAGCAGTGATTTTGGAGCCCAAGAAAATAAAGTCTGTCACTGCTTCCATTTTTTCCCCTATCTGTTTGCCATGAAGTGATGGGACCAGATGCCATGATCTTAGTTTTTTGAATGTTGAATTTTAAGCCAACTTTTTCACTTTCCTCTTTCACCTTCATCAAGAAGCTCTTTAATTTATCTTCAGTTTATGCCATAAGGGTGGCGTCATCTGCACATCTGAGGTTATTGATATTTCTCCTGGTAATCTTGATTTCAGCTTGTGCTTCATCCAGCCCAGCATTTCACATGATGTACTCTGTATATAAGTTAAATAAGCAGGGTGACTATATATACAGTCTTGATGTACTCCTTTCCCAATTTTGAACCAGTCCATTGTTTTTTTGTCCGGTTCTAACTGTTGGAATTCTTGGCCGTGGTAGATTATTCTTTTTATGTGTTGCTATATTCAATTTGCTGTTGTTAATATTTCTGTCAGGTAATGTTTCTATTAACATCAGTTAGATGCAATTAGTTGATAATGTTCAGTTCTTCTATATCCTTGGTAATTTTACTATAATAATTACATTGTTTATTAAAAAGTGTTTACATTTCTGACTACAGTTATGCATTTTTGTATTTATGCTTTCAATTCTACAAGTTTTTGCTTCATGTATTTTGAAGCTCCATTGTAAGGTTCATTGACATCGAAGATCATTATGTCTTTTTGGTGAATGGATCCTTTTATCATTATGTAGTGTCCCTATTTATGGGTGGTAAATTTTTTGCTATGAGATTTCTTTGATATTAATAGAACCACCTCAGCTCCATTTTGATTAATGGTATAATTTTTCCACCCTTTTACTTTTTGTCTACTTATGCCATTACATTTGAAGTGAGTTTCTTACAGACAGCATACAGTTTGGCCATGGTTATATATCTATTCTGACAAGCTGTCTTTTAATTAATTTGTTTGGGACAGGAACCACCAACCTATAGCCCATCCATGGGCCAAATGCAGCTCACTGCCTGTTTTTGGTGTTTAATCAATAAGGTCTACTTGGAACACAGCCCAAACACTTATTTATGCTTTGTTTATGACTGCTTTTGTGCTACAATGGGCAAGTTGAACAGTTGTGACACCCTGGCCACAAAAGCGAAAATATTTATTATCTGGCCGTTTACAGAAAAACTTTGCCAACCTCTATAATTTAGAGCCTTTATATTTAATGTAAATATTGATATGTTTGGGTTTAGGTATACCATATTAATATTTATTTTCTGTTTATTTCCTCTTTTTTGTTTCTTTGTTTCCCCTTTTTGCTTTCTCTTGAGCTATTTGACTATCTTATAGTATTCCATTTTAACTTGTCTACTCTGTTTTTTGTCTATATTTATTTGCATAGTTTTTAACTATTGCTTTAGGGCATACTTAACATTTGACACATTCAGAAATAGTATTGTACCACTTTTCATAGAATGTAGAAATCCTACCATCTTTTAAGTCCCTTCATCTCTCCTGCTTTTATGTTGGCACTTTCTTACATATTATATCAACGTATATTCAAACTATTCAGATAATTTCATAATTTTTGCTTTCAAACTTCAAACACTTTTAAAATAACTCACTTTATTTTATTTACCCAGACATTTATCACTTATATTGCTCTTTTTTAAATATTGATGTTCCAGTTTTTTTGGTATCAGAGTCAGTTTGCTAGCAATAAAATCTCTTAATTTTTCTGCATCTGAGAATATCTTCATTTTATTTTCTGGAGGATATTTACATATAGAATTCTTTCCCCCCCCCTTTTTTTTTTAAGCATTTTTAAAATGTGTTACTTCCTTTCAGCCTCTGTGACTTCTGGTGAGAAATTCAGTCATTCAAATTTCTTTTTCTCTATAAGTAAGGCATCATTTTTCTCTGTCTACTTTCAACACTTTGTTCATTTCCTTTAGTTTTCAGCAGTTTGATTATGATGTTTGAGCATATCGTTGCATTTATTTTACTTGAAATTCTGTGAGCTCCTTGAATTTTTAGGTTTGTTATTTGCCAAATTTGAAAAGTTTTCAACCATGATTTTTTCGAACATTTTTCCAGGACCATATTCTTACTGTCCTCCTTCTGGGATTCTGATAACATTAATGTTAGATCTTTAGGTATTATCTCTGAGGACAGCAAGGTCCCTGAGGCGCTGTTCTTTTTCTTTTATCTCTGTTGCATATATAGATAATTTCTACTGATCTATCTTCAATTCCACTGACTCTTTGACTCTTTCTTCTGTTGCCTCCATTACATTATTAAGTGTGTCCAGTAAGATTTTCTTTTGTGGTTACTCTATTTTTCAGTTCTAAAATTTCCATTTAATTCTTTTTTATATATTTTCTGTTTTCTCTGTAGACACTTTCTATTTTCATTCATTTCAGGGATATTTGCCTTTATTGCTTGGAGCATTTTAAAATATGTTTGTCAGATAATTGCAACATCTGGGCCTTCTTGGCTTTGATGTCTACTCATCATTTTTTCCCACATCAATTGAGATTGTCCTGGTTTTTCATATGCTCAGTAATTTTGGATTATATACTGAATGTTTTGAATGTTGTGTTATTAGACTCTAGGTCTTTTCTAAATCCTATAGATCACGTCGATATTTTTATTTTGGACAACTGACCCAAATGGTTCAACTTTAAAAGACTGAAGGTTCTTTTGGTTGGGGTTTCACAATCAATTTTACTTTCAAAGCTTTTGCTATGCTGTTCAGGTGTGTCCTGTGGATGCACCATGTAGCAGCTGGTCGGGGATTTGGATGGAGTCTCTCTTTTAGTTCAGTTCTCAAAGTCTTTGTTGGTGTTCAGGATTGGATCCATGTTCAGAAGTAAGTCCAGGATTTCGTAAAGAACTTTTATGGGCTTATGTTTCCAAACTCCTCTTTTTGTAATCTCCCTGCTACTTTTAAGTTCCTTGCGCTCCCCTGTTTCAGTCCTTAGGCCAGAAACCTGGGACTTAAGTTACTCTGTTCTCCCATGCACTTGCCATGACTGTACTGAATTTGGCACAGATGGAAGATGCGGGTTGGTGGAGGTAGAAAAAGAATGAAGAAAACAACAGGGGTTTTTGGAGAGAAACCCCTCTCCCTTGGAGAGAAAGTTCTCTCTTCCTCAGAGTTTAGGTTCCTGTCCCTGTCACTGCTGCAGGAGTACTAGGGGGCTGGGGAGCAAGAAAATGAAGAAGAAACCCCAGGAGTTCCTCTGCTCTTTCTGAGCATGAGAACCCTTTTTGCAAGAAGGTTTCTAGAGTTCTCTCTGTTTGTGCTCTTCCTAGTTCAGCCTTACTCGAGTCCAAGGAGAAAGCAGGGTTAAAACAACAAACTGTCTATTCGGTGGCACTTTCAAATCCTGGTCTTCATTCCTGATCCTCCTACCACTGTTTATGTTAAAGAATCATCAACTAGCTGTACCACGCATTCTGTCCAGGTCCAGGTTCTGTAGTTACATTTAATAGCAACACACGTTGGAGTATGCTTATTTCACCTTACCCAGAACTACAATAAAACATTTTAATTGAAAAAGTATAAAATTAGAAAATTCACTTAATCGAAAAATAAGTAAGAAAAAATATTGGAGATTCATCACTCTAATAGAATTACTCTGTGCATTTGGCATATCCAACTTTCCAGATATTTTATATACAAATGTATTAGTTTTAATATGTAAAATTGGAATTGGTGTAGGTTAGTGGTAAAAACATGAATGCTGCCTAATTTAAATTTCTTCTCACTGTTAATAGTTTATGTAATCTTTTTATATTTAAAATGGATAACCAACAGGACCAACTGTATAACAAAGGGAATTCTATTTGAAGTTATATGGTAGCCCAGATGGAAGGGGAATGTGGGGAAGAAAGGATGCGTATATATGTATGGCTGAGTCCCTTTGTTGTTCACCTGAAACTATCACAGCATTGTTAATTGGCTCTACTCCAATACAAACTAACAAGTTTAATAAAAAAAAAGAAGAAAGAGAAAAAAATAAAATAAAACAAAAAATAATTTGTGTGATCTTAAGCAAACCACAAAATCTTTCAGTATAAGATAATCATAAATAAACATCTGTAAAATAGGAGTGACATCATCTGTCTACCTCACAGATTATGTGGGACACTTTAGTTAATATCTGTAAGGCACTCAATAATGCTTAATACATAATAAGTTCTATATAAGTATACATGCTGTTATGTGTGTTCTCTTTTTATTAAAAAGAAAGATCACTCTCTAACTCAACTAAGATGCATTGAGAACCTGTTATGTTGCTGTCATTAAAAAGTCAGAGACACTTTATTGATGATGGTAGTGGTATATGGCCATGGAAACAATGATTTGTTGGTCTATGATTATTAGTTAAAACTTTTTACCTTGGCAGAATTCTAATAGGCAAAGAAAAGTCAGAGTCCTTGGAAAGAAAGTCAGAATCCTCTCTCAGGTCCAGCTGCATTCCCTGTGAATGAGTCCTCAGCATAGAAGAAGTCCTCTCTAAATAGCTGAGTAGGAGGAAGCTCAGAAATGAGAACTGGGGGTGACCTGGAAGTCACATACCATCCTCTAGTTCTGGATCATAGAAACTGGGATGGAGATATGACTGTCCTTGAGTAACACAGAGAGGGCTGCTGTGCAATTCATTTTCCCTTTTGTTTTTTAAAAAAGTCTATTTTTCTCCTTTTTTGGCCAGAAGATAAGGATGCTGGTGAGGTTCAGAACATGTTCCCCCAGTACATGGCACCTTGGCAACTTGAATATTTTAAGCTAAGGGAATATAGATAAACAACAGGATAGGAAGGTCACACTGATTTTCCCTCTTCTCCCCAATGCAGGTTGTAGGACCCTCTTGAGAGAGATACCCTCCCGACATCCAGTACACAGAAGTGCCCTCATCCCCAAAGGGAGAGGAAGTCCAAACAAACAGGCCTTGATGATTTTCCCCAAGTTTACTAGCCTATCTTAAACCTTTTGTTCTATCATGCTTTTCCCCTTTCTACTCTTCATTAAACTGGCTATAAAAACGCTCAGGCTTAACCTTTTTTCTTAACCTGGAAAAAAGGACATATGCTTTTTCTTACAAAAGCACATATGTCCCTTAAAACTCATATTAAATTAATTTGTATGCTTTTCTCCTGTCAACCTGTCTTTGTCAGTTTAATTTTCAGACCCAGCCAGGGGTCGAGGGAAAATTTTCCTTCCCCTAAAGTATTAAAAAGGAACTCTAATTGTAATTTTTGAAGAATTCTTCAGTGCAAAGCCATTTAGATTGGTGAGTTTCTATTTTATGAGCTCCTGAGGGCAATTCATATTTCAGCATTGTGCAGTAATGATGTTCAGATCAATGAAGCAAAATCAGTAAGAAAATAAAAAGAATAAGAAAAATTATTCAATATGGCCACCTAAAATGTTATTTTTATGCGTGTGCATACTTACGTTTAATAAATAATAGATATAATTACATAAAATACATTTAGGAATTATTTTCAAAGTTTTGATGTCTAAGGATTTGGTTTTAGTAATTTGGAAATTTTACTTATGTGTCATGAATATTTCATTTACTCATGGCTCCAGATAAAGAAGATGTACTGTACTGAAAATAAGTATTTCTACTGGTAATTTTTAAGTGCTTTCTTTAAAAATATTAACAATATCATTAAATTTAAATTCACATTATGCTGAATCTTCATACATTGACATTTAAACCAAGTGTATTGTGAAATAATGTATACTGAAAAATCTCCTTTTAAAAAAACAACAGGGAATCCTTCATGGTCCAGTGGTTAGGACGCCACACTTCCACTGCAGGGGGCATGGGTTTGATCCCTGGTTGGGGAGCTAATATCGTGCATGCTGCACACTGTAGCCAAAAGAAAGAAATTTTTACAAATAAATAAGCAAAATTTGGAAAAAAAAAACTGTATTTCTAAAACCAGCAGCAAGTAGAATATGGACTTAAAAAAACAATTCATATATATTAAACATTACTGTGGATGGATGTTAAACTGTAGGAAACTACAGTGATTTTTAAAGTTGATTATTTCCCCCCATTCTTACGCTTTTTTCCTCTGATAATATTTTATATAATTTCCCTCCAGTACCAATATAGCCAGACTTTATTGAACATTGTGCTGTGCTTTACATATATTATTATCATTTAATCCTCATCACAGGCCTACCTACTATGCTTATTATCTCCTCTTACTGACTAAGAAAACAGAAACAGAAATGTTAAGTAGCTTGCTCCAGGTCGCATAAGTCAATGGAATACAAGATTTTAAACCAGGTCTATTGGGGGCCAAGAACCCCAGTAAATTACTGACTATGATGCAGAAATAAATAAATATCCTGTGGAAATGTAAGGGAGATGTTCAGTTTCTCCTGGGACAACCTCTTACTCCTGCATTTAATCCTTCCATCCCCATCTTCCCTACTTGATTTATATAAAGGAGTATTTCTCCAAGCAAAGAACACTTTCTTCTGACCCATGAAAGAGAAAAAGAATGGAAAGACAGCTCATGTTTTCCTTTGGGTAAGCAGCTATTTTTCAAAGACCTTTATCAGTCGTTTCAGCAAATGATGTCATGGTAGCCTGGTCTGGTATGTGGCAAGCACTCAGAAATGTCCATCTGACATGACCTCTGGGAGAACTACGTCTCCCTTTCTACTTTCTGAACCGATTCTTCTTCTGTGTGGAGGCTGTTGTCATGCAAAACTAGGGTATCTTTGACACTGTCATTTTACAGATGTACTGTATTTTCCAGCTGCTAATCTTAGAAGTGGAAATAATGATCTCAAGCTTCATTTCCCCCCTCTATTAGAGCTGAACCCTGTAATTTTGCTCGTCAGATTTGCAAATGAAGGTTATCTTATACTGTTTAGCTTGGTTTAAACGTTATCACAGTGGGCGGTTATACTCCTCCTGTCATGCTGATGAGAAGCGTGCCTGCCTGGCTGTGTTCACCAAGGCCTCCTGCTTGAAGAGGGGAGGTGTTGAGAGGGTGCTGGAAATCAATGGATGGGGTCAGTTAAGGAAGAGGATGACAGGGTCCAGGGCACTCAGCTTGGAATGCCTCCACCTCCCTGGTTCTTCAGCATTTAACCATCAAAGAGTGGTTTTTATCTCAGAGGTTTATACTTGCACAACCATCATCTTAATTCATTTAATAAGCCCAATAGCCCTATTGAGATAGGTTTTATTATCCTCATTTTCTACACTGGGAAACAGTTCTATTATGTGGAAAAAAATGATTCAAGTCGGTTTTCCAGTTGGAAACCCAGACCCAAGTGCCCGCCACCCAAGGTAAAGGACAGTGATGGAAACAAGTACTACATGCTTCTGGCAGTCGTGCCTTCCTTCCCTGCCCCCCGACTAGCTGCTTCTCTAACTTCTTCAGCTCTTACACCCACTTCACTCCTGCTTCAGTCCTCTGGTTTCTTGCCATTCCTGGAACATACCAGCTGCACTCTGGCCTCAGAACTGTTGTGTTTGCTAGAATCCTCCTCCAGATAGTAGCACAGCTCATTCCCTCACTTCCCTAGAGGACTGCCCAAATATGAAGTCATCAGAGAGCCCTTTCCTGGAAACCTCACACATAATAGTGCCCTCATTACCCTTTACCCCATGCCCTGAGGTTGGGACGAAGTATGCCCCAGGCGCAGACCAGCAATAATAAAACTGTCTCAAACTCAGTCTGCTTTTTATTATCACTGTGCACCAGGAATTCTAAGCATCAATGATGGAATACTCTTCCGCGAAAAAAACAAAAACAAACCTTTCCTTGGTTTAAGTTCAATTGTCTAAGACAATTACCATGATTACTTTTCTAAACATCTAAAATGCACACTTGAAATTAGCACATTTTAATTATTTATTCTTTAACAAACATGGTGTTCTACTTTTTTAAAAATTGAGATATAGTTGATTTACAATGTTGTGTTAATTTCAGCTATACAGTAAAGTGATTCAGTTATATATACATACATGCTGTACTGTGCTGTGCTTAGTCACTCAGTCATGTCCAACTCTTTGTGACCCCGTGGACCGTAGCCCGCCAGACTCCTCTGTGCATGGGGATTCTCCAGGCAAGAATATGGGAGTGGGTTGCCATGTCCTCCTCAAATATATATATATATACATATATATATTCTTTTCCATTATGGTTTATCACAGGATATTGAATACAGTTCCCTGTGCTATGCAGTAGGACCTTGTTGTTCATCCATGCTATATATACTAGTTTGCATCTGGTAATCCCTGAATCCTAATCCATCGTTCCCCCATCCTGTCTCTCCCTTGGCAACCACAAGTCTGTTCTCTATGTCTATGAGTCTGTTCCTTTCTTGTAGGTAAGCTCCTTTGTGTCATATTTTAGATTCCACATATAAGTGGTATCATATATAGTGTTCATCTTTCTCTTTCTGACTTAACTTAGTATGATAATCTCTTGGTCCATCCATGTTGCTGCAAATGACATTACTTCATTTTTTATGGTTGAGTAGTATTCCACTGTATGTTATATACCACACTTCTTTGTCCATTCATCTGTTGATGGATATTTAGGTTGTTTCCAGAGATGTGTTGTTCTACTTGAAAGTGCTTGGGCATGGTATTCTACTTGGAAGTTACTTCAGAGAAATCTGAGCTATAAAGTCAGCCTGACACAAGTAGACAGGATGATACATATTGTTTGAAAGTAAATTTGTAATATAGCTCAGAGTCACTGAGCTTGCTTTGGGTGCTGCTGATCATCCCAGTCCTTATGTGGTATAGAAAAATTCCTATGTAAGGATCAATCATGGGAAATGATAAGTTAACAAATCTACCTATCCTCTGTTGAACATGAATATGCAAAAGAGACCTATTTTGAGGAAGTAACTGACAAATTTGCAGATATTAAGGCTTAAAAATAGAAACCACAAATTTATTAATTTCAGTCACAGGACAATATCTCCTTTTTTTCATAAATATTAATATATTTCTGAATTTTTAGTCCATTTTCCTGTTTTACCTTTTAATTATCTTTAGTTTTTTGTTGTTGTTGTTCAGTCACCAAGTTGTATCTGACTCTTCATGACCCCATGGACTGCAGCACACCAGGCTTCCCTGTCCCTCACCATCTCCCAGAGTTTGCCCAAGTCCATGTCCATTGAATTGGTGATGCCATCCAACCATCTCATCCTCTTTATTTTACTTTTTATTACTATTATTTATTGATGTGATTATAAATATGAAGTTTGACAAAGCAAAAATTTCTCTGTCTGCTCTTCTTTTCTGGACATTATTATCACGTGTTTTATACTAGTTATCTATTGCCATATAACAATATTACCACAAACTTAGAAGCCTTTAGGAACACACATTGTCTCATCATGTCTGTGAGTCAGGATGAGGCTAGGCTGCTACGCTAGGCTGGGTTCTTCAATTTGGGGTTCCCCACCACTGCAATCAGCTGAGGTTAGGCTAGAGAAGGACTCATGCTCACGTGGTTATTGGCAAGGTTCAATCCTCATGGGCTGTTGGACAGAGGATTTCAGTCTCTTCATGGATGTTGACCAAGCCAGAGGCTTCCCTCAACTGTTTGCCACCTGGGCCTTCCCAATGTGACCCTCAAAGCCAACAAGTGAGAGAACTAGGAGCAGGATTATGTAAGGGAATCCCATTTCATCACCTTCTCCTTATTCTATTGGTTACCGAAAAAAAAAAGAGTCCAAAATGCAGTACTTGTGTGCAAGGGTGCAGTCTCAAAAATGATAGGATGATCTCTGTTCATTTCCAAGGAAAACCATTCAATATCACAGTAATCCGAGTCTATACCCCAACCACTAATGCCAAAGAAGCTGAATTTGAACTGTTCTGTGAAGAAATACAAGACCTACTAGAACTAATACTAAAAAAAAAAAAAGATGTCCTTTTCATCATAGGGGACTAAAATGCATAAGTAGGAAGTCAAGAGATACCTAGAGTAACAGGCAAATTTGGACTTAGAGTATAAAGCAGGGCAAAGGTTAATGGAGTTTTGCCAAGAGAATGCAACTGATCATAGCAAACACCCTCTTCCAACAACACAAGAGACAGCTCTACACATGAACATCACCAGGTGGTCAATACGGAAATCAGATTGATTATATTCTTTGCAGCCAAAGTTGGAGAAGCTCTATATAGTCAGCACAAACAAGACTGGGAGCTGACTGTGGCTCAGATCATGAACTCCTTATTGCCAAATTCAGACTTAAATTGAAGAAAGTAGGGAAAACCACTAGACCATTCAGGTATGACCTAAATCAAATCCCTTATGATTGTACAGTGAAAGTGACAAATAGATTCAAGGCATTAGATCTGATAGAATGCCTGAAGAACTATGGACAGAGGTTCGTAACATTGTACAAGGAGGTGGTGATCAAAACCCTGCCCAAGAAAAAGAAGTACAAAAAAAAAAAATGGTTGTCGAAGAAGGGCTTACAAATAGCTGAGAAAAGAAGAGACGTGAAAGGCAAAGGAGAAAAGGAAAGATATACCCATCTGAATGCAGAGCTCCAAAGAATACCAAGGAGAGATCAGAAAGCCTAAGCGGTTAGTGCAAAGAAATAGAGGAAAATAATAGAATGGGAAAGACTAGAGATCTCTTCAAGAAAATTAGAGATATCAAGGGAATATTTCATGCAAAAATGGGTTCAATAAAGGACAGAAACAGTATGAACCCAACAGAAGCAGAAGATATTAAGAAGAGGTGGCAAGAATACACAGAAGAAATATACAAAAAAGATCTTCACGACCCAGATAACCACGATGGTGTGATCACTCACCTAGAACCAGACATCTTAGAGTGCAAAGTCAAGTGGGCCTTAGGAAGCATCACTGCAAACAAAGCTAGTAGAGGTGGTGGAATTCCAGTTGAGCTATTTCAAATCCTGAAAGATGATGCTGTGAAAGTGTTGCACTCAATATGCCAGCAAATTTGGAAAACTCAGCAGTGGCTACAGGACTGGAAAAGGTCAGTTTTCATTCTAATCTCAAAGAAAGGCAATGCCAAAGAATGCTCAAACTACCACACAGTTGCACTCATCTCACACGCTCAAAATTCTCCAAGCTAGGCTTCAATAGTACATGAACCAAGAACTTCCAGGTGTTCAAGCTGGATTTATGAAAGGCAGAGGAACCAGATATCAAATTTCCTACATTTGTTTGATCATAGAGAAGGCAAGAGAATTCCAGAAACACATCTACATCTGCTTCATTGACTATGCTGAAGACTTTGACTGTGTGGATCACAACAAACACTGGAAAATTCTTAAAGAGATGGGAATACCAGACTCCTTTGAAACCTGTATGCAGGTCAAGAAGCAAGAGTTAGAACTGGACATGGAACAATGGACTGGTTCCAAATTGGGAAAGGAGTACATCAAGGCTGTAGATTGTCACCCTGCTTATTTAACTTACACGCAGAGTACATAATGAAAAATGCTGGGCTAGATGAAGCACAAGCTGGAATCAAGATTGCCAGGAGAAATATCAATAACTTCAGATATGCAGATGACACTACCCTTATGGCAGAAAGCAAAGAGGAATTAAAGAGCCTCTTGATGAAAGTGAAAGAGGAGAGTGAAAAAGCTGGCTTAAAACTCAACATTCAAAAAACTAAGATCATGGCATCCAGTCCCATCACTTCATGGCAAATAGGTGGGGAAGCAATGGAAATAATAACAGTCTTTATTTTCTTGGGCTTCAAAATCACTGGAGATGGTGACTGCAGCCATGAAATTAAAAGCCACTTGCTCCTTGGAAGAAAAGCTATGACCAATCTAGACAGCATATTAAAAAGCAGAGACATTACTTTGCCAACAAAGGAATTGTAGCATGTATATTATCATAAGTGACCAGTCCAGGTTCGACGCATAAATTTTCCTCTGTTCAAAAAAAAAAAAAAAAAAGGTCCGTCTAGTCAAAGCTATTGTTTTTCCAGTAGTCATGTATGGATGTCAGTGTTGGACCATAAAGAAGGGTGAGCACCAAAGAATTGATGTTTTTGAACTGTGTTGTTGGAGAAGAGTCTTGAGAGTCTCTTGGACTAGAGGAGATCAAACCAGTCAATCCTGGTTTGACTGAAATCAGTCCTGAATAGTCATTGGAAGGACTGTTGCTGAAGTTGAAGCTCCAATACTTTGGCCACCTGATGCAAAGAATTGACTTATTGGAAAAGACCCAGATGCTGAGAAAGATTGAAGGCAGGTGGAGAAGGGGAAGACAGAGAATGAGATTTTTGGATGGCATCACTGAGTTAGTGGACATCAGTTTGAGCAAGCTTCAGGAGCTGGTGATGGACAGCGAAACCTGGTGTGCTGCAGTCCAGGGGGTCGCAGAGTCGGACACCACTGAGCAGCTGAACTGACCTGATACAAATAAATAAGTAACCATCCCACAAAACTCTGGTTGGCATCATGGGCTAGGAATCTGATTATAGAGAGAGAGAAGGACTAAAATTTTATGAGTCCTGAAAGAGAGATGTTCTGTGATGTTGGTCAAATGAGAGAAAATCAGAGGTATACATCAGCAGTAACACAGACCTTACCTGAGTTTTATCAACTTTGTATGTGTGTTGGGGAGAAGTGTGTGGGGAGGATGAGGTTGTAGCAAGTATTTGGTGGCTTTGTCAAATATTACTGGATATTCAGGTTGAATACAGACCTGCAAGTTATGGAATCATTACTCACAGGTTGCCCAAAGCCCCTTAATCAATGGACATCTCCAAAGCATTTTAGACTTTCACAGTATATTAATTGGGCTTAATCAATCCTGAATATTCATTCGAAGGACTGATGCTGAATCTGAAGCTCCAATACTTTGGCCACCTGATGCGTAGAGCTAACTCATTGGAAAAGACCCTGATTCTGGGAAAGACTGAAGGCATGAGGTGAAGGGGTCAACAGAGGATGAGATGAATGGATGGCATCATCAACTCAATGGACATGAATTTGAACAAACTCTGGGATTTAGTGAAGGACAAGGAAGCCTGGTGTGCTGCAGTCCATGGAGTTGCAAAGAGTCAGATATGACTGAATGACTGCCCACAACAAAGCTAAATAATAGCCTTATTTTTAAAATCAGAGACTTCATCATAAATTTATATGTCTTTCAAGCTTACATGCTTCATGGATGGCATTAGCCAAGGCTCTTTTATACAAGAGACATCGTGTTTTATTATTATAACCATTCAAATAAGAAAAAAAAGTCTGTTGTGACAACTTCAGATTTCCTTTACAAAGAAATATCTATCTTGGCCTCATGGAATATTTGGAACTATGTTCCTTACAAATAGAACTTGCAGTATTTAGCATCATTATTTTCCAAAATTTCCAGTTCTTAGTTCTAGGAACAGTAGTATGAATGTACTCATTTTTTTGAAAAATAAAGAGTTCTCCTACTGCAGATCCAGGTACTCTACAAGGTCTGTCTTCTGTACCCCACTTTAACCTTCTTAAAAGTAGAACATTCATTCATACAAATATACATCCATATTTAAAATTAAGCCTCTGTAAAAGGTCTTTAGAGGGAAGTGACTCACTTGTCATAAGCCCCTTATTCTCCTTTGCCCCTCCTCTTCTATCTGCCTGGAACCTGAATGTGATAGCTGGAGCTCCAGCAGCTCACCTGTGACTACAAGCACATGATGACTAAGAGAAAGGATAGAAGAAACAAGGACCCTGAAAATATCATAGAGACATCAGACCACTCCAGGAGGCCTACCTTAATTTTATTATGCAACAAAAATAAATAGGCATTTATATTTTAAAAGCCACTGTTATCTGGATTTTCTCTTATATACAGCCAAATTTAATCCCTCATTGAAAAGCACCTGCTACTTTTTGGATTTTGTCAGTTATCTCATGAGCTGCACTCTGTAATCTCAGAGAAAATAATCTCAGAACAAGAGTATGGCCAAATTTTAAACTATTTTATTTTCTTATCCTTTCCATTGCTGTCATGACAAAACAGCTTTAATAGACCTACAAGCTCAAAAATAAATTTTCCACTCTTGGTCTTTTCATTTAGGAAGGTTAGAATGAGGAACACTGGAGAGACTCTGGAATACTACAGTTTATGTCAAGAAAACTGAGAGTGTTTTATATATTTCTATAAATCAAAGAAATGTTATAATTAAAGTGCTCTCCTACAGTGATGGAGAACCTGGCTGAAACCATGTTGCTGAATTCAAATCCCAGTTCTACCATTTACTAGCTATGTGATTTGGGCACAACATTTAATATCTCTCAGCTTGAGTGTCCTCTTCTATAAAATGGGATAAATACGAGCATCCCTATCATAGAGCTGTGTGAGAAATAAAAGTACATAATTAGTGCTTGGCAATGGTTAATTCTATCACAGTCTGCCTTATATCATAATTACTGTTAACTGTGTTTTTATCCCTCTAGTTATAAGCTTTTTCAAAGCAAGGATATGTCGTATTTATTTTTGTGCCCTTCCCACCCATCCCAGAGAGAGGAAAGTAGGTGGCACATAATAAATCTTTAGTACATATTTAATATTGAATTGAATAATTTGCTGCTTTTATTATCTAACAAATTCTTGATTCAGTTAGAAGGATGGCTGGTTAAAAAAAAAAAAAACGCATTTTGGGACCAATACCACACTTAGCTACATAGTAATAAATCTTACAAAAATCTGCTGTACTTATGCAAAAAATAAAGCCATCAAATTTTAACAGTAGTGTGACTATTTTCCAGATTTCCTTCACTTGACATATATAACCTTTGTAAATAGAAAAATAATTAATCTTAAAAAATCTATTTCAAGAAATGGCAGAGTTTAGAGTAGAAGAAAAAGGAATGAGATGCATATTAGTAGATTTGATTTCCCAATAATTTTAGTTCATTGTGCCTTCCAAAAAACCACAATAACCTAATATAATTGAGTTTAAAAGTTTTCAATAAAGTGACATACTCTGATAAATCTGTAAGAAGAAATGGAGGCACAATCTTTGATTTAGAAAGTAAATATCTAGTGATCATCTGAGCAAGGAACACCATCTTTCACAAAGTAAACAGCATGCAGCTGTTTCCATCCTGCTGACTGTAAGAAGATTATCATACTCAGAATGGAAATTCCAGGAACCTAGATTCTAATTAACATGGAAATGAAATCCACAAAATAAATATGTATCCAAAGCCTATGCAATCCCAGGGTACATGGAGACAGATGCAGATGGACCTAATCTGTTTGCACTAGAAACATGAGTGTGTGTCAGGGAACACTGCATGGAAAGCTGACGTTCGATCCAATTAGAAAAGGCAGAGTAAAAATGATGAAAGCAATTTCCTTTTTCCAGTTAAATTAGGCATTCAAATAACAGGCTACTCTTTGACCTTCCTGGGAAGGATAAGGATGGTTTCAAAATGGTAATTAAATGAACAACCAACTAACCTACTCTTGCAATTGCTTAATAAGTAGGATTTAGGGAAATACATTCTACACTGAAAATCAGCCAAGGAGGAATCTTTAAGAATTTCTCAAATGTGTTTTTATTGTTTTTATTTATCAGTTTTTAATTTGAGGAAACAGAAGGATTAGTAACAGCACCTGACCAAACTGAATATGGTGTCTGTTAAAATTAATAGTTCACTTTCTGCTTCTTAGTAATGTGAATTGTAGCTGCTAAAGAAAGGTGTTTTGTTTTGTTTTGTTTTTAATAGCACTTCTGGGTGCTTCTCCAAGGTCCTGCTTGAAATAGTTGAGAGCATCCTTGGCATTTGCAAAGGTACATTATTTCTTTAATCAGACTGGTGATTTTTAGGACTAGAGTTTAAGGGCTCCCTTGATTCTGCTGTAGGTTATAATTTCCAACTACTGCGACTTTCAGCAATGGATACACTGCTGTTTCATCCAGCAGCCCATGCTTGCAACTGTATGGAAGTTAAATCTCTTTTCTTCCCCATTAAATTCTAAGTTGCAAGATAAAAGCTGATTATAAACTAAATTATTAAGACATATTTTAAGGCTACTTTTGCCTGATCCATACATCTTTTTTGCTCCCATCTTCTCATTCAGATTCAGATTCAACAAACATTTATTAAGCATTTATCATCTATCATGTACTGAGCTCCACGCTGCAGATTTCAGGAAATCTTGACCTTACAATCAGAGGAAATCTGAAGACATATCCTGAATTAGCTGTTGTGACTCAAAATCAGGAGTCCTTCTAAATATCTGGATTATTATCCTGGCATGTAACTTTGATTAATAAAATAAATATTTGAAGTTGTATTATTATAGAAATAATGTGTATGTATACATGATTCTAAGAATTCAAACAAAACAGATTGTATAAATGAAAAGTAAAAGTTGTCTATCCCTTTCCTCTTTTACTCCCATTTTTTTCCCCCACTGAAATACAGTGTGCTATAAAAGTGACTATAATACTATGTAGTTCCTCCTGCCAAGAGATAGGGTTCCCTTGAATCTGGGATGACCTTGAAATTTACTGTAATAGAGCATTTGGAAGCAGTAACGTTTGAGTTCCAAACCTAGGCTCCAAGAGGACTTGGAGCTCTCTCTCTGTAAGGTGCAGGACATTCATGAAAGAAATCAAAGGAGACACAAATAAAAGGAAAGGTATCCCATTTTCATGAATTGGAATAATTAATATAATTAAAATATCAATAGTACCAAAAATAATCTATTGATGCAATATAATCTCGATCAAGAATTCCAAAGGCATTTTTTATAGAAATAGAAAAAAACACTCCTAAAATTTATGTGGAAACACTAAAGACCCTAAATAGCCAAAGAAATCCTGAGAAAGAAGAACAAATCAGGAAGTATCACACTTCCTGATTTCAAGCTATACTATAAGTCTACAGTAATTTAAAAAGTATATTATCAGCATCAAAACAGACAGATAAATGAAACAGAACTGAGAGACTAGAAATAAAACCAAGTGTATACAGTCAACTAATATTTGACAAAGGAGTAAAAATACTCAATAGAGAATAGACGGTCGCTTCAATAAATGGTGTTGGGAAGACTGGATATTCACATGTAAGAAAATGAAACTTGACTCCTTATACTACTCACAAAAATTAAAAGTCAGAATGAATTAAAGATTTAAATGAAAGATCTGAAACCATGAAACTTCTAGAAGAAAATACAGGGAAAAAAACTCCTTGATGTGATATTTTTGAAATCATACCTAAAGTACCAGTTACAAAATAGAAAATAAACAAATAGAACCACATCAACCTAAAAAGCCTTTGCACAGCAAAAGAAACCAATCACAAAACAAAAAGATAACCTACAGAATGGCGAAAGATTTGCAAATCACAAATCCAATAAGAGGTTAATATCCAAAATTATAAAAAATTTATACAACTCAGTAGCAAAAAAGCAAACAGTCCAGTTTAAAAACTGGCAAAGAACCTGAGTAGACATGTTTGCAAGGAAGAAGCACAAAAGGCCAACAGGTACATGAAAAAATGCCCAATGTTACCAGTCATTAGGGAAAAGCAATTAAAACCACAGTGAGACATCACATCACACCTGTTAGAATGGTCATAATCCACAAAATAAGAGAGGACAAATGCTGGTGTGAATGTGGAGAAAAGGGAATTCTTGTACACTATTGACAGGATTATAAGCTGGTACAGACACCTTGGGAAACAGTAATGAAGCTTTCTTAAAAATTTAAAAATAAAGTTAAGAGATCTGGCAATTCCTCTTCTGGGACTATATCCACAATCTTAACTCCACAAGATACATGCACCATGTTCATAGCAGCATTATAGCAGTACTACCTATAATAGCCAAGACATGGAAACAACCTAAATCCTAAGTATCTCTCAATGGATGAATGGGTAAAGTAAGGATGTACTGAGGACATATATATACATGAAGTATAACTCGGCCATAAAATAACAAGGAAATCCTACCATTTGCAACAACATGGATGGCATTATGTTGAGTGAAATAAGTCAGACAAAGAAAGACAAATACTGTATATATGTGTAGAATCTAATAATAAGAAGAAGAATAAAAAGATAAAACTCAGAAAAAGACATCAGATAAGATATCAGAGGTATGAAGTGGAGGGGAGTTGGAGGAAACTGGTCAAAAGTTACAAATTTCTAGTTATAATTTAAATAAGTACTAGAAATGTAATGAACAGCATGATGGCTATATAGTGGTTAACACTACTGTAAAGTATATAAGAATTGTACCTATAGAAGATTTTTATCAAATGTTTTTATTATACCTATGGAAGATGAGATGTTAACCAAATGTATTGTGATAATCATTTTATAACATGTATAAATCAATCCATCATGCTGTACAAGTTAAACTTATGCAGTGACATGTGCCAATTATTCTCAATAAAATTGAATGGGGGGAGATGCCTTGCAGCTTCTTATATTTTGCTATTGGAACCATGCAGTCACTAGGTGATCATGCCCAGAAGAACCTGCTGGAAAATGAGAAACCGCTTAAAGTAAAGAAGAGTCATCTCAACTGAAGTCCTCCAACCAGCCAACCCGCAGCCAACCTGATCAGAACTACCCTTATGAACCCAGTCCAAATAGCCAAACTGCAGAGTCATGAGCTAAAAAACAGTTATTTTGAGTAACTAAATTTTGTGGCATTGCTATTCATCAAAAACTAAATGTTATAAGATAGCTATAAGGACACAGGAACACCTAAAAATGCATGGAATAATGAAATGGTAATGGAAGTCAGGAACAAGCTGATGGCTCAGACAGCAAAAGATCTGCCTGCAATGTGGGAGACCCAGGTTCAGTCCCTGGATGGGAAAGATTCCCTGGAGAGCGGAATGGCAACCCACTCCAGACTCTTGCTTAGAGAATTCCATGGACAGAGTAGCCTGGTGGGCTACAGTCCTTGGGATAGCAAAAAGTTGGACACAACTGAGCGACTAACACACACAATGGAATATATAGATGTGTGGAGGCCAGTAGGTACCTGGGAGTGTAGTATTGTGCGACTGTCATGTGAGAAATACAGGGAAAGTGGGGAGCTCAGAGACAGAACAAAGTAATGAAGGGGTTTTGATCTTGTACAAATATGTAAATTCAAGCATGAATCCTTAAGCATTCCTCAGGCACAGTGCCTGCCCACCCACCCATGTGTTTGCTGTCAGTTTAAGCAGACTCTTGCTCCTCGCCTTCTCCACTTGATAGTAATGCTGTATAGATAGGTCTGTTTCGGAATCAGCTGAGAGAATTCTAGTGATGGTGTGACGGTGTTTATAGATTGACTCAGCTGCAAACAGGAGAAAAAAAAAGGAGTTATCAATATCTTGGTGTGACAAGAGCAGATGGGAGGCAATCTCCTCAACCTTGCTGAGGCCAGCTGGCCTGGAGTGAGAAATCCACACTCAGTACTGCCCAGAACAGAAGGCAGCTGAAGAGATGCCTCTCTCAGCAAAGAGGCAGATGCAGGCCAGTATTCACTTAGTCTGTCCCAGTGTCAGATCTGGAAATGGGTTAAAGAGAGATGAGATTGTTGTGGGTATTTGATAGAACCTTGTAGGAAGAGTTTCAGTATGTGGAACAAGAAGAGCAGTGAAGGAAGAGTTCAGAGGTAAAACTCAGAAGACAAGCTTTCAGGAGAAAGAGTTTGATTACAATAATATTGGCTTGAGTGGAAGGAAAAAGTCTCTGTGGCAAGATTAACAAGGCTACAAATAATGCCTCTTCAAGAAAATTAGAGATTCCAAGGGAACATTTCATGCAAAGATGGGCTCGATAAAGGACAGAAATGGTATGGACCTAACAGAAGCAGAAGATATTAAGAAGAGGTGGCAAGAATACACAGAAGAACTGTACAAAAAAGATCTTCCCGACCAAGATAGTCACGATAACGTGATCACTGACCTAGAGCCAGACATCTTGGAATGTGAAGTCAAGTGGGCCTTAGAAAGCATCACTACTAACAAAGCTAGTGGAGGTGATGGAATTCCAGTTGAGCTATTACAAGTCTTGAAAGATGATGCTGTGAAAGTGCTGCACTCAATATGCCAGCAGATTTGGAAAACTCAGCAGTGGCCACAGGACTGGAAGAGGTCAGTCTTCATTCCAATCCCAAAGAAAGGCAATGCCAAAGAATGCTCAAACTACCGGACAATTGCCCTCATCTCACACGCTAGCAAAGTCATGCTCAAAATTCTCCAAGCCAGGCTTCAGCAATATGTAAACCGTGAACTCCCAGATGTTCAAGCAGGTTTTAGAAAAGGCAGAGGCACCAGAGATCAAATTGCCAACATCCACTGGATCATGGAGAAAGCAAGAGAGTTTCAGAAAAACATCTATTTCTGCTTCATTGACTATGCCAAAGCCTTTGACTGTGTGGATCACAATAAACTGTGGAACATTCTGAAAGAGATGGGAATCCCAGACCACCTGACCTGCCTCTTGAGAAACCTGTATGCAGGTCAGGAAGCAACTGTTAGAACTGGACATGGAACAACAGACTGGTTCCAAATAGGAAAAGGAGTACGTCAAGGTTGTATATTGTCACCTTGCTTATTTAACTTATATGCAGAGTACATCATGAGGAACGCTGGGCTGGAAGAAGCAGAAGCTGGAGTCAAGATTGCTGGGAGAAATATCAATAACCTCAGATATGCAGATGACACTACCCTTATGGCAGAAAGTGAAGAGGAACTCAAAAGCCTCTTGATGAAAGTGAAAGAGGAGAGTGAAAAGGTTGGTTTGAAGCTCAACATTCAGAAAACAAAGATCATGGCATCTGGTCCCATCACTTCATGGGAAATAGATGGAAAAACAGTGGAAACAGTGTCAGACTTTGTTTTTTTGGGCTCCAAAATCACTGCTGATGCTGATTGCAGCCATGAAATTAAAAGACGCTTGCTCCTTGGTAGGAAAGTTATGACCAACCTTGATAGTATATTAAAAAGCAGAGACATTACTTTGCCAACCAAGGTCCGTCTAGTCAAGGCAATGGTTTTTCCCGTGGTCATCTATGGTTGTGAGAGTTGGACTGTGAAGAAGGCTGATCGCCGAAGAATCGATGCTTTTGAACTGTGGTGTTGGAGAAGACTCTTGAGAGTCCCTTATACTGCAAGGAGATCCAACCAGTCCATTCTAAAGGAGATCAATCCTGGATGTTCATTGGAGGGACTGATGCTAAAGCTGAAACTGCAATACTTTGGCCACCTCATGCGACGAGTTGACTCACTGGAAAAGACTCTGATGCTGGGAAAGGTTGGGGGCGGGAGGAGAAGGGGACGACGGAGAATGAGATGGCTGGATGGCATCACCGACTCTGTGGACATGAGTTTGAGTGTACTCCGGGAGTTGGTGATGGACAGGGAGGCCTGGCGTGCTGTGATTCATGGGGTCGCGGAGAGTCGGACACGACTGAGCGACTGAACTGAACTGAACTGAACTGAACAAATAATGCCATTATTAAAACCAGTCCTTTGTATATAAAGTGGCTTTCTTTCTCTCTCTTTTTTTTTTAATTTTTGCTCAGTTTTTACTTTTTCCTATAATTAACTTTTTATTTTGTATTGGGGTATAACCAATTAACAATGTTGTGATAATTTCGGGTGAACAGCAAAAGGACTCAGCCATACATGTACACGTATCCATTCTCCCCCAAATCCCGCTCCCATCCAGGCTGCCCCATAACATTTAGCAGAGTTGCATGTGCTAAACAATAGGTCTTTGTTGGTTATCCACTTTAAATATAGCAGTGTGTACAGGCAACCATAAATTCGTTCTCTCAGTCTGTGAGTCTCTTTCTGTTTTGTAAGTAAATTCATTTGCATCATTTCTTTTTAGATTCCATGTATAAGGGATGTCATACAGTATTTCCCCTCGGTCTGACTTACTTCTAAAGTGGTTTTCTCTTTATCTGGAAGCTTTCAGATAAAGCTTTCTATCCTTGGGCTTTCAAAATTTCACAATGATGTGGCTTCATAGTGGACATGTATTTCATTCATTGAGCTGAGAAATCAGTCCAATCTTTCAACCTGGAGACATGTGCTTTATTTTAGAAAAATGTTTTCTATCGTTTCTTTGATAGATTTCTCCCCACTATTTTCTCTGTTTGGAACTTCCATTTCCTCTTTCTCACGTACTCACTTTCAATTTCTATCAGCTATATATCAACTTACAGATTTCAAGGTTTAGATTAGAACATTTATACATCATTACCTAAACATGCTTTGCCTTTAAGGTTGATTCTGAAAAGTGAAAACAGAGCACATCACTCACAGTACGTGAGTATATGATCATTATTCACTGAAGAATCAAGTAACGTGATTCATTGAAAAAAGAGAATGTAGTTCCTCTGTCAGTACAGTTCTACAACTTCAAAGAGAATGTAAAGGATCTACTTTCCTTACATTGCATGAACTTCTCAGAACACTACCACATTTAACTTGATTCATATTTGGATCAACACTTTCTTCTAAGATCAACACTTTCTTAGAGCTTCTACTTGAGTTTGCTGGAGAACTAGAGGGAGTTTCTATTCTTCTAAGGGACTATTTGCTTGAGAATGGGAATCAAAATATTAATGACCTTTAAAAATCTTAACAACTATTAAGTTGAAAAATTCTCAAAGGACTTCCTCGGTGGCCCAGTGGTTAAGAATCCATCTGCCAATAAAGGGGACAGAGGTTTGATCCCAAGTTTGGGGTCCCAAGGGACTTGGGGACTTTGATCTCAAGTTCAGTGAGTTTCCACACGATACGGGGCAACTCAGCCCATGCTCCGCAATGACTGAGTCCACATGCCTACAGCCTGTACTCCACCTCAGGAGAAGCCACTGCAATAGGAAGCCTGTGTTTCAATGAAGGGTAGCCCACTAGTTGCTGCAAGTGTAGCTTGCAGCAACTAGAGAAAGCCACGCACAAAAATAAAGACCCAGCACAGCCAAAAATGTAACAATAAATAAACAGATTTTTTTAAAAAAACAGTGAATTATGAACCACAATATATAACATTAAAAAAAAATTCTTGACCATTGTCCCTATTTGCTTATCTTGTTTCTCATCAGTTAGATGACTCTTTGGGTAGAAATGTGACTTGATATCCTCAACCTAGTACCCAATCTATGTTTAACTCTGGGAGATAAAAACTGTCAAGTTCAGATGGCCTTAAAATTTCAGGAAGAGTGCTGTAAGGCAGAATGTCTTTGAGAATCAATCTCTTTTTTTATGTGAAGCATACAAAATACTGAAAACATAAAAAAGAGACAAGCTACAAAGATGTATTTTTTTGTGAGCATATCTTTTGTACATACATTGCAGAAATTATCCCCAAACATTGCCAGTAACTTCTTAATGTCAGCTTAACTGGTGCTAACCTTGAATCTCAGCAAACTCCGGGAATGGCGAAGGACAGGGAAGTTTAGCATGCTGCATTTGGCAACCCACTCCGGTGTTCTTGCCTGGAGAATCCCAGGGACGGGGGAGCCTGGTGGGCTGCCGTCTATGGGGTCGCCCAGAGTCGGACACGACTGAAGTGACTTAGCAGCAGCAGCAGCAGCTGCAGTGGGGTCGTAAAGAGTTGGGCATGACAGTGACTGAACAACTAGAAGGCGATAAGTAGCACATCTGCTGTTCTTTTGATTAAGGAGAAGAAGGAAAAGCAGCCTACTTTATACTGCCCACTGTCCTGATGCCTTTGTATGCAAACACTATTTAATAGAACACATGTCACCACATATAATTAATTATATTATTATTTTATATTTAAATATTATTACATAATATATTTGCTTAAGATCAGCAGAGTTGATCCACCTTGTCAGAGAGTCAAGATTGCCTCCTCCTCTTCTTCCTTTGGTTAGCCATCATGACATCTGACCCTGTTGCTGAAAGTGAAAGAGCTGGTCATTCAGTCATGTCCAGCTCTTTGTGACTTCTCTGGATGGCAGCCCACCAGGCTCCACTGTCCATGGGATTTTCCAGGCAAGAATACTGGAATGGGTAGCCATTCCCTTCTCTAGGGGCTCTTCCCAACCCAGGGATTGAACACAGGCCTCCCCCTCCAAGGAGCTTCCTTTGTTTTACAGATCTTGGTTGATTTCAATAAATGAACTACAAAACACTAGGCCCTCAATAAAAGCAGAAGCCCAGGCCCAAAAGCGTTCTCTTTCTACTTAGGACTTCATTGTAGGAGCCCAGGTGTGTGCTAGGCAATTTCTAGGCCTTGTAAGTAATAAACCTTTATTCTTTCAAAGTTTCCTGATAATTATTTCTGAAGGGTATGTTGCAATCATAAAATCACAAGACTGGTCCAACCACAACAGTGCTTTTCAGTAAGCTTAGATGGGCACAAAATAGCACCACATGATGTAACAGGCTCCCCATTCTTAGCATTGGTCCCTCCTTCCAGCTTCTCTCTCAGCTCAGATTTTTTGACCCTGAAATCTGCCTTAATTCATCTCTCTCAAAATGTCTAATGCTGCTCTTGAGTCTGGTAATATTTAATGTCAGCTTTCTTCTTGAATAAATGAATGTTTTCTAAGGAGTCCAAATTCTTCTGACATGAATCCCAGAGTATCAGAGCCAGAAGGGATCGCAAAGTCAACCAGACTATTGGTTCCAGTCTGCAGCATTTGAACTTACAGAGACTGGAGTTGCTGCAAGTCTTGAAACTAATATATACTTAAAGGTTTTTTTCTCCCCTCCACCGGGCAACAAAATTGATACCTTTACACATGCTATCCATAACTTCTTGAAATTAAAAAGTTTTCATACTGTAAAAATCTGAAAACTACTGATTAATTCCATACAAATTAAAACAAAAAACAAAAAAAATGTCCAGAAGCTGGACTTGCTCCATGTCACAGAGTGAATTGGGATCATGTTGGGTTCCCACCCATCAACCCATTGTTCTTTCAAGTATCCCACCCCCCAAATACCACAATTCTCATAATTTCATAGCAGCTTCCACAGACTCTATTGCCAGGGGGAATAAAGTGTCCCCATCTGGCTCAGACTGAATTGAGAGGGAGCAACATTTTCCTCCAGAGCAAATGTTAAGCTTTCTTGAAAAGTATTGCCAGACTATAGTAAACAAATAAATATCCTCCGCGAGTACGCTAGTATTTTAAAAGAACTGCTCCATCTTTTTTTAGCTAATCTTATCTTGCTCACTGTCCCAGCCATGGGTGAATAAGAAGCCGAGATCCCGGAGGAACACTAATCCTTCCCTTGGGTTCCAGAAGCTCCCTAGATCAATGAGTTATTTATACTTAGGCTGATTTGACTTGGATGTGGGGGAATAAACTCAGATCTCATGAATAAATACCTCAGAGCCCTCCCAGGCGGAGATACGGTGGTTACCCAAGACACCTTATGGCTGAGGCTGCTTCATCAGGAAAATTAAGGACAAGCGCACTTACGCTGGGACACGCACTGCCCAACATGCTTTAGTGCTAATGACAGGCACTGGTTGGGGGACTGAAATCATCTATTACAAGAGTCTCTGGACCAGCTGACTCCATGAGACATGACTCTGTAGAGACCCCTGTTAGTTCCAGATATTTCTGAATTTCATTCCTTTTCAGAAGGATCTTCTAAGTACCTGAGGATAGGAAAAAAGATTTTGCATAATCATTCTGTCATCCATCATTTTAGTGAAAAACGAAAATTGATTTTGAGATTTCTGTTGTGTAAAGCACTTGCTGTGAAACCTCTAGCTCTAAGGTAATTTAGAAAAAGAAGTTTACTGTTGAAATCTATCTTTTTCAATTCACAGGAGCAAGAAAGAAAAATAATAATAAATAATATTAGGTTTCCAGTGTAGGGACAAAGTATTGATAAAATGTCATGGTGGAAATAAAGAAGCAGAGAGAACACAAAGCAAGATTATAGTTTGAGAAAGATGTGGAAAAAAGATACAAAACCAGAAAGGAAAATAGGAGCTTGTTAGTGATAACAAAGATTCTTAAAGATAAAAGATACCAATTGATCTATATAAACAGAGGTAACAACAACAACAAAAGGATGACAATCTGTTGGCACCATGATCAGAAATCTCAGGGGTACAACGTTATAAATTTTGCTTTTTGATTGAAAAAGCTCAGAAAAAGAGATTTGGGAAAATAAGCAAGGGAAACTGTGAGGAATGAGTTGTTGATAAAATAAAAGCCAGTCTATGAGAAACAGTGAAATATCTTTCAACCACTGTCTCTATAACACACATTCTAAGTTGTTAAGAGAGTTAGTCGATTTAGAGAAATTCTAATCATTATGTTAGGGAACACTTCAGATGCAGTATTTCAGAAAGTTGTCAAAGAGAGAAGAGTTATTTAAGATATTAGAAGGAAAAATAAGAAAAATGAGCACACATGGACCTAATTTTCTTATTTTTACTCTCCTTCCTGAGAAAGGCCTCCCTGGAGGGCATTTTGTTAAGTGAAATAAGCCACAGAAGCTGCTTTATGATGGCTGCTTTAAATCCTTGTCAGATAATTGGACGTCTCTGTCATCTTGGTATCTATCGATTTGTCTTTTTTCATTTAGCTTGAGTTCTTCCTTGTTCTTGGTGTGATGAGCGATTTTTAAAATTGAATCCAGGACACATGGGGCATTCTGTGAGGAACTGTGCTGTCGTTGCTTCGTCTCTAAGTCAAGTCCAAATCTTTTGCGTCCCAATGGACCATAACCCACCAGACTCCTGTGTCCATGGAATTCTTCAGGCAAGAATACTGGAGTGAGTTGCCATTTGCTTCTCCAGGGGATCTTCCCAACCCAGGGATGGAACCCACGTCTCCTGCATTTTCAGGGGATTCTTTACCACTGAGTGACCAGGGAAGCCTCTGTTAGGAGACTCTGATCTTATTTAAGCCTTCCTTGTCTCTGGCTTCCTGTGATATCACTTTGTTGGGGCGGGGGGCGGTGGGGAAGCAGGGACCACCTCTTCACCGTCAGGTGGGGGTAGAAGCACAGGTTTCCACTTGGCCTTCCTGGACCCCTGAGGTGGGACTCCTCTTTACTGCTGGCTGTGGGTGGGAGTCTGACTCTGCACTAGGCCAGTAGTGATGTTACCTCTCTGGGTGGGCAGCTTGGAGGTCTTCATGTCTGCTCCTCTCACAGCCTCACTGACATGTTGCTGCAGACATAAGAGGACCTCACTACTGCCAGGCAGTGGGGGAAATCCTGACACCCCATTAGACCTCCTTCAACACTTTCCCGGGGCTGGGGACACCCCATTCTTGACAGATGGCTGTCTGCTGATCTCCACTGACAGCATGGGAGGAGGCCTCATTCATTATCTCCCAGGGCTACAGATGAATGTCCTGGCTCTCTGTTCTGCCTTTCCTGACACCATTGTGGCAGAGAGAATGGGGCTCCAGGTATAAGCCTCACAAGGGCAGGGATCTAGTCTCCCCACTGGCAGGGGTGGAAATGGGGCCACAGATTTGCTGTAGTGGTTGGCTGGAGAAGAGCAGTTACTGTCTAAGAGGTTTCTGTCTTGCTAGGCTGCTCCTTTGGCTGGAGAGAGCAGGCATCTGCTGGGGTTTCTTTTGTCCATGCTCATTGGCATTTGCAAGTTGCCAGCTTCTTCAGCTCCAAGTCTGGGATACATGAAGCAAAAAAGAAAATACAGGGAACTCATGATCATATGGTTCCTTGGATTCTGAGTCCCTTGTCAGTCTGCTTTCTCTCCACCCCTCTGAGCCTTCCTGTGTTTGTTTTACATAATGTACAGGGCCTTCAATTGCACTTAGTGGGAGGAACAGGGAAAGCTACATCTACTTATTCCACTTTCCCATTTGTGGAAGATTTTGCAAATCATTTAAATACAGATGACAACAATACCTGCCTCCACATCCCTCCAAGGATTTCTGTAAGATTTAAGTGAGTTAACTGGACCTTTGGAACCATCTCTGGCATGGCGGGCTAAAGTCCACAGGATCACAAAGAGTTGGACACAACTGAGTGACTGAACCCACACACTGAAATACATTAAGCCTTAGGTAAGTGTTAGTTCTTATAACAACAACAATATAATGTGGCTGTTCAAAGGACGGATTCTGGTATCAGGGTGCCAGGTTAAAACCCCAGGTCTTACATTCAATAAATGTGTTACTCTCTGGGAAATTACTTAATCTTTCTGTGCCTAAACTTCCCCACCAAAAATGGCCATATTAACAGCTTCTTCTTCATAGGGTTGTTGTGAGAACTAAAATATATATATCAATATATCTAAAACACTTAGACAATTGCCCAACACAAAATAAGTTTTATTCAAGTATTAGCTAATACTCTTTTAGGGTTTCCTTGGTAGCTCAGCTGGTAAAGAATCTGCCTACAATGCAAGAGACTCCAGTTAAATTCCTGAGTTGGGAAGATCCCCTGGAGAAGGGACAGGCTACCCACTCTAGTATTCTTGGACTTCCCTGGTGGCTTAGATGGTAAAGAATCCACCTGCAATTCAGGAGACCTGGGTTCAAGCCCTGGGTTGGGAAGATCCCCTGGAGAAGGGAGAGGCTACCCACTCCAGTATTCTGGCTTGGAGAATTCCATGGACAGAGGGGCCTGGCGGGCTACCATCCATGGGCTTGCAAAGAGTCTGACATGACTAAGCACAGCACATTACTCTTTTAAGCTAAAGTACTTCATTTTTCTCCTCAAAACACCCCATAATGTAAGTAGTGAAGCATCATTATCTCCATTTTAAATAAAGAAACAGAAGTTCCAAGGAATGCAGTGACCTGCCCAAGGTCACAGAGCCAGCCTCAGCCCTAGGTCTTGTGACATCGAGTCCAAGGCTCCTGCCATCATGTAACACTGAGTTGACGCTGGGTTAGGAATACAAGGAGAAGACCAACATTTGTGCTTGGACACCAGGGCAGACAGCAAATTCAGAAACCATACCAGGGCCAGCAGGGCGTTTGGAGGATGGCAACAGGATGGCAAGAGAGACAGGAGTGTGATTGTTGGACTAGGTCTATGTCAAGAAATTGGTGTTGAAGAAACCACCAAGATTATTTCCAATGAGAGACTTCTACCCCAGAGGATATTCCATCAACATCACCTGTTGGCAAGGCAGCGCAGGGTTCCCTAATGGCTCCCCACGCACATCCCACTGCAGTCAAATGCTCTTCAGGGAGAGCCTAGAAAACGGAGACTGTGCCTTCTTCAGTTCAGAGTGTCCTCAGGTCTCTCTACTCAAGGATTCCCACTGTCCCCTGCACAGCCCACTGTCTGTATACTTCTGAGCTGGTCCAAGTCCAGCTGGAACTTCAGTGCCTGCATCAAGAGCCACCAAGTGGTTCTGGCAATACCAACCCAAACTGAACTTGCCCTTTCCAAAACCCTGAGCTGTAACCATTTCTGCCCTTTATTTTCAGATGTGTCTAATTAAGCACCATTCAATGTCTACTGTTAAATTTTTCCTGATGTGTTTCATATGTCTGTATTTTGTGTAACCACCAAGAGTGTGGTTCTCCAGGGCAGTGGCTACATCACACGGGTTTCATGGTATGACCTCAAGGCATTTGATACAGAACATGGTACTCTGTAGTGAGTCAGTTTATACTAACTTTGAAAGAAAAGGTCACAGCCAAGCAGAGTTCCCCTTATATGGGGTATATGGGGTCCCAGTCTTCTTTATTTTTTGAAAGGCTCTGTCTACTAAATACTGTGATTAAAATATGTTTTACAAAACATGTGGGTCCCTGGAAAGTATAGCGATTCATTGATGAAGATTCAGAATAATGCATAGAAAGAGGTGGAAGAGATACTTTGATATTTATTTATCATCCAGTTGTGGCAAATGTCCAAGGACCTTCTTTTTCTGTCTAGATCCAGAGATCTTCTCTTCATGTTCTTTATCATCAACTGTGCTATTCTGCCCCTGGAGAAGGAAATTTAATATTTTCTTCCCCCCCAAAAAAAACTTAAATGCTGGGCTGATTGACTCACAAGCTGTATTCAAGATTGACAGGAGAAATATCAACAAGCTCAGATATGCAGATGATACCACCCTAACGGCAGAAAGCGAAGAGAAACTGAAGAGCCTCTTGATATCAGCGAAAGAGGAGGGTGGAGAAAGCTGACTTATGACTCAGCATTCAAAAAACGAAGATCATGGTATCCAGTCCCACCACTTCATTGCAAGTAGATAGGGAAAAAATAGAAACAGTGGCAGATTTTATTTTCTTGGACTCCAAAATCACTGTGGATGGTGATTGCAGCCAGGAAATTGAAAGACACTTGCTACTTGGAAGAAAAGCTATGACAAACCTTGACAGTGTATTAAAAAACAGGAATGAAAAAAAAAAAAAAAAGCAGAGACATCACGTTGCCAACAATGGTCCATATAGTCAAAGCTATGGTTTTTCCAGTAGTCATGTATGGATGTGAGAGTTGGACCATAAAGAAGGCTGACTGCTGAAGAATTGATTCTTTTGAATTGTGATGCTGGAGAAGACTCCTGAGAATCCTTGGACAGAAAGGAGGTCAAAACAGTCAATCCTAAAGGAAATCAACCCTGAATATTCATTGGAAGGACTGATGCTGAGATTGAAGCTCCAATACTTTGGCCACTTGATGCAAAGAGCGGACTCATTGGAAAAGATCCTGATGCTGGGAAAGGTTGAAGGCAGGAGGAGAAGGGTATGACAGGGGATGAGATGGTTGGATGGTATCACCAACTAAATGGACATGAGTTTGAGCAAACTCTAGAAGATAGTGAAGGACAGGGAAGACTAGCATGTTGCAGTCCATGGGGTCTCAAAGAGTAGGACACGACTTAGCAAGTGAACAACAATAAAATAATGTAGCATGGTATTATTACTCTCAATGTCATCACTCTCTGGAACACATTTGTACTGACACCATACAGATCTCCTCACCCCTGCATGTATTTAATGCTGTTTGTATCATTTATGTATGATACTGGCTCATTGGTCATGTAGCCTGTGAGTACTGGTTTCCAGGGACTCTCTCAAAAGTAATAACTGTGCTCCACTGATGACAACCACAAATGTAAATCTCATCCAGAGAATACCAGAGAATGAGAGCAGTAATCTACCTGGGGGTCATATCAAGTTTACAGAGTGGAATTTTATAGGATAGAGGGAGAACAACTCGTCTTCCAACTCTGTTTTCTCTTTCACTCCATTCCCACAATGTGACTTCTTTCCCTGATGACCCCACACCTACCTTCCACCCACTGCCACCAGCCAGCAGGGTAGGTGAGGGGCCTGTGGATAAACTTAGTAAAACTGCAAGAAATGTTCTCCCTTTATCCCAGGGGATCATGAGGCCACCAAATTCCCTGGGGGCAAAGGAGAATTCAAATCAGAAGGGCCAATCAGTGTTCTAAAGCAATGATCTGAAAGCCTTCGGAGCAGATAGGCTTGGCCACCACAGAGGACTGCCCAGCTGGGCAAGGAACTTACAGAGGGATAGGGTTACCCTAGCAGTGAAAGGTCCACAGGGTAAGAGATGCCTGAAGCCTCCTGCTGCCCTTGGGTGTTGATCGGAGGAGGCCACAGTCAGGACAGGCACAGGCAAGCGCTGATGCTGCTTGAGCTCAAGTCTAAAGCTAGGGGTGGGGGACATTCTGTCCTGGCTTCCCAGAGTCCTGATCATCTCTTGTATCCAGTGTGAGTAAGCCATCTCACATCAGAGTGTCAGCCCCTTTGGGAGGGGCCACAATCTCATGAAAGAAATATTTCACCAGCCTGCAAAAGTGGTCAGCTCAGAAATCCAATCTCCTGGAAGCAGTCCATGTCATGGACAGGGACTATGACTCCAAGAGCATGAGTCCTGGAGCTCCTGGAAGCTAGTGGGGACATCACACACAGGGTCAAGGGTTAAAAGGTGCCTTGAAGGATGGAGACTGACAGACCTTTGTCCAGGTTGGAGATGTTCCACCCAAGTGGCACTGCCAGTCCTGGTGGGACCCAGGACCCCCAGAAACATTAAAAAAAAATTGAGGAAAGCCCTGCATTCCTGAGATGGCCCAGGGCAGCCAGAGTGAAAGATTTTCCTGAAGCTGAGCCATCCTGTGTTCCTGTTCATCCCATGACCAGTGGCCGGTGTGGGGAGAGGGTTGGTCAGGGTGTCAGATGGCCAGGCATGGGCACTGAACACTTGTAGAACTCTGTACTCTGGACCTGTTTCAGCAAAAAATACTGGTTCTTCTTTTTTTTTTTTTTTTCCTATTTGGAAGCTCACATCATTGAGCACTGCCTTTCAGATGAATTTCAAACCTTATCTTTTTAATTATTTGAAAGGAACAATTATTGTGAAGTAGTTTACAGGACAACCTACCAAAAAACAAACAAAAAGAGTTTGTCACTGTATTTTTCATCTTAATAAGTGTTAAAAAGCATTGTGTTTGTTTTTTTTTCCTCATGTGGGAAATTTCAATTATACCTGGTATTTTGAGCCACATGCATTTGTTCAGTTCAGTTCAGTTCAGTCGCTCAGTCGTGTCCGACTCTTTGCGACCCCATGTGTAGGAGTTTGCAAAAACTGGGAGGCAAAAAAGAGACGGGGGGAGACATTTTATAGGTCTTGAAAGCATAAATTTCTTAAATCACTAGAATTATCCCACTAAATTATATCATTGGTCAATCAGTCAGTTCAGTTACTCAGTCGTGTCTGACTCTTTGAGATCCCATGAACCGCAGCACGCCAGGCCTCCCTGTCCATCACCAACTCCCGGAGTTCACCGAAATTCATGTCCATTGTGTCAGTGATACCATCCAACCATCTCATCTTCTGTCGTCCCCTTCTCCTCCTGCCCTCAACCTTTCCCAGCATCAGGGTCTTTTCAAATGAGTCAGCTCTTCGCATCAGGTGGCCAAAGTATTGGAGTTTCAGCTTCAACATCAGTCCTTCCAATGAATACCCAGGACTGATCTCCTTTAGGATGGACTCGTTGGATCTCCTTGGAGTCCAAGGGACTCTCAAGAATCTTCTCCAGGGGAGCAGACAAGATGGCGGAGGAATAGGACGGCAAGAACACTCTCTCCTCCACAAATTCATCAAAAGAACTTTTGAACGCGAGTAAAGTCCACAAAACAACTTCTGAATGCTGGCAGAGGACGTCAGGCACCCAGAAAAGCAGCCCATTGTCTTCGAAAGGAGGTAGGAAAAAACATAAAAGATAAAAAACGAAACAAAAGAAGTAAGGACGGAGCTCCGTCCCGGGAAGGGAGGCTTTAAAAAGAGAGAAGTTTCCAAACACCAGGAAACATTCTCACTGGCGATTCTGTGGCGAGCCTTGGAAGCTCAGAGGGCCACATAACCCTCTTTTTTTTTTAAGATCTTTTTAAAACCCACAGATTACCCGCCAAACGGTAACTCCCAGCGGAGAAGCAGCGCAGACGCCTGCATACGCCATTAGCAGCGGGGGCTGGGCAGGGAGGAGCCGGCTGAACTGCTTAGAGAGAGGACTGGGCTTGAATGCCGCGAGAACAATTTGAGAGAACTGGGGAGAGCAAAGCAGACTGTGGGATAGCTTCCCCACGAAAAGGCGGAAAGCTCTAACCTATGACTCGGCCAGCCCCGCTCACAGAATAAAGGACTGAGCAGAGCGAGCCGGCTGCGGTCGGCCCAGCCCCCATTCCCCGCCGAGACAGGCAGGGAGCGCAGCCAGAGCCGGAGCAGGCAACCGCGGCCCCAGAAAGGCATCCGATACAAACTGCAGGCAGGCTTGTTGCTAATCAGGACTTCTTGGGCTCAGGCCGGTCGATATCCCCCTGAGAAGGTGCGCCGGTTGTACACCCAGAAAACTGAGTGGCGGGGACTGGGGAGGCGATAAGTCGCAGAGACCGCGCTCGCCAAACACCTGGTCCCCTGAGCTGCTCGGACTGGGGAAGGCACAAAACGCAGGCCCAACCAAGTCTGCCCCTTTGTGGAGTACCTGAGAACCTGAACTTGAGCCGCTCAGACCTGGGAAGTGCATACAACCCGGCGCCGGCCTCGGACAGTTCCCGGCAGAGCAACCTAGAGCCTGTGCAGTGTAGACTGGGACAGCATACATGCTGTGAGCGGGGGCAAACCCAGTGTGGCCGAGACGCTGCGAGCACTCCCCACAGACGCCAGAGATAATCGACTGCAGCGTCCCTCCCTTCCCAGAACAGGACTGAACAACTGAGCCTTAAAAAGTGTCCACCCACCCCCTAGTATCAGGGCGGAAATTAGACACTGAAGAGACCAGCAGACAGAAGCTAAAACAGAGGGAACCACCTTGGAAATGACAGATAGAGACGTCTAGAGACTACTCCAAGAATAAGACCAAAAACCAGAGGCAAGAGGCTTAAGCCCGAATCCTGAGAACACCAGGGAACTCCTGACTCCAGGGAACATTAATCGATAGGAGCTCATCAAACGTCTCCATACCTACACTAAACCCAAGGGTCAACAAATTCCAGAGCAAGACATACCACGCAAATTCTCCAGTAACACAGGAAACTAGCCCTGAGCTTCAATATACAGGCTGCCCAAAGTCACTCCAAACCCCCTGACATCTCATAACTCATTACTGGACACTTCATTGCACTCCAGAGAGAACAAATCCAGCTCCACCCACCAGAACACCGACACAGGCTTCCATAACCAGGGAACCTTGACAAGTCACCTGTCCAACCCCACACACGGCAAGGAAACTACATAATAAAGAGAACTCCACAAACGGCCAGAAGAGGGAAAGGCCACCCCAAGCAAAGCATTATAAGCAAGATGAAGAAGCAGAGAAATACCCAGCAAGTAAAGGAACAAGATAAATGCCCACCAACACAAACAAAAGAGGAAGATATAGGGAATCTACATGAAAAAGAATTTCGAATTTTGGTGATGAAAATGATTCAAAATCTTGAAAGCAAAATGGAGTTACAGATAAATAACCTGGAGAAAAGGATTGAGAAGATGGAAGAAAGGTTTAATAAGGACTTAGAGGAAATAAAAAAGAGTCAATATACAATGAATAATACAATAGATGAGATCAGAAACACTCTGGAGGGAACAAACAGTAGAATAACAGAGGCAGAAGACAGGATAAGCGAGCTAGAAGATAGAATTGTAGAAATAAATGAAACAGAGAGGAAAAAAGAAAAACAAAAGAAATGAGAACAATATTAGAGACCTCTGGGACAATGTTAAACGCTCTAACATTCGAATCATAGGAATCCCAGAAGAAGAAGACAAAAAGAAAGACCATGAGAGAATACTTGAGGAGATAATAGTTGAAAACTTCCCTAAAATAGGGAAAGAAATAATCACCCAAGTCCAAGAAACCCAGAGAGTCCCCAACAGGATAAACCCAAGGCGAAATACTCCTAGACACATATTAATCAAATTAACAAAGATCAAACACAAAGAACAAATATTAAAAGCAGCAAGGGAAAAACAGCAAATAACACACTCTTTCAACAGAAACTCTTCAGGCCAGGAGGGAATGGCAAGACATACTTAAAGTGATGAAAGAAAATAACCTACAGCCCAGACTACTGTACCCAGCAAGGATCTCATTCAAATATGAAGGAGAAATCAAAAGCTTTACAGACAAGCAAAAGCTGAGAGAATTCAGCATTACCAAACCAGCTCTCCAACAAATGCTAAAGGATCTTTTCTAGACAGGAAACACAGAAAGGGTGTATAAACTCGAACCCAAAGCAATAAAGAAAATGGCTACGGGATCGTACTTATCAATAATTACCTTAAACGTAAATGGGTTAAATGCCCCAACCAAAAGACAAAGGCTGGCTGAATGGATACAAAAACAAGACCCCCATATATGTTGTCTGCAAGAGACCCACCTCAAAACGAGGGATACATACAGACTGAAAGTGAAGGGCTGGAAAAAAATATTCCATGCAAATAGAGACCAAAAGAAAGCAGGAGTAGCAATACTCATATCAGATAAAATAGACTTTAAAACAAAGGCTGTGAAAAGAGACAAAGAAGGAAACTACATAATGATCAAAGGATCAATCCAAGAAGAAGATATAACAATTATAAATATTTATGCACCCAACATAGGAGCACCGCAATATGTAAGACAATTACTAACAAGTATGAAAGGGGAAATTAACAATAATGCAATAATAGTGGGAGATTTTAATACCCCACTTACATCTATGGATAGATCAACTAAACAGAAAATTAACAAGGAAACACAAACTTTAAATGATACAATAGACCAGTTAGACCTAATTGATATCTATAGGACATTTCACCCCAAAACAATGAATTTCACCTTTTTCTCAAGTGCCCATGGAACCTTTTCCAGGATAGATCACATCCTGGGCCATAAATCTAGCCTTGGTAAATTCAAAAAAGTTGAAATCATTCCATGCATCTTTTCTGACCACAATGCAGTAAGATTAGATCTCAATTATGGGAGAAAAACTATTAAACATGCCAACATATGGAGGCTGAACAACACGCTGCTGAACAACGAACAAATCATAGAAGAAATCAAAAGAGAAATCAAAATATGCATAGAAATGAATGAAAATGAAAACACAACAACCCAAAACCTCTGGGACACTGTAAAAGCAGTGCTAAGGGGGAAGTTCATAGCAATACAGGCACACCTCAAGAAACAAGAAAAAAGTCAACTAAATAACCTAACTCTACATCTAAAGCAACTAGAAAAGGAAGAAATGAAGAACCCCAGGGTCAGTAGAAGGAAAGAAATAGTAAAAATTAGGGCAGAGATAAATGCAAAAGAAACAAAAGAGACTATAGCAAAAATCAACAAAGCCAAAAGCTGGTTCTTTGAGAAGGTAAATAAAATTGACAAACCACTAGCCAGACTTATCAAGAAACAAAGGGAGAAGAACCAAATCAATAAAATTAGAAATGAAAATGGAGAGATCACAACTGACAACACAGAAATACAAAGGATTATTAGAGAATACTATCAGGAATTATATGGCAATAAAATGAATAACCTGGAAGAAATGGACAAATTCCTAGAAAAATACAACTTTCCAAAACTGAACCAGGAAGAAATAGAAAATCTGAACAGACCCATCACAAGCACGGAAATTGAAACTGTAATCAAAAATCTCCCAGCAAACAAAAGCCCAGGTCCAGACGGCTTCACAGCTGAATTCTACCAAAAATTTAGAGAAGAGCTAACACCTATTCTACTCAAACTCTTCCAGAAAATAGCTGAGGAAGGGAAACTTCCAAACTCATTCTATGAGGCCACCATCGCCCTAATCCCAAAACCTGGTAAAGACCCCACAAAAAAAGAAAACTACAGGCCAATATCACTGATGAACATAGATGCAAAAATCCTTAACAAAATTCTAGCAATCAGAATCCAACAGCATATTAAGGAGATCATACATCATGACCAAGTGGGCTTTATCCCAGGAATGCAAGGATTCTTCAATATCCGCAAATCAGTCAACGTAATACACCACATCAACAAACTGAAAAATGAAAATCATATGATTATCTCAATAGATGCAGAGAAAGCCTTCGACAAAATTCAACATCCATTTATGATAAAAAGCCTCCAGAAAGTGGGAATAGAAGGGACATACCTCAACATAATAAAAGCTATATATGACAAACCCACAGCAAACATTATCCTCAATGGTGAAAAACTGAAAGCATTTCCCCTAAAGTCAGGAACAAGACAAGGGTGCCCACTCTCACCACTACTATTCAACATAGTTCTGGAAATTTTGGCTACAGCAATCAGAGCAGAAAAAGACATAAAAGGAATACAAATTGGAAAAGAAGAAGTAAAACTTTCACTGTTCGCTGATGACATGATCCTCTACACAGAAAACCCTAGAGACTCTACCAGAAAACTACTAGAGCTAATCAATGATTACAGTAACGTTGCAGGATATAAAATCAACACACAGAAATCCCTTGCATTCCTATACACTAATAATGAGAAAATAGAAAGAGAAATTAAGGAAACTATTCCATTCACTGTTGCAACGAAAAGAATTAAATACTTAGGAATATATCTACCTAAGGAAACAAAAGACTTGTACATAGAAAACTATAAAACACTACTGAAAGCAATCAAAGAGGACACTAATAGATGGAGAAATATACCATGCTCATGGATTGGAAGAATAAATATTGTAAAAATGAGTATACTACCCAAAATAATTTATACATTCAATGCAATCCCTATCAAGCTACCAAAGATATTTTTCACAGAATTAGAACAAATAATCTCACAATTTGTATGGAAATACAAAAAACCTCGAATAGCCAAAGCAATCTTGAGGAAGAAAAATGGAACTGGGGGAATTAACCTGCCAGACTTCAGGCTCTACTACAAAGCCACAGTCATCAAGACAGTATGGTACTGGCATAAAGACAGAAATATAGATCAATGGAACAAAATAGAAAGCCCAGAGACAAATCCATGCATCTATGGTCACCTCATCTTTGACAAAGGAGGCAAGAATATAAAATGGAGAAAAGACAGTCTCTTTAACAAGTGGTGCTGGGAAAACTGGTCAGCCACTTGTAAAAGAATGAAACTAGAACACTTCCTAACACCATACACCAAAATAAACTCAAAATGGATTAGAGAGCTAAAAGTAAGACCAGAAACTATAAAACTCCTAGAGGAGAACGTAGGCAAAACACTCTCCGACATAAATCACAGCAGGATCCTCCATGACCCACCTCCCAGAATATTGCAAATAAAAGCAAAAATAAACAAATGGGACCTAATTAAAATCAAAAGCTTCTGCACAGCAAAGGAAACTATAATTAAGGTGAAAAGACAGCCTTCAGAATGGGAGAAAATAATAGCAAATGAAGCAACTGATAAAGGATTAATCTCCAAATTATACAAGCAGCTCCTGCAGCTCAATTCCAGAAAAATAAATGACCCAATCAAAAAATGGGCCAAAGAACTAAACAGAAATTTCTCCAAAGAAGACATAAAGATGGCTAACAAACACATGAAAAAATGCTCAACATCCCTCATAATCAGAGAGATGCAAATCAAAACCACAATGAGATACCATTTCACACCAGTCAGAATGGCTGCTATCCAAAAGTCTACATGCAATAAATGCTGGAGAGGATGTGGAGAGAAAGGAACCCTCTTACACTGTTGGTGGGAATGCAAACTAGTACAGCCACTATGGAGAACAGTGTGGAGATTCCTCAAAAAATTGGAAATAGAACTGCCATATGATCCAGCAATCGCACTCCTGGGCATACACACCGAGGAAACCAGAATTGAAAGAGACACATGTACTCCAATGTTCATTGCAGCACTGTTTATAATAGCCAGGACATGGAAGCAACCTAGATGTCCATCTGCAGACGAATGGATAAGAAAGCTTTGGTACATATACACAATGGAGTATTATTCAGCCATTAAAAAGAATACATTTGAATCAGTTCTAATGAGGTGGATGAAACTGGAGCCTATTATACAGAGTGAAGTAAGCCAGAAAGAAAAACACCAATACAGTATACTAACACATATATATGGAATTTAGAAAGATGCAAATGATAACCCTGTATACGAGACAGCAAAAGAGACACAGATGTATAGAACAGTCTTTGGGACTCTGTGGGAGAGGGTGAGGGTGGGATGATTTGGGAGAACGACATTGAAACACGTATGTTGTCATATGTGAAACGAATCACTAGTCCAGGGTCAATGCATGTTATAGGATGCTCAGGGCTGGCATGCGGGGATGACCCAGAGGGAGGATAAAGGGAGGAGGGAGGTGGGAGGGGGGTTCAGGAGGGGGAACTTATGTAAACCCGGGGCAAATTCATATCAATGTATGGCAAAACCAACCAATATAATATTGTAAAATAATTTGCCTCCAATAAAAAATAAATTAACTACAAAAAAAAAAAAAAAGAATCTTCTCTAGCACCAGAGCTCAAAAGCATCAATTCTTTGGCTCTCAGCTTTCTTCAGGGTCCAACTCTCACATCCATACATGACCATGGGAAAAACCGTAGCCTTGACTAGACGGACCTTGGTTGGCAAAGTAATGTCTCTGCTTTTTAATATGCTGTCTAGGTTGGTCATAACTTTCCTTCCAAAGAGTAAGCGTCCTTTAATTTCATGGTTGCAATCACCATCTGCAGTGATTTTGGAACCCAGAAAAATAAAGTCTGACACTGTTTCCACTGTTTCCCCAGCTATTTACCATGAAGTGATGGGACCAGATGCCATGATCTTAGTTTTCTGAATGTTGAGCTTTAAGCCAACTTTTTCACTCTCCTCTTTCGCTTTCATCAAGAGGCTTTTGAGTTCGTCTTCACTTTCTGCCATAAGGGTGGTGTCATCTGCATATCTGAGGTTATTGATATTTCTCCTGGCAATGTTGATTCCAGCTTGTGCTTCTTCCAGTCCAGTGTTCCTCATGATGTACTCTGCATATAAATTAAATAAGGAGGGTGACAATATACAGCCTTGACGTACTCCTTTTCCTATTTGGAACCAGTCTGTTGTTCCATGTCCAGTTCTAACTGTTGCTTCTTGACCTGCATATAGGTTTCTCAAGAGGCAGGTCAGGGGGTCAGGTATTCCCATCTCTTTCAGAATTTTCCACAGTTTATTGTGATCCACACAGTCAAAGACTTTGGCATAGTCAATAAAACAGAAATAGATGTTTTTCTGGAAATTTCTTGTTTTTTTGATGATCCAATGGATGCTGGCAATTTGATCTCTGGTGCCTCTGCCTTTTCTAAATCCAGCTTGAACATCTGGAAGTTCACGGTTCACATATTGCTCAAGCCTGGCTTGGAGAATTTTGAGCATGACTTAACTAGCGTGTGAGATGAGTGCAATTGTCAGTTCAGTCAGTCAGTTCAGTCGCTCAGTCGTGTCCGACTCTCCGCGACCCCATGAATCACAGCACGCCAGGCCTCCCTGTCCATCACCAACTCCCGGAGTACACTCAAACTCATGTCCACAGAGTCGGTGATGCCATCCAGCCATCTCATTCTCCGTCGTCCCCTTCTCCTCCCGCCCCCAACCTTTCCCAGCATCAGAGTCTTTTCCAGTGAGTCAACTCGTCGCGAGTGCAATTGTAGCATTCATTAAAATCTCCCAAAAAACATATCATTGATAGGATCCATTGTTATCCATTTGTTATTGAATCTCATTGCTCACCATCACCTTCACCATTCAGATTACAATCACTAGTACTATTTTTTAGTTTTTCTCAAAGGGATTTTGTCAAATGTGTGTATTTCTGATTACCTGAAATCAGATAAAGCAACGGGCATGTAGATAAATACAGAATAAGGGGTTTGCTTTTAGCTTAAAACAATCTTTGGGAGTTCCCTGATGATCCGGTGGTTAAGAATCTGTCTGCCAATGCAGCAAGCACAGGTTTGATCCTTGGTTCGGGAAGACCCCACATGCCCCTGGACAACTACATGTAGTAAACCCATGCACTACGGCTACTGAGATCTTCCCTGGTGGCTCAGTAGGTTGAGTCTGCTTGATCACAGGAGACTTGTGTTCAATCCCTGGGTCAGGAAGACCCCCTGCAGAAGAAAAGGCAACCCACTCCAGTATTCTTGCCTGGAGAATTCCATGGACAGAGAAGCCTGGTGGGTCACAAAGAATGGGAAATTACTGAGGGACTAATACTTTCACTTTGACAGCTATTGAGCCTGCACACCTAGAGCCTATGCTCTGCAAAACGAAAAGTCACCACAATGAGAAGCTCACACACTGCAACTAAAGAGTAGTCCCTGCTCCCTGCAACTAGAGAAAACCCACATGCAGCAACAAAGACCCAGTGTAACCAAAAATAAACAAATCAAATTAAAAAAATTTTTTTTAAAAACCTCAATCTTTGAAGGCCTTGGTTGACAGTAAGTAAATTTTATTCATATTTGCCTCTGTTTTCTTTTCTAAATAGACTATGTTCCTCCATTTAGAAAACAGAATTCCTAACTCTGATGGCAGTTCAGGCACAGCTTCTAACAATGAACCTCACAATATACAGTATGGCTAATATTTATATAATAGAAATAAGCTCTTAGAAACTAATGTTTACTGAGAGCCCCCTGTTGTTCTGGGTAGTTCTCTCCTATTATTGCATTTAACCAATAGTGCAACTAATCGAATGTTGATTCACAGTTTGATGTTTCCTTCTTTCTTTTTTTTTTTTTTTTTTTATGGCTGCACTGAAAGGCATGTGAGATCTTAGTTCTCCAACCAGGTAAAAAAACATGCACCAGGCAGTGGAAGCGCAGTTCCCCACCAGGGACTGCTTTCAAAATAATTTTTAAATTGTTAATGTTATCTCTTCCCTAAAAAGAAGTTGAGCTCCAAAATCTAATATGCTATGACAGTCTAATGTGATTGATAACTAAGATTGTAAGGAATGATACGTTATTGGATTTTCATATTATCATAGAGGTACTATAACACTATATCATGGGAGTAGGAAATGGCAACCCATTCCACTATTCTTGCCTGGAAAATTCCACGAAGAGAGGAGCCTGGCAGGCTCCAATCCATGGGGTCTCAAAGAGTCGAACACAACTGAGCACACACACACACACACACTCTATATCATTAAAGATTAAAGTTTCATATTAGCATATTATCATCATAACTAAGAAAAATTTGTAAATGAGTGTCTTCTTTTATAAGGAACATAACCCTGAAAAAAATCTCTAGGGAAAAGAGCTGAAACTGAGTTAATTTATTAGCTTCATAAACCGTACTGAATATGCTATAATTGGTTGATTGCAGCCATGAAATTAAAACACGCTTACTCCTCGAAAGGAAAGTTATGACCAACCTAGACAGCATATTAAAAAGCAGAGACATTACTTTGCCAACCAAGGTCTGTCTAGTCAAGGCTATGGTTTTTCCAGTGGTCATGTATGGATGTGAGAGTTGGACTATGAAGAACTGATGCTTTTGAACTGTGGTGTTGGAGAAGACTCTTGAGAGTCCCTTGGACTGCAAGGAGATCTAACCAGTCCATTCTAAAGGAGATCAGTCCTGGGTGTTCATTGGAAGGACTGATGCTAAAGCTGAAACTCTAATACTTTGGCCACCTCATGCAAAGAATTGACTCACTGGAAAAGACTGATGCTGGGAAGGACTGGGGGCGGGAGGAGAAGGGGACGACAGAGAATGAGATGGCTGGATGGCATCACCGACTCGATGGACATGAGTTTGAGTGAACTCCGGGAGTTGGTGATGGACAGGGAGGCCTGGCGTGCTGTGATTCATGGGGTCGCAAAGAGTCGGTCACGACTGAGAAACTGAACTGAACTGAACTGAAGTAGAAGCAATATTTATTATTTGGTACTTTTGACCCTATAGCCCAGGGGTGAACAAATAAAGCTTTATTGGAACACAGCCAAACTCATTCTCTTACCTATTGTCTAAGGCTGCTCTCAGGCTCCAATGGCTGCAACAGAGACCATGAGAACTACACCATCAAGCACAGGTACTCTTTAGTTGGTCCTTTACTGAAAGATGTCCACCTCTGCTGCAGGCAGTTAGTTGGGATACTTTAGAGAATAAGCAAAGAAAAAATGTGGCAAGAAAAAATATGTAATCTCCATCCTTAAAATATCTACCCAAAGAAATCATTTGTCTTCAGTAAGATAGTTTCCTAGTACAACAACCATTTATTGGCTTTACAATTGGTTTCCCCTTAACCTCAGGCTGTTCACTAGTTCTTCCAAATACTTAGTGTCATCACAGTGACACATTCACCAGCCACGGGCAACAAACACCCTACTCTAGGCCGGAGGTTGACTTCAGTTCTGCATTATTCTTGCTTCATTTAAAGAGCCAGACCTAATTTTATTAAAGCTAAGGAAGTCCCAGGACATCATCAATGGTTAGAGGAACAACCTCTCTCTGGGAACCACATGGTTATTTTAGAAGTAGTAGTTCATGTAACGGATCTATAAGTTTATTTTCTTTTATTGGAACATGGCATTAGTCTGTGTTTTAAAATGAATTTCTAGAACTTCCCAGGTCTGCTTGCCAATGCAGGGGACACGGATTTGATCTGTGGTCTAGGAGGATTCTAAATACCACAAAGCAACTAGGCTCATGAGCTACAACGACTGAAGCCTGTGTGCCTAGAGCCCATGCTCTGCAACAGAAGCCACACCAATGAGAAGACTGTGTACTGCAACAAAAGAGTAGCTTCCACTAGCTGCAATTACAGAAAGCCCTCGCCCAGCAACGAAAACCCAGTGCAAACAAAAAATTTTTTAAAATAAGTAAAAAAATAAAAATGGATTTTTATTTCTTTAACCAATGTCTTTATAAGTACTTAAGGCACAATTCTGTGATTTTTCCAGAAAAAAAAAAAAAAAGACACATGGCAGGAATGTTGAATAAACAAAGAGTACACACCAGAGTGGGAAGAAGAGCATGTCCTTTGGGGTCAGAGGGACTGGGTTCAGCTCTCAGATTTTCCTCCTCCTACTAGTGTGTGACAGCCCTCTGAACCATTTCCTATCCTTAACATTGAAATAAGCCTTACATCATACATACATAGGATTGTAGTAAGGATTTTAACTAATACATTTAAAATGCACAATCAGAGCCAGACACAGCAGATTTCCAAGTGGTAATGTAGTGAATGGGAGTTGAAAGTGAAAGTGTTAGTCACTGAGTCATGTCTGATTCTTTGTGACCCCATGGACTGTAGCCCACCAAGTTCCTCTGTCCATAGAATTCTTAGGGCAAGAATACTGGAGTGGGTCGCCATTCCCTTCTCCAGGAAATCCTCTGGACCCAGGGTTTGAACCTGGGTTTCCTGCATTGCAGGCAGATTCTTTACCCAGGAGTTAATTGGGTACTATAGTTTGAATGTTTGTGTCCCCTCACTCCCCAAATTCATATGTTGAAATCCTAATGTCCTAAATGTTGGTATTTGGGAGGTGGGACCTTTGGAAGGTGCTTAGGTGATAAGGGTTGACCTCTCTAGAATGGAGTACTTTTAAGAGACCCCCATGGGGCTCTGTGGTCCCTCCCCCTATGTCAGGAAGATGTCAGTTACCCAGAAGAGGCTGTGCTGGTACCTGATCTCAGACTTCCGGCCTCCAGAACTGTGAGAAATAAATTGCTATTGTTTATAAGCTTCCCAGTAGGTGGTATTTTGATTTCGTATCTCAAATGAACTAAGACAGTGGACATAGTCATTTTTCTTTTCAAATTTCCTTGTGATTTAATCAGATTTTCCTAGAGGTAAACAAGATTCTTAAAAGCAGTGATTCAGGTAAACTTCAATAAATTTAGGAAGCTTTCCTGTAAACAGTAGTTTCAAAAAAAGCTTCTAACTGTAACTACAAAGAGGATATGGAGACAAGGGAAGCCAGCAGTTTCGAGGGTGCCCAGGCATAAGCCTGGTGTCCAGGACAATCCTCAGCCTCTTGCCTCGCTCCTGCAGTGCTCACAGATGCCTGCCATTGGAAGGAAGCATAGCATCCAGAGAATGAGTGTTTGGGTGATTCCTTGCAAATCTTCCGTCCAGTCAGGAAAGACAAGAGCCATCCTTGTGAAGATGATACAAAGCTGTGTAATACAGTCACTCCTTTGTGGGGTGTGGTGCCAGAAAAGCATGAACCGCAAGTTCAGAGATCTGAACTGCAGATCCACTTCTGCAATTAACCAGTTATCTGACTTCAGCCAGGGCACTCAGTGATTCTGAGTCCCAGTGGCCTTTACAGAGATAAAGGAGATCTCTGTGGTCCTTTCAGGTCAATAAAGTCTTCTCCATCTGTGCAATGTAGTATATATAAGGACTTTGATGGAACAGGTGACTGGCCCTTTGCAAACCTAAAATATTTGCTTTCTCTGATTTTGGACAAGTTTCTCAGACATTTATTCCTAAGGAAACCCACATTTGCCATTTTCTGAATAGCTAAAATTGGGCCCCTGCAATTATGTGGTTTTCAGAGGTATTGAACACAATACATTAGTAGTCCCCTGCTGGCTTGTACTGGTTATCTCCTCCTTATATAAGGACTCATAAACAACCACTCAGTCACCCATTCTAGCATCTTGCTAGAGGTTGGTGTCAGTCTGATTGGTTTGCTCTTTACAGAAATGACTTTTCCCTCCTCTTTGTAAACTAGGACCATGTTGACCAATCTCTGGTCATTTGCTTATGTGCTCTCCACTGAGCACTGCTCTGGGTTATAAAGATTGTGGTTCTGTCAACCATGCTTTCCAGGCCTTCTTGTTCCCTGGTTTCCCATAGGATTCAAACAATGGGGGCTACTGGGGAGAACTGGCAGGTAAGAAGGGAGAAGTGACTTTCCCCTTTTTGGGTGTCAGTTGGGGATGTAAGTGGTAGCAGATACAGCAACCATGTCATCAGCACGGTGATGGGGTGGTGATCCCAGCTGGCAGCAGTGTCACAGGGCCCAGTAGGCCAGCCCTGGAGTTTCTGCTCCTGACTCCCAAGTCACAGTGGCACTATTTCAGAGAGAAATTTGTTTCCTGCAGTTTCTAATCTTTCAGTAACCTAATTCTTTTTTTGTGATCCTTCAGCCTTTCCAATATCCTCATAACCAGTTTTTGTGTTAAGTTCCCTCTTTTTGAAATACCTAAATGATTTCTCTTTTCCTAAATGGACCTTGACCAATACTATATACGCTTTTTCAGAGCTTGAATCCTTAAGCTAATTTAAAGCTACTCTATGATCTTTATTTTGAAACCCAGAGCTTAAAAAATCTGGATACACCCAGCTGCTCATTTCATAGAATCAAACCAACAGAATGTAAGGGGGAGAAAAATTATTCTTCTCAAACTCCAATAAACTTTAAGAAAGGATCTAAATTAGTTAATGTATTGAAAAGTGTTCATAATAGCTGCTCATCATCTGTTGTTCGACAATGTACTGGTTATGAAAATATTTTATCATGACAATACTGACTGTGATGAAATTTATTCTACAAACAACTTTCTTCAGAGCATTTTTTTCTTAATCTTTGGATTATACAAAACCACCTGATAAAAATAGGCACTATAATTCCTGGGCTTTTAGTTTCAAAGTCTGTTTTCCCATCTGTTATCCAAAGTCTAGGTTTACACAGCCAAAGCAAAATGGAAGGTTGTGTAATTATCCTTTGACTCAGAGACAAATAAGAATATCAAAGTGGGGAAGGGACATCTGTGCTTCTTTGATTTAATACCTAGTCCAATATATGATTCCTTTGAAATGTCTAATAACCAAGTGTGGATGTTTATGCTATATTTGAATACTCTCAGTGATGGGTAAGTCATTACCTTTCCAGTTAATCCATTCATTTGTTGGAGAGCCTGGAGTTCCAGAAATATGTCCCTTTCATTGAGCCCAAGGAATTAGCAAGCATGAAGGTAGCTTCTACTCATGTGTGCTAATTATTCCATTGAGGTTTATAAAGAATAACTAGATTCCCTATTCTGTTTGAAAAGCTCTTTCAGTTCAGTTCAGTTGCTCAGTCGTGTCCGACTCTTTACAACCCCATGAATCACAGCACGCCAGGCCTCCCTATCTATCACCAACTCCTGGAGTTCACTCAAACTCATGTCCACCAAGTCGGTGATGCCATCCAGCCATCTCATTCTCTGTCGTCCCCTTCTCCTATTGCCCCCAATCCCTCCCAGCATCAGAGTCTTTTCCAGTGAGTCAACTCATCACATGAGGTGGCCAAAGTATTGGAGTTTCAGCTTTAGCATCAGTCCTTTCAATGAACACCCAGGACTGATCTCCTTTAGAATGGACTGGCTGGATCTCCTTGCAGTCCAAGGGACTCTCAAGAGTCTTCTCCAACACCACAGTTCAAAAGCATCAAAGCTCTTTACATCAATGTAAAGTAGTCAGGCAATAATTCAGGAAAGAAAGGATAAATCTGTGGATGATATGGTGTCAGTCAAAGGAAAAGGATTTTATGATTGATGGGATGTGGAGAGTAAGAGAGAAGAACAAACAGACCATGACTCTCAGGTTTCTGGTTTGGGCAACAATGGCAAGCCACTCCAGTACTCTTGCCTAGAAAACTGCATGGACAAAGGAGCCTGGTGGGCTGCAGTCCATGGGGTCGCTACTAGTCGGACATGACTGAGCGACTTCACTTTCATTTTTCACTTTCACACATTGGAGAAGGAAATGGCAACCCACTCCAGTGTTCTTGCCTGGAGAATCCCAGGGATGGGGGAGCCTGGTGGGCTGCTGTCTATGGGGTCGCACAGAGTCGGACACGACTGAAGCGACTTAGCAGCAGCAGCAGCAGTAGATGGTGGAGCCATTGACAAAGGAAAGGAAGGTAAGAGGAACGGCAAGTTTAGGTTATGGGGGTTGATGAATTCTCTTTAGGGCATGGAATAAGGAGTCTTCTGGTTACAGACGGCTGACTTCATGTGTATGTTTACCTTCAAAAATCTCACTAAATGACAATAAGGGAAATTTTAAATCACATACTCTCCCCAAATACAATTTAGAAGCTGGAAAACGTGGATATAAATGTAAATGGGCAACTCAGATCTGTGAAAGCTGAATGCCTAGCTAACTCTGAATGCCATGATAGAACACCTAAAAGGTTCAGGAATTTCTCTTAGGTGTTCAACTGGTGTGAAGGCTAAATGTGGGTCTGAGAGCTGTTTGAAAAGGAGTTCCACACCTAATTCCCCCACCATCTCCCACAGCTGGGAAACAGACCTTCCTAACCACTGTAGGAGGATATACTAGGTATATACTGGATTTATAGTGAGAGGAAAGATCCTGGAGAGAGATACTGGGGTTACGTGAACATCAACATAGTGATGGTAAGATGCCTACTGCTTCTTCCTCTATCATCAATCTTTCTCTCCCAAATGCTGAAAGCCAGATTTGAGACAGGATGATGTTTTCAGGGGACTCCGATTAGGCCAAGAGATAAGATCTAAATTTACCTTAATGAGTAAGTAAGTCCCTCCCATTACCCAGTCCTGTACACACACCAAGATTCCAGCCATCCTTTTAGTGCCCTACTCTTAAATAGGAGTAGATCGCCAAGGCCTACTAAACATTTGAAGAAAACTATTAACATGAAAGATAGAAATAAAATCATCAAACAAAAGTTACTTGGAGGTTCAGATTCTACAGCAGCAACAACAAAAATCTTGAAAACAAAGTATCACAAATAAGAGGTGATACCCAATCCACAAGACAAAAACAGGCTGCTGCACAAAGAAGAAGAAGAAGAAAACAATAAAAACAAAGGAGTTCTTGGAAAATAAAATTATGAAAGCTCTATAAAGGATTGGAAGATAAATTGAGAAAAGCAGAGCAAAAGACTAAGAGAAGGAAAAAAGAAAGAAAAATCAGAGGATCAGTCAAAGAGGTCTGATATCTGATTTATTGGAGTTCCAGAAAGATGGAACAGAACAAACAGAAGTGAAGAAATCAAACAATTCAAGAAGACTTCCCAAAGCTGAGCCACATGAATTTCTACATTAAAAAGGCCCACTACAGCAAGAGGATAACGATAACCCTGTATACGAGACAACAGCAGAGACTTGGATGTGTGGAGCAGTCTTTCGGACTCTGTGGGAGAGGGTGAGGATGGGATAATTAGGAGAATGGATTGAAACATGTATATTATCACATGTGAAATGAATCTGATGTGGTTGGGGGTTTCCGACCTCAACACTCTGTGGATTTAAGAGGCCGTTCCTTCCGGAAGTGTATAAATTATCCTGGGATAGAATCTGCACGCTGAATTTACTAATTAAGAAATGAGAAACCAGAACTATAAAGGTGGCATAGAAATACAAGAAACTATTCTTAAGTAATCTTTTAAAACTTTGAACAGAGTTACAGATTTTACAATTTGTTATAAACTGGTATATATAATTTAACCAGAACCATAAGAAAATTAGTATTATGTGAATTCTGAAGCACTTTGAACATGTTGTAGGAATAATGTGGACTTTCTTGAGTTGTACACATTCATAAGTAAATGGTCTGTATCTCGTGCCTTTGTTGGTTTTCTGTGAGCTGTAGTTTCTGGGAAGTGAGCAGCTCTCATTCCTGTAACTCTTGTAACCCAGTCATTCGTGTGCCTCCTTCATGAGGATTCAGTGCGGCTGTGGTGCTGTTATCCCTCTGATAGGAACTCTAACTCGGTGTAAAGCCCCAAAGTTCTGTTACTTATTTTTATTTTATATTGTACTATATTTTATTTACAGTGTTGTGTTTGTTTCAGGTGTATAGCAAAGTGATACAGTCATATATATATATATATATGAATTAACAAAAGCAGTTCCCGTCTTTTGATGGGGTGCACATGGTTTATAATATAAATGGCATTACTTTGAGAGAGGGATAACTTAGGTATGGCATTGGGTTTTTTTCTTTTTGCAGCTTGAGGCAGTTGTAAAATAACTTAATGTGGCTTTTTACAACTGTGTATTCTATAGTATTTTTTCATTTGGTGAAATTTTAACTGTTAATATTTTTGGCATTGTGCTTTGTACCATTTATTAAATAAAAATTAAAAAGAAAAAAAAAAAGGCCCACTAAAAGTCAAGCATAATGGATGAAAAATAGACCCATAATAAGGAATCTCATGAAGAAACTTCAAAGAGATAGACAAACAGGTTATATACAAGGAACAAGAGTAAGAATGCAAAGAGATAGACAAACAGGTTATATACAAGGAACAAGAGTAAGAATAACTTTGGGCTTTTCAACAACAGTGGAAACTGGAAGTTAATGAAACATTTTCATAATTTGAGAGAAAATTATTTCTGACTCAGAGTTCCATATACAGTAAAGCTTTGAAGTGGGAAGATGGGCGAAGGACATTTTCAGACACACAAATCCTCAAACATTTCCTTTTCATGGTTACTGTTAGCAATAGCAAGAGGAAGAATCATGGGAAGATAAGGGACAGCATACCCAGGAAAAGGGGGAGCCAAGTGCAGAAAGAGCAGAAGGGAACCTCCAGGATGGTAATGGGAGAGCCCAGGATGCAAACTGAGCAGCAGGCTCCAAGAGTGACCTGAACAGATGGAGCAGGTCAGAAGACGCAGGGAGAAAGGACTCCAAGAAGAGGAAATTGATGTATCTGACCATATGGAAAGGACACATACACTTCTAGGGAAGAGACTGGCATCAAACTGATGGTAAATTCTGACACAACTAAGCCAACTTTTAAGTGTATTAACTCTAGGGAAAGCAAAAAGATCTGAAAGAAAAAATAATCGTGACATATCATATGGACCACTGGTGAACAGTGGTATTTCTTAATAAGGAAAATGCTGAATAGTGATCTAACCACAAAATTATTTGACTCTATTAGGAGATAGGGAAACAGGAAGTGTACACGTGTGTACGGTGTGATGGTGGAGGAATACTGTGCTCAGTCACTCAGGTGTGTCTGACTCTTTGTGACCCTGTGGACTGTAGCCCATCAGGCTCCTCTGCCCATGGAATTTTCCAAGCAAGAACACTGGAGTGGGGTGCCATTTCCTCCTTCAAGGGATCTTCCCAACCCAGGGATCAAACCCAAGTCTGCATCTCCTGCATTGGCAGGCAGATTCTTTACCACTAGCGCCACTTAATAGTATTGAAGTGAAAGCGAAAGTGAAAGTCGCTCGGTCATGTTCGACTCTTTGGGACCCCATGGACGATACAGTTCTTGGAATTCTCCAGGCCAGAATACTGGAGTGGGTAGCCCTTTCCCTTCTCCAGGGGATCTTCCCAACCCAGGGGTCAAACCCAGGACTCCCGCATTGCAGACGGATTCTTTACCAGCTGAGTCACAAGGGAAGCCCAAGAATACTAGAGTGGGTAGCCTATCCCTTCTCCAGCAGGTCGTCCCGACCCAGGAATCAAACCAGGGACTCCTGGGATTCTTTACCAACTGAGCTATCAGGGAAGCCCACCCGGTAGAATTGAGAAACACATATTCCATAAACAAATGGAATAAATCCACATATTCCATAAACAAATCGTGATTGTGCCCAAAACTTGGAAAAAAAGAAACCATATTAGAAAATTTAGAATTGCAGATACAAATATTCCTTAAAACACAGAAAGAACTGAACATGATTGCTTGGAGAGTAGAAAATGTGGAAAAGAACGAGAAGCTGGTTTCAGAGCTTTGGGGCTGTCTAAAATGAGGCACACACATATATATTTGATTTTGATGGTGGTGGTTTAATCACTAAGTCGTCCGACTCTTGTGATCCCATGGACTCTAGCCTGCCAGGCTCCTCTGTCCTGGAATACTGGAGTGGATTGTCACTTCTTTCTCCAGGGGATCTTCTTGACCCAGGAATCAAACCTGGGAATCAAACCTGGGTCTCCTGCACTGCAGGCAGATTCTTTACCGACTGAGCTATGAGGGAAGCTCATATTTGATTTTAATAATCTTTAATTAGAAAAAGAGAATGATAGCCTGAAGTGAAGACAAAGTATAGAGTGGCACTCATTTGAAAAGACCCTGATGCTTGGAAAGATTGAAGGCAGGAGGAGAAGGGGACGACAGAGGATGAGCTGGTTGGATGGCATCATTGACTCAATGGACATGAGTTTGAGCAAACTCCGGGAGATGGTGAAAGACAGGGAAGCATGAGCCAGTTTTCTAGCTACTCTTCTTCCCTCATCATGACTTTGAAATCTGACCATGATGAGAAAACTCATTGCCATGGCTGTGACCACAATCATAACCTACCTACCCAGCAGGAAGGAAGGGGAGGTCCCTTCCTGGAGATGTTTTGCTATGATAAGGTATGGGAACTTCCTCAGTCAAGCAAGGTTCTGTTGATTTTAAGAAATAGAAACCAATTCAATCAAACTTAGATAAGAAAAAGAGATAACTAGTATCCTCTGGAATTCACAGGAATGCAGTTGGTCCTCAAAGGGATTTGAACCACAAGTAGCCAAGAGGACTAGAAAGCTCCAAGGAACTCAGGCAGAAGCATATTTCTCTCTTTCCCTTCTCCCCCTATACGTATGCCTTCTTATCTCTACTACTGCACAAGAAGCATTTTCTTTCTTTTTCTGTTTTTTTTTTTTTTAAATCAGCCTTCTCTACAGAATTCTCAGCAACTTGATGCATGAGACATGGCCACTCCCATAATACCCTTAGTTCTCATTACTTCAGAACAAGAAAACATCTCAGATTAACAGGAACATGTCAGTCCCAGCCTCAAACATCCAACTGACTCTGATTAGTGAAATGTAAGACAATTGCCTTACACTGGTTTCAGCATCTCCAACAGGTGACAAGGCTGTCGGTACAGACTTGCTTCAGGAGCTCATTTCCAGGGTGTGGGGCAGTCCCAGGGCTTCTTTGAGAAGTCTTTCCTGTTCTAGCACGATCTCAGTCACACCTGAAATGGGTATTGTGGGTGTTGCCTCTCCACACAGCTGTACATAGCCACTTCCTGCCCAGGATGGAGGTTGGTGCCTCTGGCCTTTTAGACCAGGTTCATGCTTCTTTGTCACTACTTCATAACTCTCAAACATATAGTAGGTCCAGTCCATCTGCTTTCAGACATTTCCAGGAGCAGGGAAACATTCAATATTCTCTTTGAGAGACTTATGAGCTTTATGCCTCTGATTTTTTGTCACCAATCCTCTCCAACTCTTCTTTCTCTCTCTCTCTTTCAATACTTAGCCAAGCACAACCAGTAGCAACCACATAGAGAACTAAGGTTCTGTTTTCCATCATCTCCTCCCTGAACTACAAGCTCAATAGTGAAACAACCTGCCTTCAAGGTAATCACAAGTAACACCTTTACCAGATGTTTTGGTTCTCCCAAGCCTCTGATATCAGATTCCTTGCTGTTACTGAAGATTGCTAAACTGGTATTTTAAGGGTTTGTTTTTTTGTTTTTTCCAGCGGCATATCACTTTGGTACTAATTTTTACATTGGTCAGGATAGAGTTGTTTGTTTCACTGTGGTAGTGGTTGCTCAGTCACTCAGTGGTGTCCTACTCTTTGGACACCATGGGCTATAGCCCACCAGATTCCTCTGTCCATGAGATTTTCCAGACAAGAATATTGGTGTAGCTTGCCAGGCCCTCTTCCAGGGGATCTTCCCGACCCAGGGATCGAACCAGTGTCTCTTTTGTCTCCTGCGTTGGCAGGTGGGTTCTTTATCACTAGTGCCATCTTAACTGTTTTATTGTAGTAGCAATTTACCCTAAGAGTCCCGGTGACCTTAATACAAAAAGTTATTTCATATGCACCCCAGCTCTGATGTGAGCCAGATGAGTCTCCAGGGCAGCTGCCTCCCACGAGGTGATTGTTATTGAGAAGGCGTCTGTTTGGGCTCTATCACCTCAGCTCATGACCTCAGCTGTGGCCAACAAGGGAAGAGATCACAGAGAAAATTCAGCTTTTCCCATTGGCCAGAATCATATGGCCCAGTGACTACAAGGGGGCTGGAAATTCGAGTGAGAACATGGATAACTGTTGACATTAAATGTCTCTTCCATAGTCCATGGAGGCCCCTCCTGAGAGAGCAAAGCTGTAAGATCAAAATAACTTGGACAGTGGAGCTGCTACAGGGAGGACCTATTCTGGGGAGCAGCTGATCTGCACTGAAATTTGTATGAGTGAGAAACAAAACTCTGTAGAATTAATCCACCGAGATTTAGAGATTTAACTATTCTTGTAGCACGGTCCATCTTATCCTGATTAGTACAGGAATATTTTTTAAAAATGAGGTAAATGAAACAACATAGTTTACTTTCCCTGAAGCAACTGTAATTCTAATCCAATTACTAGTAGGATTTTTTGGAGAATCTTGACAAAAGGATACAAAGCTAATGTCGAATAATAAAGGAGTGAAAATAGCCAGTACAACCATAAACAGAAAAATGAAAGAGAACTAATTTTACCCAACATTAAGACATTTTATACATAGATAAATTATGGGGAAACAGAAAGACATTACAGAGAAAGTATAGGAAATAACAAAGGTGTTAGTGGAGAAGAGAGATCCCACAGAGAGAACCATCTACTTTTGAGAATTTAGAATATAAATATATTGATATTTTAGGTCAAAGGGAGAATATGAATAATTCAGAAATGTTGTGACAAACAAGCCATTAGGAAAAAAGTGCTGAAGTACTTCACTTCTTACACCCAAATAATATCTCTGTAGATCAATAATTATCAAGTAAAACAAATAATAACAATACTAGAAAAATCACTGGTAATTTTTTTTCAAAAACTTTTTTCATAATTTTGAACTGGGGAAGGTCAATAGTCATATAAGATAAGATCAACAAATTTACACAAATTTGCAAGACAAAGAATACCATACACAAAATCAAGTGATAAACCACAGAATACAAAAAAAAAAAATTCAATTTCTAAAACTAAGGAAGGGGGTTAATTTCTTTACCGTAACAAAGAGATTTAAAAATTAGCAAGAAAAAAAATGAACGATTAACTGGAAAAATAGTCAAAAAAGCAGACAGTGTGCAGCAAAAAAAAAAAAAAACAAATAGAAAACAAACATATAAAAACATTTTTACAGCTTTTTAAATAATCAAAGAAATGTAGGTTGAACAAGATACATTTTTATTTATTTACTTGCAAAAATAAAACTTTGCTCATACTCACTGGTATGGGAAACATGAACTCTCACATGTTGCTAATGGAATGTAAATTGCTATAAATTCTTTGAAAGCAATTTGGCAATAAATATTAAAATTTTGAAAGTGCATTTTCTTTAACTTAGCAATTTCCCTTCCAGGAATTTTTCCCACAGAAACACTTGTACACAGAGGCAAGTATATTGCTTGTAATAGTAAGAAAACTAGATGAAATTTAAATGCCCATGAAGAAAAGATTAAATATGTTGCAGAGGCCCTATAAAATGGAACACTACGTGGCTGGTCAGTAGAATCAATACAATTATCTGGGCTCCCTTGTTGGCTCAGTGGTGAAGAATCTCCTGCCAACAGAGGAGACACAGATCCCTGGTCTGGCAAGATCCCACGTGCCACAGAGCAACTAAGCCTGTGCACCACAGCTATTGAGCCTGTGCTCGAGGGCCCGGGAGCTGCAACTACCGAAGCCCGCTCAGCCTAGAGCCCGCTCTCCATGACAAGAGAAGTCGCTGCAACGAGAAGCCCGCATACCACAGCTAGAAACTGCCCCGTTCTCTGCAACTGGAGAAAAGACCCCGCAGCAATGAAGACGCCACACAGCCTAATTAAATAAAACTGTTTTAAAAGAAAGATCTGTGTATTTATCTGGATTGGTACATCAAAGAACATCAAAACTAAATTATTTTAAGTGAAAAATAAGGTAGAATACAATATTATTAAGTGAGAATTCCAAGGATTAAATTTTTATACATATACTTACATACATGTACATATATACATACAAATTTCTGGGAAAAGAGATATAATAGCTATAATTATGTTTAGCTATGATTACATTATATATGGAGAAGGAAATGGCAACCCACTCCAGTGTTCTTGCCTGGAGAATCCCAGGGACGGGGGAGCCTGGGGGGCTGCCGTCTATGGGGTAACACAGAGTCGGACACGACTGAAGTGACTTAGCAGCAGCAGCAGCAGCAGCACATTATATATAAGGGTTAGGTAAAGAGGGAGGATTTTACATTTTACCCTATTGTATTGTTAGAATTTTTTTTAACTTGTGCATGCATTACTTTATGAGAAAAAAAATTTAAACCATCAATTCTTTCTTACAAATATAAATTCTATATTTTCGCCTGCCAATCTGGATATAAAAAGATATTAGAAAAAAAAAGAGAAAAGACCAAAGTTAGATAGTCGCAGTATGTTACAAAAGAGTAAAGTAGTCACCAATCCTAAAGAAAGAAGGGAACCCCAGTGTTCAGGAACTGTCAAGTCCTGTTTCTGCTCCCAGGGAAAAATCCCCAGGTTTAAATAGTAGTCTTTCCAAAAAGAAAATAAAAAATAATAGTAGTAGCTCATATTTATTAAGCAGTGAGTAAGTTTTAATTCAGTACCTAAATTATCTCACTGAATCCTCACAGACTCCACGTGGTAGGGACACTGCCATCAGCTCCATTCTATTGATGAGGAAACTAAGAACCAGAGAGAAATCAAGAGGTTTCACCAGAGATCGAGGGCTTTCATCTGAAAGCACTTGTGGTATGCGTCCATGGGCTTCCATGGACTCTGCTGTCTCTGTGTGTGTCCTCAGAAAAGTGACTCATCATTCCCCATCATTCAGATGAGGAGAGTGAGGGCATCTCATGGGGTTGTCATGGGGATTAAATAACATGGTGTGATATGCTTCGCTCAGTGCCTGGCACCAGAGCAAGCCCTCCATAAATGTCCACCTTTGTGGTTGTTGTGGCAAGACCTTTTATGATATGGACCTTCATCTGTCCAGTCTAGTGTCTTTGCAGGCCCTCCTCCTTGAACTCAATCTCCATTTCTTCTAAGCTCGTTGCCCTTCCCTCATGCCTTCCCAAGCTCCTGTTCTTCTGTTGTCCCCTTTGCTAGACTGTTCAGTCCCACCTTCTATTGCTTCTTCACCTGGCTGACTCTTATCCTTAAGACTCACCTGAGGGGTCACTTCTTCCAGAAAGCTTTCCTTGATCTCAGCTTTCTGGGTTAGATGCTCCCCATCGAGTTCCAATAACATCCTTTGCTTCTCTCTCTCAATGTATTTGTCAAACTGCAACTTTCTAAATTTCATCTGTCACTACTCCCTAACCTCTGAACTCTTGAAATCAGGTTTTAGTTTTTCTTTATCTGGTTTCCTCCAGTGCTTAGCACACAACCTGGCAATAAATATTTGCTAAATAAATTAAGTTGTAGCTGAAAAAAGAATGGGTTATTTGTCCCATGACCTCTATTGATCATTCCAAGGCGGTTATTCCTTCTGTAAAGTAAGTTTTAAGTCAGACAAGAAGAGTTATTCATTCATTAAATTATTATTACTATTTGCTCCTACTTTCCTGGGCTTCCCTGGTGGCTCAGACAGTAAAGTATCTGCCTACAATGTGGGAGACCTGGGTTCAATCCTGGTTTGGGAAGATCCCCTGGAGAAGGAAATGGCAACCTCCTCCAGTACTCTTGCCTGGAGAATCCCATGGACAGAGGAGGCTGGTAGGCTACAGTCCATGGGGTTGCAAAGAGTCAGACACGACTTAGCAACTTCATTTTTGCTCCTACTATTGTTTTAGGTGCAGCATCCACCACAGTAAATAAGATATAATGTTCTGCTTTCTGATGGCGACAGTTTAGCACTAGTGAGAAAGAGAAAACAAACAAGTGAAAAGATAAGTTCAGTAGTGATACATTCTAGAACAAAAATAGAATAGGTTAAGCGTAGACAGTGATGGGGGACAGGGGCTAACTTCTGCTGTCTGGTCAGGGAATGCCTCTGTGAAGGCAACCTTTAAGCAGAGACTTGAGTGACACCAAGCTTGCAAAAATCAGACAGCAGAGCAAGTTGAAGGGCCCTGGGTGGGAGCAAGTCTGCTTTTTCACCACAAGAAAAGGCTTAGAGTTGAGTTTCACCAGAAGAGATAAGGCAGAGAGAGGTCAGGATGAGATCGGTTAAGGCCACTTAGGCCATAATAAGGTTTCTACACTTTGTTCTCCCCACAATAGGAAGCCACTGAAGGGTTTTATACAGGGGAGCGAGATGACCTGATTTAATATTTTTAGAAGCTTATTCTGGCCCCTGTACAGTAGGTAAGAAGAGAATCAGGGTCTGATGATCACTGTGGTTCTGTGAGATGATTGCCGCTAGAGATGGAGAAAAGCAGATGGACTGATGTCTTGGGGAAGATATGACAGGATTTTCTTATGGAGTCTGTGAAAGGAGTGGCATGGGGCAAGAGGAAACAAGAATGACACCCAAGTTAAGTCTGGAGCAGCTGTGTAGATGGTCAACCTAGGGGTTGAAGATCCGAGGAGAAACAGGTTTGAAGGACAGAAGGTGGGGAGCAATCAAACGTTCTGATTGGGACATATTGGGTTGAAGATGCTATGAGACATCCCAGTAGGAGCGGGCAAGCAGCCAGTGGGCACCACAGGGCCGGAGGGAGATCCGGGCCTGCCAATGACCGTTTAAACAGCGGGTGAACAGATACTTGGGGGCCCAAGAGTTTGGAAGCAGGACAGAGGGGAAGGCAGGGAAGAGGTAGAGGGAGGAAGGGAGGAGAAAACTGGCTCAGAAGAGCCTGTCCATCGGATTCTCCAGGCAAGAATACTGGAGTGGGTAGCCATTCCTTTCTCCAGGGGATCTTCCCCACCCAGGGATCAGGTAGATTCTTTACTGGCTGAGCCAGCAGGGAAGCCCGTGGAAATCCACCCAGAAAACCCACCCCAGAGAGCATGCTCTAGAGGCCGAGAGAGGAATGCGGCAGGATAGATAAAGTGCTGAGGGGTCAAGTCAGACAAAAGCAGCAGGTGCCTGGATCTGGCAAAAGCCAAGGCCTTTGATTACTTGGATTAGAGCTGCTTCTGGGGCCTGGCAATGGGGTGAAAAGTTCAAGTTTGGTGAGCTGAGGGGATGAGGACTGACTGGGCCCAGACAGGGACTCTAGACCACACTTTGAAAGAGTTTTCTTTGTGGGGGAAGAAAAGATCTAGGCACGAGCAGGAAGAAGGTCAAGGAAGAGGTTTTCTGCTTTATTTTTAACTTATGAGCTTGTGACACATTTGTGGGCCCCTAGAGCTGGGGAGACGGAGAAGGCAATGGCAAGCCACTCCAGTACTCTTGCCTAGAAAATCTCATGGACAGAGGAGCCTGATGGGCTGCAATCCATGGGGTCGCTACTAGTTGGACACGACTGAGTGACTTTACTTTCACTTTTCACTTTCACACATTGAAGAAGGAAATGGCAGCCCACTCCAGTGTTCTTGCCTGGAGAATTCCAGGTCGGCTGCCGTCTATGGGGTCACACAGAGTCGGACACGACTGAAGTGACGCAGCAGCAGCAGCAGAGCTGGAAAGAGGGGCTGGTGGCCTGCAACAGGGGGATGGGAAGGGAACTGGGGCACAGGTCGAGGCAGAGGGGCTGGGTCACCTACTGTGACCACAGGGCAGGCAGCGCCCTGGCCAGAGGCAGAGGGTACAGTTGAGCAAGGAGCAGTCTGGCAGCTGCTGTTTGCACAGTGAAGTCTGAGAAAATGGTGTCAGCAGGATACGAGGAGAGGAGGAAGCAGGTGTTGGCGTTCAAGGGGTGAGAAGCCCAAACAGCTTCCTGTTGAGGGGACGGTGAACCACCAAGGGGCATGTGGGCAGGTGGCGGGTACTGGGAGAGTCATCCAGGTGTTCGGTCATGAGTTCCAGCGAGGCCAGTTTCTGTACTTTCATCTTGTCACTTTTAGCTGCTCAGAATCACTAACTGCGGACGATACCATGGGAGGACTTTTGCCCAAGGGCAAAGATGCCTCAGGGATGTACATTTGTGGCGCCTCAGGAAACAGAGCCAGCCCGAGGCCACAGTGTGAAGCAGGGAAGCCTCCTGTAGGAGCGACTACATCTCTCCCAGCATTTATTTCGCTTTTCTCTTCCCTCCTAGAATCCAGTTTTGTTCAGGTGCTCACCCGGCTGCTGGAATTCACGGGAATGGGAAACTGAACACACCTGCTGATCAAGCAATGGATGCTGACATTCAGACCAACCATCACAGGCCAGTCCTCTGATGGTGGTTATTAAGAAGTCCCAGGGTGGGCATGGGGCCCAAGTTGGGCCAATAAGATGGAGGGGAAAGGACCTGATTCCTGGATGGATGTCCATTGTTTCTCACTCCCACTTAGCAAGAGACAGGACACCTGAAGCCCCAGCTCCCGGCCAGAGTTGCAAGATGAAGCCAATCCTGTGAGTAGCAGTTCAGGGAAGTGGAGATAATATGGGGCCCCCTTGACACCACGAAATCTCTGAATCCACCAGCCTTGAAACCCGTCTTACTTCTAACTTTCCTGTTACTTGAGATAATGAATCTCCTTATTAAACAAAAACAAAAACAGCTGAGTCTGGATTTCTGTTACTTGTAGCAAAAGCATTCTCCTGGACACAACTGTTTTTCTGTATTTACAGTGTATTAGAAACCTTCAAAGCTGGATTAACTGATTGCTTGCTCCCAGTTAAACATTCTGTGTAATGGCAGAGCAAATGCTTATGTCCAGGAGGCAGGACTCAAGGCCTTTTCTGCCCCCACGGGTCAGGTTCTCCAAGAGGTCGATGTGTTTGTCCACAAACTAGTTTGGCCAGTTGTGCTTGTTTTTATAACTACGTAAACCAAGGAAATATGAGTGAGGAAAAGAACTGCTATTGTGCAAAATCTAAACTGAATGCTTTTAAACAGTAACAGGAAAGTAGCTTAAAAAACAGAACAAAAGCAAAATCTCAGAGTTTGGCATGTGCAAGGCAAATGGAAAAAATTGGGGAAATTTTGTTTAATCTAGAAGAATTCTGAACTCAGGTTGCTTCCCAACTCTTTCTGAGTTCTCTCCCTTCTTTAAAGATGTTGGGACTGGAAACCAGTGACCTTGTGTCAACTTCTACTTTTTAAAAATTCCACACAGAATTCCCATCAGCTGTTACGTACTTAAAGAACAATGCTCATCCCTTCAAAATATTGTTAAATTAAATTATATTTTATGTTTTCTTCTTTTTTTAAAAAAAGTCCTACTTTAATAAAATCAGTGTTTTCCATGTTCACTGTTTCCCTACTTTAATTGACTAAGTACTTTATCTGACTATTCAATTCACTGCCAGAGTGGGGTTTCTGAAAGGATGTGTCTATTGGGCCCACCCCCAGTGCCCTCTTTCACATGGTCAACCTGCAGCCCTCAAACTCCTCCCTTTCTCTACTTCATCAGCACCTATTTTTACAAAACTATAACAGGAGTACCTTTCAGTTTGATGAAAAGTGAAAGTGAAAATTGTGCAGTCTGTCTGACTCTTTGCAACCCCATGGACTACACAGTCCACAGAATTCTCCAGGCCAGAATACTGGAGTGGGTAGCCGTTCCCTTCTCCAGGGAACCTTTCCAACCCAGGAATCAAACCAGGGTCTCTGGCATTGCAGGCGGGTTCTTTACCAGCTGAGCTATCAAGGAAGCAATGAAAGGTCTCATAGGATCTATATTAAAGTGTTAACTACTGTCTCTGCATGAAGAGATTACATCTTTTTTTCCTTATTATCATGGGTGTGAATGATCATGATGTGAACTAGTATTTATTTGGTGATAGAAAAGTAAAAAGCTTTTCCCCCAAGAACTAAGAATACTTTGTCTTTTTATGAGAATTTACTTTTTACAAAGAACTTTTAACTCCATTGTTTCGATGGCATTTTATCATCACCCTGTGAAGAAATAATTTATTCCCTTTGTAGATGAGGAAACCACAGTGGAGAAAAGGGAAGAATTTGGCCTCAGATGACAAAGCTGGTAAGAAATAGAGGCTGTTTAGGATAGAAAATCCAGAGATAAATCCAAGCACCTATGGTTACCTAATCTATGAGAAAACAGGCAAGAATATACAATGGCAAAAATAAATGTTGCTAGGAAAACTGGACAGCTCTGTGTAAAAGAATGAAATCAGAACACTTCCTAACACCATATACAGAAACAAACTCAAGATGGATAAATATAAGGCCGGATACTATAAAACTCTTAGAGGAAAACATAAGCAGAACACTCATTGACATAAACCATAACAAGATCTTTTTTGATCCAACTTTTGCTGCTGCTGCTGCTGCTAAGTCGCTTCAGTCATGTCCAACTCTGTGCAACCCCATAGACGGCAGCCCACCAGGCTCCTCCGTCCCTGGGATTCTCCAGGCAAGAACACTGGAGTAGGTTGCCATTTCCTTCTCCAATGCATGAAAGTGAAAAGTGAAAGTGAAGTCACTCAGTCATGTCTGACTCTTAGCGACCCCATGGACTGTAGCCTACCAGGCTTCTCCGTCCATGGGATTTTCCAGGCAAGAGTACTAGAGTGGGGTGCCATTGCCTTCTCCGTTTGATCCAACTAGAGTAATGAAAATAAAATAAGATAATGAATGAAAATAAAAGCAAAAATAGCAAATGGGACCTAATTAAACTTAAAAACTTTTGCACAGGAAAGGAAACCATAAATAAAATGAAAAGACAACCCGTAGAATGGGAAAAATGTTTGCAAACAAAATGACTGACAAGGGATTAATCTCCAAAACACACCAACAACTCATGCAGCTCAATATCAAAAAACAAACAACCCAATCAAAAAATAGGTGGACAATTTAAAGAGACATTTCTCCAAAGAAGACATACAGATGGCCATAAAGCACATGAAAAAATGCTCAACAACACTAATTATTAGATAAATGCAAGTCAAAACTACAATGATGTATCTGTCACCTCACATCAGTCAAAATGGCCATCATCAAAAAAATCTACAAACAATAAATGCTAGAGAGGGTGTTTAGAAAAGGGAACCCTCCCACACTGTTGGTGTGAATGTAAATTGGTACAACCGTATGGAGAACAGTATGGAAGTTTCTTAAGAAACTAAAAACAGAGCTACCATATGATCCTGCAATCCCACTCCTGGGCATATATCCAGAGAAAGCAATAATCCAAAGAGCTATATGCACCCCAATGTTCATTGCAGCACTATTTACAATAGCCAGGACGTGAAAGCAGCCTAAATGTCCATCAATGGATAAATGGATAAAGATGTGGTACATATATACAATAGAATATTGGTATATTTTTATTGGTATTTTCTCTGGTGGCTCAGATGGTAAAGAATTTGCCTGTAATTCAGGAGACCAGGGTTCAATCCTTGGTTTAGGAAGATGGCCTGGAGAAGGGAATGGAATATTACAATGGAATATTACTCAGTCATAAAGAATGAAATAATAATGACACGAATGGATCTAGAGATTGTCATATTGAGTAAAGTAAGTCAGAGAAAGACAAATATCATGATGTTGCTTATATGCAGAATCAAAAAAAAAAAAATGGTACAAATGAGCTTATTTACAAAACAGAAATAGAATCACAGACATAGAAAACAAATGTATGGTCACCAGCAGGAAAGGGAACCCAGATGACAACTCCTGTACAATGTCTGTCATTTGGGAGACGGCAGCACTATTTCTTGTCCGACTCCCACTTAAGACTTCAAGATAAGCGCTGCTGGTCTTTCCCGGAAAATTGAGGCACTTTCTATAACCTCTTTAGGCTTTGGCACTGTGTACTAGGAACTGAGAATGATAATGCCTAAATATTAAATATTGTTGTTAGGATTTAAATGGTAATATATGTAAAGCCCTTAGAACAGTAACTGTAAGAGTCTACCATTATCATCATCATCACTAGTAATACTGTTGAAGTAATCTCATTATCACTATTTTCTTTGAAGGTAAAGAGTTCGTTGCATGCCACCTGGTTGATGGGAATTACAGCCAGAAGTTGACAAATCAGAATAGCACTCTCTAAGAAGTCATCAGAGAGCCATTAGAATTTATCTCTGCTTGTCTCAGACCTTTTAATTCTCATGCTGAGAATTTGGCCTCTTAGAGTTTTGAGGTCAACCTCTCTATAACCTACAATAGTTATCACCTCCACTTTGGCCTCTTGAGCCCTCTGAGAAGGGAAAACTAGTCTGTTTTTAGAGGAATGACAAGCTTCCTCAGTTTCTCCCATTCTGGTAGTTGATCTTGATCCCCCACTGCCAGAGAGGGTTCCAGGCAGCTGCTACCTTCTGCATGTCCCTACAGAGAAACAGAAAACAGAGGTCTCACTCACAGATGGCCTGAGCAGTCCTAGTGTGGTGTAAGCCCTCAGACACAGCAGTCCCCATAGCCTCATGTCTGTCTGTCCCACCTGCCCACCATTCTTCCAACCAACTGGCCAGATCCACCACAGGTTTAATCTGATTTATAGTTTGTAAGGATTTCCCAAAATATGTCATTTGCACCATAATCTTGTAAGGAATTATAACTACTCCATTTTGCACTTTCCCGGGTGGCACAATGGTAAAGAATTCGGCTGCCAATGCAGAAGATTCAAGAGATATGAGTTCGAACCTTGGGTGGGGAAGATCCCCTGGAGTTAGAAATAGCAACCCAATCCAGTATTCTTGCCTGGAAAATTCCATGGACAGAGAAGCCTGGCGGGCTACAGTCCATGGAGTTGCAAAGAGTCAGACTTGATTTAGCATGTGTGCACACACGTGCACGCACGCACACACACACACAGTTGTAAAAAACAAATAGTCTTTGAAAGCCGACCCTGAAGTTAACTGAACCCTACCTTAGAAGTTCTCACCTTAGAAGTTCCACCTCAGAAGTTAACCTGATCTCACCCCTTCCTTTTTCAGATGAGGGTGTTGAGGCCCTGAAAGGTTAAGTGGCTTCTTCAAAATCAGTGACAGTGACAACAAGGGTGACTTGACCCACTATGACACTAAGCACTTACATAACTTCTCATCTTGTTCTTACAGCATCTTATAAGATACCAGAGGAGGAGACAGAGTGCAGGAGTCAAACCCAAGTTTTCTGATGCAAGTGCAGTGCAAGCTCTGCTCCCCAGCACACTCTTACCAGGGGGGCCCTCTCCACCCCTGACATCAGGGCATCCAGATGCAGGACGTGCTGTGAGAGAGAGTGAGGCAGGCCTGTGGCCCTGGCAGGAAGGAATCTGGCACTGCACTGGGAAAGCAGTGTGTGTCAGGGAAGCTCGGCTAAGGATGAAACTTGGAGGTGGGTACCAGTAAAACAGAGCAAAATCACCACCACAGCCGCTCACTCTAACCACCCAGGAGTCTGCTTAGCAGTGACTCAATAAAATTTATATTTAAAGGCAGGACAAGAAAATTCTCATAAAAATTAAATGATTTTTGTGTGTCTCTCTGTGTGTCTGTTTGGGGCACCTCCCTTCCTCCCTAATGTGCAGTGTGCATTTGCATTACACATTAACCAGACTTCCTCAATGATAGGCTTGTGTGCTCAACCTTAAAGATCTTTCTCCCCCTCTTTCTTCTGAAGCTAGCAATGTAACTTCTTAAAAGAATAGAGTTATTTCACTGATAAAGAATCCACCTGCAGTGCAGAAGACAATAGATTCAATCCCTGGGTCAGGAAGATCCCCTGGAGAAGGAAATGAGAACCCACTCCAGTATTCTTGTCTGGAAAATCCCACGGACAGAGGAGCCTGGTGGGCTACAGTCTATGGGGTCCAAGAATCAGAAAGACAGCAACGAAACCACCACCCGGTTCTGTAGGAGGTCATGGTGACTTGTTGCTGGCTTTGTACGTGCTTACCTGGACTGTGTATTCTTGTTGAACTTTATATAAAATATCAGGATCTCAGTCTTGTGTATGATCCTTTGTCTCAAAAATGTACATGACTGTGCCTTGGACTTCTAACAAGCAGAACAGTTCTCAGAGCTTTCTCTCTCCCAAGTTATAATCCTCAATTTGGCTCAAAATAAGATTCCCTTTTTTTCTTCTCAACTTGATTGTTAATTAAGTTTTCATAAAGAAAGAGTAAGGTTGAGTTGCACAAGGGTCAAGGAACAGGTCAAAGATTTTTAGCAGGATTTTTTTTATACTTGAAATATAGTTGATTTACAATGTTGTATTAATTTCTGCTGTACAGCACAGTGATTCAGTTATACATATATATTCTTTTTTATATCTTTTCTATTATGGCTTTTCACAGCATATTGACTGTATGAAAAGAACCTTGTCGTTTATCCATTCTATATATAATAGTTTGTATCTGCTAATTCCAAACTCCCAACCAGCCTGCCCCTATCCCCAGTAGGATTTTTTTTTTAACATAAACCCCCCAGAGTCTGGTGAACTGTGAACAGGTCAGACAAAGATCCAGAGGAAAAGTCAGATGATTATGTGAATTTTCACCAAGAGTAGGTCAGTGGTTCTCCACTGGTATGACTGTGCCTCCCAGGGACGTTTGGCAGTGTCTGGAGATATTGCCGGGTGTCACATGGGTGTGATGGGGTGCTAGGGTGCTACTAGCAGATAGTGGAGAGAGGCCAGGGATGCTGCTAAGTATCCTACAATGCACAGGACAGCTCCATTCCACCAAGAGTTATCTGGCCTCAAATATCCAGCCGAGGCTGAGGAACCCTGGTGTAAATGAAGCAGTTGGTGGTGGTTTAGTTGCTAAATCATGTCCAACTGTTTTGTGACTGCATGGACGGTAGCCCACCATAGCTGCATATCAACATGGCCTCAATCATACACAAAGCACCTCAGATTTAGAGAAAGAGTGAAATTGGGCAAAGCGTCTTGTAGTGAAGGTGGTAAGGTCTGTTTTCTGGTCCTGGCCTGATGACTGGCTTGAAGCTTAGGGAAAGTGTATTTGCTTTCTGTGGGTCTTTGTTTCTTCCTACATCTAGAGCAGCCATGTATCAGGGCCAGATCCTTCCTGGGGCTAGCTGATGGTACACTGGAAACAACAGGGTTCCTTCACCCTCATGGATCATTGTGAAGCTGTGATAACCAGGCATCTCAAAGGTTTGTGTACCGTGGCTCCTTTAATACTGAATCAGCACTTTACTGTCTACTTATAAAGGTAGTCCACAGTCATTACAAAATGCAAGAAAATATAGAATAACACAGAGATGAGGAAAAATATCCTATAATCCCACCCCTTAAAAAGGAATTTTATTCTAGAAGAGAATTTTATTCTCCACATACTGAACTTCACTATTTTGAAAATGTAGAGAAAACGGCGGAGAAGGCAATGGCAAGCCACTCGAGTACTCTTGCCTAGAAAATCCCATGGATGGAGGAGCCTGGTAGGCTGCAGTCCGTGGGGTCGCTAAGGGTCGGACACGACTGAGCGACTTCACTTTCACTTTTCACTTTCCACTTCCACACATTGGAGAAAGAAATGGCAACCCACTCCAGTGTTCTTGCCTGGAGAATCCCAGGGACGGGGGAGCCTGGTGGGCTTCCGTCTATGGGGTCACACAGAGTCGGACACGACTGAAGTGACTCAGCAGCAGCAGCAGCAGAGAAAACGGAGAGGGCGGGGTCTCTGCACTCCCCTTTTGCTCTTGTTGGATTTTTGATTGTTTCTTTTTCACTTCCTTACAGTGCAACAGAGCTTTACAGACTTTGAGTCAGAAGTGGAGTGAAAATATTTTTAACTGTGGCTACTATGCTCTGGTGTCTTAACTTCTTCTTTTTTTTTTAAATGTTTAAATTTAATTGTGGTGAAGATGGCATCACCGACTCGATGGACATGAGTTTGAGTGAACTCCGGGAGTTGGTGATGGACAGGGAGGCCTGGTGTGCTGTGATTCATGAGGTTGCAAAGAGTCAGACACGACTGAGCAACTGAACTGAACTGAACTGACTGATACATGATACAAATGTTTCATTGTGGTAAAGTACACATAACAGAAAATTTACTCTTCACCATTTTTAAGCGTACATTCAGTAGTGTTAAGTATATTCACATGGGTGTATAGCCTAATCTCCAAAACTTTTTCCATTATACTTTTTTTTTTGCATTGTAAGCAATAAAGTTTTATTAGGATTTGTCTTGAAAATACAGTCATGCAAATATTTGTATTTCATCTAGTATAAACAAGTTATAATTGCCAGTATGTGCTATGGTTATGGGGTAAACTGGGAAGAATGTTTGCATGGGGACTAATCTTATAGGTCAGTTATAAGTGAAAATTTTGTATTATCAAAGCCTTTGCTGTTCAGTATGACCTCATAAATGTAGGGACCTGGACAATAAATTTTTAGATATAAAAAGACTTGCCTAATGTTATTGTGTGAGTAAATTAATAGGCGAGAAACACATTTGTCATTCTGTTGCTGCTGCTGCTGCTAAGTCACTTCAGTCGTGTCCGACTCTGTTCCACCCCATAGACAGCAGCCCACCAGGCTCTCCCGTCCCTGGGTTTCTCCAGGCAAGAACACTGGAGTGGGTTGCCATTTCCTTCTCCATTCATTATACTTTATGTTAAGCAACCCAAGTGCCCATTCTGACACATTCTACAACCTCCTTGTAGATTTCCTCCTTGTCTGTGGTTTGCTGGTCTGGTTTCCCTGTAAAGCTCTTTCTCTCTTCCTCTGCCTGGAAAATGTCTATCACTTTTCAAGACCCCCTAAAAAGCAAGTGTCCTGCATACAAAGCACCTATATAAGAACTCCCATGTTTTGTTTCACATTGTGAAGTAAAATAACAAATATCAAATTATGTCACTGTTTAAAAGTTCCTATGCTATAAATTACAAATCTTTGGAAAACAACTCTTAGAAATATAGAGCTATAAACCCCTACTTAAAGAAGCTAGCTCTAATCCTGGTGGGCCAAAGAGACATGTCTCTAAGGTTCCTTCCAGAGTTCACTGACTCCTAGGAAACTTGGTTACTAATCCCCCCAGCTCTAAACCTTCTTAGGCCTTTGATCTCTCTATTCACTGGGACAGAGTAATGACAATAGTATTTTCCATGCTGAAGCACTTGATGGCTTATAAACCATTTCCATATCTTTTACCCTGTCTGATTTTCATAGTCCTATAAGGTGGGCAGACAAGAATCGGTGTATCTGCTTTAGAGGTAAAGAAGTATTGATATTAATATTTACTTCCAGTTTTAAGTCATAATAAAACAATGACACAAAGAGAAATATAGTGTATGCACATCTGTGCACAAAGAGAGAAAGAAGCAAAGACATTTAAAGTAAGAAAAAGGGAAAAACAAATAATGTGTGATCAATTACAAACTAGTACTGTCAGCTAAATCTTGCAGTTAATTAAATTTGTAGGTGGCCCTACTTGAAAGGATCTTGAAAGATTTATAATCAAGACTTTGTCAACATACTTAAACTATTAGCAAAAGAGAAAGAGTTTTCTGTTGTTTAAAATGATGCATTGACCTGTTGGAACAAATTCATCACCTGAATATCGCTAGCAGCATTGCCATTGGGGAGAGATCATGGGGTGAGAAAAATACAATTACAGCAGCTCTGAGGGTGTGCCCTTTTAGAATCCCTCTGGCAGGAAAGGCTGTAAAGAGGATTTAGCCACGTCACCAATGTGCCTGCTGCCATTTGTTTCTGTTCTGCTCCACTCATTACGACTAACCACTCACATGTGGATAAATAGTGACGTAATCAGAGCCTCTGTGTTAGTTTATTAAAATCCTTGCATTGCTCTCCGCTATCTCCTTAGACCCCTCTCCTGCAGCTTTCATACCGAGGCACAAACATGCTTGTCCTTCTGATAGCACAGAAGCATCCTTTTCCTTCTGTGACTGCTCCTGTAGAATGGCAAGGCTCGTACTTTCATGAAAGGTGGACACTGACAAATTCCTTGTCTTCAGATGAAGCACTATCCACATTTAAGAAACAGAAAATCCCATATTTTCCCTGAGGATGACTGAGGGATTTAAAGACTCTTTTCTAGATCTCCAACTGATTAGAATTTCTTCCCCATTATATAGCATACTTTGTGAGCAGTTCCTGTTCAGATGAAGGGAAATTTTCCACATGAAGAATATTCCTCTGCTTGGGAAATCACCAGAGCCTGCAGAGAGCTTGGAAATCAGCAGTGGATGTACCCATGACATCTAAGACCAACAACTTCCTCAGGGCTACAGAGGGTCCAGTCTGGTTGCCCCAAGGGGATATCTGGGCGTGGTGGAAGACACTCTTGGTTATCACAACTGATAGGTGCTAGTGGCATCTAGAGGGCAGAGGCCAGGGGTGTTGCTAAACATCCTGCAATACACAGGTTGTGCCATGCTCAGGCGCTCAATCATGTCTGCCTCTTTGTGATCCCATGGACTGCAGCCCACCAGGCTTCTCTGTCCATGGAATTCTTCCAGGCAAGAATACTGGAGTGGGTTGCCATTCCTTTTTCCAGGGGATCTTCCTGACCCAGGGGTCAAACTTGAGTCTCACAGGTCAGCCACTCACAATGAAGGTTTATCAGACCTGTATTGGTTTGCTAGCTCTGCAGTAACAATGTACCACAGATTTTTTTTTCCAAATCTGTGAGTTTGTTTCTGTTTTGTAAATAAGTTCATTTGTATCATTTTTTTTAGATTCAATATGTTAGGATTATGAAAGGGAAAGGTGGAGGGAGAGATAAAGTAGAAGTTTGGGATTAACTCTAAATAGATCATCGACAAGGACCTACTGTATAGCACAAGGAGCTGTACTCCGTGTTCTGTAACGGCCTGTATGGGAAAAGAATACGAACAAGAATGGACACATGTATACGTATAACTGACTCACTTCACTGTACACTTGAAACACATAATATTACAAATCAACTATATTCCAATATAAAAAATTCAATTTAAATTTTAAAAAAGGAAACCATGCATTGGGGCCTTAAACAGCAGAAAGTTATTATCTCTAGTTCTGGAGGCTAGAAGTCTGAAAATAAGGCAACATTCCTTCCATCTGAGGCTGAAGGAAGCGTCTATCCTTGACTTGCAGATGGCAAGCTTTCAGTTTCTTTAATCATCTTCCCTTCACATGTATCTCCGTGTTCAGATTTCTCAGTTTTTGAAGTCACCAGTCCTTTTGGATTAACACACCCTAACGACCTCATTTAACTTGATTACCTCTGCATTACTGACTCGATGGACATGAGTTTGAGTAAGCTCCGGGAGTTGGTGATGGACAGGGAAGCCTGGCGTGCTGCAGTCCATGGGGTAGTAAAGAGTCCGACACGACTGAGTGACTAAACTGAACCTCTGTAAAGACCCTATCACCACACAAGAGCACATCCTAAGGGTTAGGACTTCAACATATGAATTTGGGAGACACAACTCTTGACACTGCCCAAAATGTCATTAATGCTAAGGTTGAAACACCCTAGTTTGAATGGTTGCTTAACTTCTCTGCTTTCTTTCCCTCTTCCTGTCCTTGATTTAGTTGAATCTTTGAAACAGCATTCACCCAGAAAAAAAGATGGGAATTCTCATTTATCATCAGCATATCATCACTAAGCTTTTAGGGATGAATACACACAAGGATTAGATAAAAATTCCACTTTCATGCCCCATCTAGTACCAAATAGACAGACTCTTTATTTTGCCTCCCACTTTCTTCTGTCTCAGGTTTCCTTTACACGTTTCCTCCCTTTGAACTGGCTTTTGTTTTGAGACCACTTACTAGATATTATACCCATAGTATATGCAGCCAGCTGTGTCTTATATACAAAGAGTAGGACTAGAGGCAGTCTTTTTAAAAGTTTCAAGTTGTGGTTAACTAACACGCCTTAGAGGTATAGTGGAAGGGAGAAATACAAGCTTCTTGGCTCATCAGACATGGGTTCGTGCCATGCTCTGTCCTTATTGTTGTGTTATCTTGGGAAAGCTAATTAACCTCTGTAACTCTCTGATCGTTTCCTTTCTGGTAGAATGGGATGGGGGATAATAAGATCTGCACTATAGATAGAGCTGCAGTGAGGATTCAGTGAAATAATGCATTAAGTGAGGCTAGCTTAATGTCTGGTTCATAGAACGCAGCCAGTACACAATAGCTGTTAGTATCATTATTTTAAAAAGAGATGAAAATACAGCTGTGAAATCATTCCTTCACTACAGTGACACTGAGCACTTTCAGAACACTGGGCACTAGGGATGCACAGGTAGGTAAGATCCTTGCAGTCTCGTGAAGAAGAAAAACAAGTCAATAAAAACAGCTGTGCATGAAGTGCATAATCAAACTATTCATAACCCTCTACAGGAACACGAAGGATTTATAGAAAAGACCTTCGGGAAAATGTTCAGGAAATAATTATAGAAACCTGAAGTCATCATCTTGATTCATCCAAATGCAATTCAGGTTTTACATCATCAGCTTTTTTTAGACTCTTTCATGACAAAATCATGTCCCCTTCATCACTACAAAAACAAATACAGGGTTTTCAAGTATTAAATGAAAAATGCAAAAGGGAAGAGTGAGACCAACACTTTTAATGTGAATAATTTGTTTCTGTGAAAAGAGAAATGAGAAAACACGTGAAGCGATGATGAATTATTTCCAGATACTCATGGATGATCCAAGCAATTAAAAATGTGTTTATTTCAGTGATAAATATGAAAGATAGTCTGGGAAATCTTACTCAGATTACAAAGATGGTAGGAGTGAAAAATGTAGGAACAGTTGTCTCCAATAATGCTACTCTTAGAAAGAAAACAGAAAAGGCATTACTGATGTATTACACTTATGAAATAGTTCATCTCCTTCGTCCATAACTGTATCCTATTGGTTAAAATTACAGCACAAAGTAGGTTCTGAAGAAGCTGTTGAATAAATTGCTTGCTTCTCAGCCAAAAGGGGCTTCCCTTCAGACGGTAAAGAATCTGCAGTGCAGGAGACTCTGGGTTCAGTCCCTGGATTGAGAAGGTTCTTCTGGAGAAGGGAATGGCAATGCACTCATGGACAGAGGAGCCTGGCGAGGGCTACAGTCCATGGGGTTGCAAAGACTCATACACCACTGAACGACCAACGCTTTCACTTTTCAGCCAAAAGGGCAGCTTCCTGAAGTTTAAAGAACTAAAAGCTCAGTTTGGACTCCCCTGGTGGTCCAGTGGTTAAGATTCTACCTGCCAATGCAGGGGGCACAGGTCTGATCCATGGTCTACCAAGACTCCACAGGGCAACTAAACCCTTATGCCACAACTATAGAGCCTGCGTGTTGCAACTGAAACCTGCTGCCCACAGCCCGTGCTCGGCAACCGGAGAAGCTACACAATGAGAAGCTCACGTACCACAGCTAGAGAGGAGCCCCTGCTTGCCACAGCTAGAGAAAGTTCATGTGCAGCCAACAAAGCCCCAGTGCAACCAAAATAAATAAATGAAATAATAATAATACAAAAGGTTAGTTTGCCAAAAAACAAGTTGTCAAATCAATTGTTCACCAAATTTACCATTTTACTAAAAAAAACTTGCTTCTCTTTTTAAATTTTATTTATTTATTTTTTTGGCCTCGCCACATGCGGGATCTTATTTCCCTGATTAGGGATCGAAACAGCGCCCCCTGCATTAGAAGGGATTCTTAACCACTGGACCACCAGGGAAGTCTCAAACTTGTTTCTCTTAAGTATTTATAAACTTACAGTAATTTGTCTCCAATGGAACCATTTTAGTATGGTAGTTTGGGAGGATTTCTGTACTTTACACTAACAATATTTCAAGTATTTTGCTAATTTAACTTTTCTGACAATAATGTAAAGTTACTGTATAATTATTCCTGTTGCTTCCAGTCTGTTTCTTGATTTATCAATCTTTTTAGCATTTTAGAATTTTTTAAAGCCCTTAAAACAAAATACTTTCACAATAATTTTGTGTTTACAGTCAGTGAATATCAAAGTTGAGGCACTGGTCACAGGAACCATTATGACACAATCTTCTGGACATCCTCACTTTCCTTCTGCTGCCTTGGTTAATTTTATCTCAGTTGGTTCTTGTTAGGAATATAAAATGTCATCACTTCTTATGGGATAATTTGGACTGCTCCTAATTTTTTTCTCAGGTGCTTTTATATTTAAATCTTTAAATATAAGCTCAACTGTTTCTTCCTAAAAATCCCCAGTTAACACTTCATCCCTTTATCTTAAGCCTTTACCATTTTAATCTAATTTGACTTAATGTACTATAATTAAGTTTTAATTGCTAGAAGCTCAAAATTAAGGCTGACATACCATTTGAAGAATTGACAAAGAATACTAACCACTGAAAAGTAGACAGATGACAAGGAAATCATTAGAAGCATCAACTTTTAAAATATTAGTGAAATTCAAAAGTTAGACAAAATGGTCGTTAGGAAATTGAAATGCAGTTAACTGATCTCAAGTCAACTTAGTATAAATGTCTCGGATACTCCATTCTCTTCTTAATCCACAATAAGCTCTTTCTCTGGTAGTGATTAAATGGTATGTATGTGGTAGGATGGAGTGAAACGTAATTCCAAATATGTCCAAGTCCTACTCCCCAGAACCTCTGACTGTTTCCTTGCATGGCAAAAAGACTTTACAGACAGGATTCAATTAAGAACCTTGAGAAGGGGAGATTGTCCTGGATTATCTGAATGGACAATGTCATCACAATTATCTTTATAAGGAGGGTTCAGGATAGTCAGAGTCAAAGGAGAAGCTGATGTGATGACAGGAGCACAGATTGGAGGGATGCACTCTGAAGATGGAGAAGAAGCCACAGCCAAGGAAGGAACCAGAAGGAAGGAAGGAAACCAAGGACGGAATCAGTCTCCAGAAAGAGCCAGCCTCCAGTTCCTTCACCTTGACTTTAGCCCAGTGAAACCATATTAGGACTGCGCCTGCCAGAACTGTAAGAGAATAAATGTGTGTTAAGCTACTAAACTTGCTGTAATTTGTTACAGCAGCAATAGCATACTAACACAGGGTGTTACTGACTTCCCCCAAAGGGTTCTTTATCTCACTGATGCCAAGGTTTTTACAGGCAGCCTGTGAACCACTTTGTATGGTGCTCATGTTCTCAAGGAAGAAGACCAGAAAAGCCTGCCTAGACTTTTATGAGACGATTTCCCATCCAACCACCGGCCCCTCTCCCTGCCCGCCTGCCCAGTCCCTTTCCCAGCTCCCGTAAATCCACTTGAAACCCATGAGACAGACATTTGTACAGAGGCTCTTACTGTTGGGTTAATGTTGTCTTAAGTGTATTAAGTGTTAGTCACTCAAACACATCTGACTTTTTTCAACCCTATGGACTATAGCCCACCAGGCTCCTCTGTCCATGGAATCCTCCAGGCAAGAATACTGGAGAATTCCCCCCTTCTCCAGGGGATCTTCCAGACCCAGGGGTCAAACCTGGGTCTCCTGAATTTGCAAGTGCGTTCTTTACCACTAGTACCACCTGGTGAGTCCAATGTTGTCCTAAGAAGTCACCAAATATACTACAAAAGTATCTCAATTAAGGGCCACTGTGCACTAGCCTCTCCATCCTATTTTCCATCTCCAGCCATGCCTAGCTACATTTTCCCATAAATCTCACCAGCCAGAATGTGCCTCAGATAATAGTGCTAAATAAGAGACGGTGAGCACTATAAAAAGCACTCAATTTGCGCACTCACTCTTGCCAAGTTTAGCTCTATAGATTTCCCCTCTTTTCTTATAATAGTTCCTGTTACCTTCCCAGCAGCCTCATAAGGCAAACACACTGTGTCTAGCCCCAGAAGAGCTATGAGATTAACTGACATCCCCAAAACCTCACTGACAGAGATAGACCAGTGGTTCAAACTTAGACCTCCTGACTAGCTTCACACACAGGTGGAATACACAATTTCAGTGGCGCTGCTACCAGAAGAAATACAACCCCACCTGCTGGTTCTAGTCTGAACAATCCTGGTAAGAACTCGATCCCTTCTTAAAATGCAAATACCCTGGTGAGAAGCATTGCAGAGCACCTGCCTCACTCCCGCCCCTATGCAGGATTATAACATCACATATATCAGATTTCTTCACTTTTCCATTTGGAAAAGTGAATATGTAATGATTGTAGAAAATCGTGCCAGAAAAATCCCACCATAAAATGTCTTAAATTCTCAGGATAAAGTGAGGGCTCTCCTGGCAATCACATATCTGTGTTTTAGCAAATGCTGTTCACACCTTTAAAACAGTCAACCCCTGACTAAGTTGGAATGGGAGGAGGGTCTGAATAAGGAGTCAGAACTCCTAGTCCCACCACAAGTAAGAGGTCTGACTTAGACAACTTTCCTCTGAGGCTCAGTGGCCTCATCAGTTAAATGGCCATAATAATGCCCCCTCACAGGGTTGTCGTGAGAACCAGGAGAGATAGTGCGTACCTCCTTGTAGCTCAGAAGGCAGATACTTCATAAACAACAGTGAGCCTGGCAGATGTGGGTTTCCCAGGTGGCGCTGGTGGAAAAGAACCCACCTGCAGGAGACATAAGGGGCCTAAACTCAATCCCAGGGTTGGAAAGATTCCCTGGAGGAGGGCATGGCAACCAACTCCAGTGTTCTTGCCTGGAGAATCCCATGGACAGAGGAGCTTGGTGGGCTACAGTCCAAAGGGTTGCAAAGAATTGGGCACAACTTAGGGTCTTAGCACACACAGGCAGATGTACCTGAATATATATTTACAACAGTAGGATCCATAACAACAATAAAATATAAGACATTACTAACATTGTTCTCAAGTAGAAACAGTGAATGCAGCAGAACAAATAGGAGACATATTTTAGGGAATTTGACTTTTCTAGAAGCACATTAGATCAGTAACAGCACTTGGTCCCCATCGGTAGTTTATCCTCTTTAAACCTATCCTATGTCTTTTGGTCTCCAAAGAGTTCCAAAGGTTAAAGACCACATGTGTGCATTTCCTAAAAGAAAGGCAACCATACAATCCATGTCTTATTTTTCAGGAATCAACTTGTTTCGGCTCTCTTCAACTTGTCAATCAGTTATTTTGCTAGTCGAATATGTATTTTCTTCTTCTTCTTTTTTAATGTGACCTTGTTTTGCAGTACTGTACAGAGGAAATGTGAAAACCCTAGTTTTACAATAGAATAAGAAACGGTCAACCAGGCAGAGACGGGAGAGAGCCCAGGGACTCAAGTCAGGGCAACACAAAGAGACTGAAAAAGCAGAGGAGCGGGTGCGGAGGAAGCGGACCAGCAGGCTGGAAGCCGGCCAAGATGCGGCTCCCAGGGAGCCTGTCAATCTGAAGACTGTGCCATTTCGCTTGCATTTCTGTTTCTTCTTAAGGCAGTGATGCATATTTCATTTCATCCTTTATTTTCTTTATGGTTTAACTAAGAGAAGAGGAGGAATCTAGGCATGAAGAAAGAGTTCTTTTTTTCCCCAAAAGCTGCATCTGTTAGGGTGGATATAACTGAATTAATTGCCAAAAATATCTATGGGGGAAGGCACATGTTTGTCCTTCAGTTTAGTCACCAGGAATTGCCAGGGCCTCATTCCAGCATGTTAGCTAGCCCTGGTTGAAAAACAAGTACTCACCAGCCAGGCTGCCAACTCTTGAACAACGAAGAGAGAGTTTAATCTGAAATGACTCTTTTTCTGCTCCTAAATACCATTGCTCACACAATGTAGGAGTCTACTTCTGACTCTTTGAGTTAAACACACACACAGGCACAGTAAACATTTGCCCTACCACAGCTCAATTGCTAATTATTGGAATAAATACATAGATAAGCAATTTAGTCCTTTGGTGAGGAGAAAATTTGTCCAATAAATAGGCTTGGTGAAACCATTTGGTTTACACTATAGTGAAACTCTCTTGGAACACAGAGCGAAATTTCCTGTTTTCCAGAAAACCCCAGGAACAACTCACATGTATGAAGAACCAAAACAAAAATCTGATGGTCCCAAAACGATGAGGATGTGTCCCAGTGCCAATCGGTATGTTACTAAGTCTTTCTTTCCAGCAGCCAGCCCTGCCTCCCTCCTTTCTACTCTCCACCTTCCCCATTTCCTAGGGTAAAGGCCCCTTCTCCAATTATCTGGGCTTTGGGGATACCAAACAAGGGAAGGAGTGGGAAGAAGGGGGACTGTGGAGGCAGGAGAAAAGAGCAGGATTGGGGCCGGAGGCTGAGTGGCTGCACAGCACAAGGCAAGCGCAGGCTGAGGGGGTGGGTGGGGAAGAACAAAAAAGGCATTTTATCTGAGCCCCCACATTGCTCTTCACTTCATCTTCAGTATCTTACTGTGTGCCCCCCAGAGTTAAATCATCTGCACACGAACAATTCCTAAGTCTGCAACACAAGTTCTGACTGCTCCCCGGGGCTCCAGATTCATTTGGGTTTCATTTTCAGAAGCATCTCAAAACTTAGCCAAAACCAAACAACTGATTCATGCTGCCTCCATGCTTGTTTCTCCCCGTTTTCTTCCATCTCAGGACACAGCAGCAACCCCGTTTGCAAGCAAAGACCTAAAGGATCAACCTTCTGTTTCTCTCCACATCTGCAACTATTCCTTGCAGGGGGCATGGGTTCAATCCCTGGCCTGGGAAGATTCCACATGCCACGAAGCAGCTAAGCTGGATCACCACAACAGCTGAGCCCGTGCTCTGCCACAAGAGAAGCCCCTGCACTGTGAAGCTTGTGCACAGCAAGGAAGAGCAGAGGAGCCCCCACTCACTGCAGCTAGAGAAAGCCCACAGGCAGCAACAAGGGCCCAGCACAACCAGATACAAAATAAAGAAAGAAATAAAAGTCCTGTCCTCACTGTAACTAGAGAAAGCCCTTGGGAAGCAACAAAGATCCAACACAACCAAATATAAAATTAATTAATTAATTCTTTTTAAAAAGTCCTATCAGGTGGACCTCCAAATATAATCAAAATGGTACTGCGGGAGGCAGTGGGGTGGGAAATCTAGTTCAGGAATGAAAACGAATCACCAGTTCAGGGTCGATGCATGTTATAGGATGCTCGGGGCTGGCATGCGGGTATGACCCAGAGGGAGGATAAAGGGAGGAGGGAGGTGGGAGGGGGGTTCAGGAGGGGGAACTTATGTAAACCCGGGGCGAATTCATGTCAATGTATGGCAAAACCAACCAATATAATATTGTAAAATAATTTGCCTCCAATAAAAAATAAATTAATTACTTTAAAAAAAAAAAAAGCACATGGAACATCACCTAGACGCAAATCTACGAGTTCTCCTTCTGGTCTTTCTTTCTGCCCTGGAGGACACTGGGTCACTGGCTCCCTGGCTCCCTGATCTACCAGCCTTCAGAACAAAATACCTTTGCCTCTTTTTCTCCACCTCCTGCTGTCGGGTCTACATCTTTATCTTAGCAAATACATTGCTGAACAAGAGTTCAGACACCCAAAGAGTACCTACTGTGTGCCTCCACTCATGTGAAGTTCAAAAACCAGGAAAAGCTGCTACCATCATGGTGGTGATGGAGGGAGGGGGCAGGGGGTAACTGGAAGGGGTTTCCAGGGGACTTCTGGTGAGCCACTTATTTTGTTTCCTTTTTTTTTTCTGGCCATATCACACGACAGGTGGGATCTTAGTTCCACAACCAGGGATCGAAACTGAGCCTTCTGCATTGGAGGTGCAGAGTCTTAACCCCTGGACCACCAGAGAAGTCCTTATTTTGTTTCCTGATTTGAATACAAATATCTTTACTTCATGAAAATTCATCAAGCTATGTGCTTAGCACCAGTGCTCATTTCTGGACACATGATGTAACTTCAATAAAAAGTTTCAATAGAAGTGCTATTTAGATCTTTGGGAAAGATAAACAATTATTTCTGGACTGGGGATGTTTGCAAATCATTAGAAATATCAAAGTATCTGCTTGTTGAAAACATGTGATTTAAACCCTGGAGCCCAAGGGGATTCAAAACGCATCCTCTTTCAACAGTGAATGAATCTTTCCTATCATGATACAAAGTCACTCATGTTTTTAGTTCAACAAAAAGAAAAATAGGAATCAATCACTGTTATACTTTGGAGCATTATAAGAGTGTCTGAAATTTGAAGAATGTTATGAAAACTGGACAAAGACAATCTGAGGTAGAAGTCACTACATATGTAACAGAAGTCAGCCTTCAGCTAAGCCTGACAAAATTATCCTGAGACTTCCACTGAATCAGACAATCTTTTTTCCCTAAAAGACCCGAGCAGAGCCACTGTGTTTCTCCATATGTCTTCTTTTTTTTTTCCTGATTGTCTAAAATGGAAAGAGTGGGTCCAGAGATAGTCAAATAGCCTTGTGCGTGTGCTTGCTAAGTCGCTTCAATCGTGTCTGACTCTTTGCAACTCCATGGACTGTAACCCACCAGGCTCATCTGTTCATGGGATTCTTTGGGCAAGAAAACTGGAGTGGGCTGCCAAGCCCTCCTCCGGGGATCTTCCTAGTCCAGGGATCAACCCTGTGTCTCTTATGTCTCCTACATTGGCAGGTGGGTTCTTTACCACTAGTGCCACCTGGGAAGTCCCATTATAAGGTTTAATATTGTTGCATTTTTAACGTAGATGTGGGAGAGGCGAGCATTTAGAATTCCTAATGTGTCCCAGACCTGATCATCCTGAGTGCGGTCACCTCTGTCCACCTCCATCCTTGTGTCCCAGTTCTGTTCATTCGTGCCTGCTGTCTTCCTATGCCCAGACCACACCCCTCCACCATGAGCTCATGACTAATGAGGATCTTCAAATGCTCTGACTCTGAACACTCGCTCTGATGACCCAGCTGAGTCCAGTCCTCCCCTGAGGCTCCAGTTCTTACAGTTAGGTTTCTGCCTTGGTCCCTCTTCTTCCCCTCCTGATCTGGTTTCTATTTAAAGAAACCCTGGGGCCAGGGCTGTGCCTTGTCCTCATCAGTACCCATCCCCAAGGACCAAAACATCCTCTTAAGTCCAGTCCAGAGCCAGTCACCCTGAGCTCCACAGCCTAACCCTACCCACCCACCTGCCTGCCTCCATTTCAAGCATATCCACTTAAACATTTGTCCATGTTAGAACAAACTGTCCTTGATCCTCTAGATATAGGACCAGAATCTTCCACATCCTTGAACACCAACACTGTTCCCTGAAGCACTCTGCAGGCAGCCTAGACCCTGGTCCCAAAGTCATCACCCTTTCTTGCCTGGAGGGCTGGTCTTCTTGTTTGCTCACCAAATCTTGTCTGTACCATTCTCTACACACCTTCAGAATAATCTGTCACTCTCTTGATGAAACTGATCAAGATCCTAAAATCAAAACCCCTGTCTCAGCTTCACCCTCTACAGTAGCTCCCCGCCTCTTGTTCCTCACCACTCCTTAATTCCACCATACTCTGTGCTTCAGGCTTTCTGAAATACTTTGTCTCCCAAAAAATCTTGCTTTTTCTTGTAAGCTTTTGAAACAGCCATTGTCTTTGCCTGAGCCTCTTCCTCATTGACCTGCCCAACTCCCAGTTCCTCAGGTCTCACCTGAGACACCACTTCTTTCTGGAGGCTTCCTCTGACCTCATGGGTGCTCCCACAGAACTCGCTTTACCTCAGTCATAACATTTGTCACATGAGGTACTTGCATGTTAATGTGTCTGTCTTCTTCTCTTGACCAGAAGTTTCCTGAAGACCAAAGCAATGACCGCTTTGCCAGGTCTCCCCAACATCCAGCATGGGGACTAGTATATTACCTATTATTGACTAAATGCCACCAAGTGTCCAAAAAGGGACACATTATATCCATAAGAGAAAGAATTGAAGAGGAAAGCATGGAACAAAACCTCTACTTTTTAAAAAATGCTTTTATTAATTAGAAAACATTATTTTCATACACACATCTGTGAAGAATGGCAGCAACATCAGCATGGTGGCTGTTCGAGTCAGCAGTGGAATCACCTGGGTTCTAGTGCTGTCTCCATCTTCAAGAGCTGAGAGACCTGGTGCAGTTAACTTGGACTTTCTCCATCTGCCAAAGAGTTGCATGTCTTGATGAATTACTAGCTGAATCCAGGAAGTGAGTGTAGACTGTAGACTTTCAAAATTACAAGATACTATATAAATAGAAGAAACTACCACATACTGCAATTCTACTCTTCAAAATAAATCTTTTCAACCTTAAAATTACACACGATAATTTAATTACTTAGAAAAATTATAACAAATAATTCTCTACATTAGCATCAGATTTGGACTTTTCAAAGTACTTTCATGTCCATTATCATAATCTTCATAAACAAGATAGGAAAAGTAGGAATTAGCATCTCCATTTTAAGATTAGTGAAACTGAGACCCAGAGATTAGGTGATTTGCCCAAGAGAAGCTGCTACAAGCTTCGAGGAAAGGTCTGGGTTTGTCTTTTGTTTCCTAACTGGGCTCTGCACTTGTCATATCAGACTTCAGAAAATTTTGGTTCTACAATGTTCCATCTCCCACAATGCCAAACTAAATACACACAAACACACTCCAATCCCTAAGTAATTACCCTTAGCTTCACAGAAAATTCCATCCAAGAAAATAGTTGCATCTAGGGAGATTTAGAAAGAAATACAGAGCAGAATCCTGTGGGCCCCAAGCAGTTGGGCAAAGCATAACACTTAGTTCTATATAAAACTAAACCTCTCATTTCAAGAGCCAACGAAAAAAAAATCAACCAAAACTCTGCATTGAGATAATAAAAATATCTTTTGTTATCCCCTAAAGACAGATTGTAGATGTGCTACATGCTAATTTACTGTCAATTTATTCATTTTTATATAATATCATCCAGTCAAGGTAGATTTCATTCCATTTTCATCTTGTGTACTTCCTTTCAGAGCTTGGTAATTTCTTTTCTATTTTTATTCATTCCACTTTTGCTTCCTGTCAATTTTTATATCAAAATCTGCTTCAGTTCCATTTGGCAAGCTGCAGTCATGAAAATATTCCTCATGCTTTAATGTTTAAATTTGCCGTTGCACTTTAAAACGGCTCTGTTCCAATGGCGCAATGTCAGCGCTTTGCCTGGCGTAGCTCCCGGGTGTACAGAAGGCAGGGGCTCCACTGCTATCACGGCTCTTCATCATTGTCTGAAAATTTCCCTTTATTTCCTAGTCATTGAGGGAGCACTGAGAACCTACTCTGTGCCGACCGCTCTGTGGGGGCAGTGAGAATACAAGTCAGAGAGGAAGTGAAATAAGACCGTAACTAACCGAAAGCTGGTTTATGATGGCAGCACAGGTGTTCAGGGGCCGCTGCCCACGCTGTCGTGGAGGAAGTGGCAGGCACAGGGGAAAGAAAACCCCTACAGCAGTCTTAAAAACCAGATGCCCTTCCCGGTACCCAGAAGAGGAATGTATCAGCAGTGTGTCTGTCTCATGTGGGGGCCATTCTGCAGCCACGGGGCTACAGGACACAGAGAATAACCTCGAAAGAAGCCTCTCCTGGGGTACTTAACTAGAAGCTTGGTCCAGCAGTGGGTTTGGTAGGGGTACAGGGGTGCCACGCACTGGTTGAGACCACAGACACAGGTTACAGACTTTTCAGCTTTTCAGACAAACTCTCATGCCCTGGGGAGAGAAGAGAGCAGAAAGAGGTGACAGATCAGGCTGTGGAACCAAACTGGTCGGATTCAAAAACCCAGCTCTGCCATTGACTACCCGTGTGCCATGAATGTGTTGCCCCAGCCCTCTAACTCAGCTCTCTCACCTGTACTGTGAAGTAGGCTTCTGATTAGGAGTGATTGAAGTCCTTGAAAACAGTGATGCTTACAACAGTGCCTGGTACACAGTAAGCTCATGTCATCATAAAGCTCCCTAATACTAGTGTTTGAAGAAGCAGAACTTTCTAATTCTATGGCTCTGGGTCACCCTTTCTAGGTGTCCTGGTTGATGTGGTGTAGTGGCTCAAGGTGTGGTGGGGAGCATGAAGCTGGGAATATTAGCTGGTGCACCGTCTCCCAGCTGCAGCCATATCTATAATTGATCTGTAATCTCTTCCTCCTGGCAGCAAGCCCTTTTCCTCTCACACTGGGAAGGGAAGCAGCATTTATCTGAGTTTCTGATTCATTTATTTACTATGCGCAGAACAAGGAACTGCCTCATGGAAACACTCTTGAGGAAGACATGAGATTAGGGTGGTGGTGGGTTTTTTTTAACTTTTAATTTTGTATGGGGGTATCGCGAAGAGTCAGACACGACTGAGCGCCTTCACTTTCACTTTTCTCTTTCATGCATTGGAGAAGGAAATGGCAACCCACTCCAGTGTTCTTGCCTGGAGAATCCCAGGGACGGGGGAGCCTGGTGGGCTTCCGTCTATGGGGTCGCACAGAGTCGGACACAACTGAAGCGACTTAGCAGCAGCAGCATAGCCAATTAACAATGTTGTGATAGTTTCAGGTGAACAGCAAAAGGACTCAGCCATAGATATACATGTATCCATTCTCCCACAAACTCCCCTCCCATCCAGTCTGGCACATAACATTGAGCAGAGTTTCCTATGCTATACAGTAGGTCCTTGTTGGTTATCTATTTTAAGTATAGCAGTGTGTACATGTCCATCCCAAACTCCCTAAAAATCCTTGCCCCTATCCTTCCCCTGGTAGGATGGTGGTGGTTTTAAAACAATTTACTCAAAATCTCATAGCTGGCAAGAGCCAGGAGAGGAATTTGGTCCCAAGCTTCAAATGCCTGCTCCCCCGTGCTTCACCACACTTCGAGTGGTGCAAGAACACACACACACACACACATCACATATGTTCCTGCACTGGAAGAATATACTTCAAGTTCATTGCCATCACTTGCACCTGGACACACTGTTGGAGTGGTGAGCAGTGTTCAGGGATCATTTCCCCCATAGACAACTAGAAAAGACCAGCAAATATCATTTCCTACTTTGCCACTCATGTATCACAGATACTCATCTCAAGCTCAGTTATCTAAATGAACAAGTATATTCACTCATTCAGGCAACAAGCAATTCTTAGAATTCACTACAAGCAAGGCACTGTTTAGACATGGGTGAACAGCAGTGAACCAAATGGGCAAAATCATCACATTAAGAGTTTACTTTTATTGGTGTGGAGGAAGAGGAGACAGATAATAAACAAGTAAATACATAAATTTCGGATTACTATGCATGCTGTTAAAAAGATAAAATAGGTCAATGATATAGAGAAAAGCATTGATCACCCAGCAACCAAGCAAAGCTTTTAAACATGGATCATTTCACACCCTGGTGTCAAACCTGTCAATTTCACTGGACTTGGAATAAAATCCAGATATCTTTCCATGTCCTTCAAGTCCCTACATGATCTCTGACTTCAACTTCCACCATTCTGTTTCTTCTTCAATCATCTCCAGTCATCTTGGCCCTCTTTCTGTCCTTCAAAATATAAAGCTCTGTTCTCTCCCCAGGCTTTGCAACTGTTGTTTCTTCTTTGTGGAACATTCTCCTCCTACCTCATCCACACCAGAAGGCCCTTCCTATGCCCCCCAGTTCTTTAAACGTCTCATCCTTTCTCATCTTTCTGCTAAAAAAATAACACCTCTCAGAGAGCCATCCCTGATCACTCTACAGTCCTATGATTCTAAATCTCCTTCCTTTAATTTTGCTAAGTTTCCTTTATAGCACTTGCCACTATCTGAAAGTACCTGATTTATTCACTTATGCATTTATTGTCTCCCTATCCTGCTGATGTGAGGGTGGGGACTCTGTCTCATATTCCATTGTATCCCCAGTACCTAGGACATATATAGTGGGTTCTTGCTCAGTGTTAATTGACTAAATAAAGCACGTCCAAAACAACAGCCAGGAGAGAACCCTGACAATTAGCAAATGACATATACTTCTGAAGACTGCCCTCTAAGCACCAAAAATCTTCTCTGTAACAAGACCAGGGAACCAAAATGTTGGAAAGTGGAGAATATGTGAGAATACAAAACACCAAATTGTATATTTAGTCTTCAGATGCCAAAGGCTCTGAAAATAGGGGTAATTTGGAAAGAAACTATCACAGGTTTATAAACGGTTTTTTGCAAACTGATTTTTCATTTTTGAGACCAGAAGTTGGGTTAGCACCCATCTAACCATTGGTATAGATATCAAAATAAACACATGATTGCTTTTCTAACATAATTTCTTTACATAGTTTTTCTACTTCCAGAAAGAAAAGTAACATAAAACTATAAATTGATCATTTGAAGTGGTCTGTGGATTTTGAGAAGAATCACACAATTTCAGAGATAAAGAATTTTTAAAAAAAAATAATGCTTTTCAGTAATAGAACCTTTTGTTCCAACCTATTATGCAGAACATGTAAGAACATATAAGAGAGGTAAAGCAGAGGCGGTCTGGTTGCGGTCAGGACAGTCACCTCCCCCCAGCCTTCCAGATGTCTTCCTGGCCCCTAAGCACAAGAGCATAGTGTAGACCTCCTGACACAGCCAGACCTGCTTGTCTCATTGGCCCTGAGAAAGAAAATGACAACCACACCACAAGGGCAAATAAGAACATTTCAAAGCTGACACTCAAACCTGCTAAACCATAGCAACCTTTCAAAAGGATCGAATAAATACTTAAAGAGTGTTCCCTTGGCTGGACTTACCAGGCTTCTTCTAAGTACAATCTCGTCTTGTAAAGCATTTCATCTGCCAGTGATCACACTGTGGCATGCTGGGTCCTCTCAGCCTGGCCAGTACCACCTGCCCTGTGCCTCCCTTTTCTAACCCCTCACTTATACCCATGAATTTCAAGGCTAATGTTAAAATTCTTTTCCTAACTGGTCTCATTAAAAATTTCTATACAAAACCACCCTGAACCAAATAGCTTGCAGGATTCTATTATTCCTTAAAAGCAGCAAGGAGAGGTATGATCCAGAGACTTGTGAAGCTGTGACAAAAGCAGACAGAGCTTAGCGGAAGGCACTTCTTCCTGTGTTTCTTCCACACCTCACACCTGGCAGGGGAAGGATGTAGGGTGCGTATTGGGGAAATCAGGGTAGGAATTGATGTCATGTGGCTTCCATCTGTAGCGCTCCCAGCAAGGATTTGGAGTACATCACTCAACCTGTTTACCCATCACTGGTCCATCCAGTGGGTATTTACACACTGACTCGGTGCTATGTCAGGTGCTGAGGATACTTACGTAAGACTGTAACCCAAGGCACTTACAGTTTGGTAAAAATATTAGCAACTACAGAGGAGATGCTGCTGAAGAATGAGCAGAAACAGTCAACGTGGTAGACTTTTGCTTTTGTGCCCCTTCCTTCAAATTCAAGTGTCTCCCATTCATGGTTATATAGGCCCCACCTGCCCTGACTTTGTCCAATCAGAAAGCAGCAAGCATGTTGCTAGCAGAGGATTGGTAAATGCTTGCTCCTGAAGACCTTTTTGTCCTGACAAACAGCCCAAACTAGTCATACAGAGAAAGTCGCAAAAGAGAGAGACAGAATTCCCAGGTTTCCAACTGTCCTCACCAACTTTCCAGACCTGTGAGAACAGCCATTTTAAAGGTTCTGGCCCCAGCCATTCCTTGCTGCAACAGCGTGAGGAACCCCAAGGAAGATAGCAGAAGAACCATCCTCAGGGTGCCAGTCAACCCACAAAATCACGAGCAAATAAGACTGGTTATTTTAAATCACCGAGTTCTGGAGTGGTTTGTTACCTAGCAATAGAACATAAACATGTACATTTTTAAAAAAAGAAACTCTCTTTTGTTAACACTGATTCCAGGTTGAAGGTTTCAATTTTGATTGATTCGTTTTCTCAATGTGATCTCTCTTTCCCTCTTTTTATTGACATATAGTTGATTTACAGTGCAGTGCCAATTTGTGCTGTACAGCAAGTGATTCAGTTATACAAATATATATATTCCTTTTGTATTTGTTTCCATTATGGTTTATCACAGGATATTGAATATAGTTCCCTGAGCTATACATTAGGACCTTGTTGTTTATCCATTTTAAATGTAATAGTTTGCAATTAACAACCCCAAACTCCCAGTCCATTCCTCTCCCTCCCTCACTCCTCCTTGACAACCACAAGTCTGTTCTCTCTTTTAAAATAGTGTTTTCCAAGTGATTATTGTTATGGAATAATGTTCAGTTTGTTGCATGCATGCAAATGTATTCATAGGAGGAGGAATAATCAGTAGACTATTGTCAAGGAAGAAGGCAAAAAACAGAATTTATAGGAGAAAGGAGAGAAAAAAAACTGATGACAGTCTGGGAGAATGAATTTTGTTTGCACATTTTCGAGGTAAACTGATTAGCCTGTTTCTAACAAAAATAAAAGTCAGTCTGGACACTCTGTTCTTAAGTAGGCAGATGCTGCTGCTGCTGCTAAGTCACTTCAGTCGTGTCCGACTCTGTGTGACCCCATAGACGGAAGCCCACCAGGCTCCCCCGTCCCTGGGATTCTCCAGGCAAGAACACTGGAGTGGGTTGCCATTTCCTTCTCCAATGTGTGAAAGTGGAAAGTGAAAAGTGAAAGCGAAGTCGCTCAGTCGTGTCTGACCCTTAGCGACCCCATGGACTGCAGCCTACCAGGCTCTTCCATCCATGGGATTTTCTAGGCAAGAGTACTGGAGTGGCTTGCCATTGCCTTCTCCGAAGTAGGCAGATGAGGGGTTATCAAAGGAAAGAACTGAATGGATTATGGATTCTCCCCCCAAACCTTGAGAGTTTACCAGGGAGCTCAGAGGTCAGGCTGTCCCGGGGCTATGGCTGATGGCGGCTTGTCATTAGACCCGAATCAGGACTAAGCCAGGACTGCACCATTTTCCTCATCACAATTTTGTTTGCTGATTTTAATGTACTTTGTCACTTTATTCTAAATTTTTAGTGAATTCTTTTAGAATTTCTCAGCATAAAATTAGATTATCTGCACACACTGTACACCTTTCCTTTCATTAACATATAGCCACTGACAAAGCACATCTTATGCAGGATAGAATCACAAACTGCAGTACTCAGAGCACACGTCCATCAAGTGGATGCTGAGACTTTACTTAGATCCCTTTTAGTCCTGATATTTGATTACTATGGCTGAGGCAGTGTTAATTTGGATCAGGGAGCAACAGCAGATGGGCCATTTAGAGCTAATTCTCACCATAAAAATTCTTCTGAAATCATCTGACTCCACAGGAAGTTCTGTCTCAGGATCTGGGCAGTAACAATTCTTGCTTTGATATTCAGCAGATGGTTAATTCTTATCGCATAGCACTGCACGATCATGCCACTCTACGGGATGCTGAGTTTATTTCCTGTAAAATCAAAGTGAAACAGCACTATCTGGCTAAAAATGGTTTTAATAATATTCAAGAAAATAGAGGTTTTTAAAAAAAATTTAGAGTCAAGTTTTATAGGTAAATATTCTGCTATCTTGCTCTTCTGGTGTCTCTGGCAGGTTCACACACACACACACATACACACATACCACTGTTACATTCACCACTGCCACACCACCAACCTGACACTATACACTGTGCAGTCTCTGAATGGGAACCAGGTTTATACTTTACAAATGTTCCCCAAGGGACCTACTACCTCGCTCTAGAAATGATCTATTCAACCTAGGAAATTTGCTGGATGCTTGACTAAGAGGTAGAGTTTTCTGCAGAAGAGGTTAAATGCTGTTTCCTCTCTTTAAGAACGTTGAGGTTTATTCCACAGGTCAGTGGTTATATCTCTTGGGAAAGCCCTTTTCTTATCCCAATCCTCAGTGCATATTTTTGCAGTTCAGGAGAGTGTGATTCTGCTTCTATTTAGCAGATCCTGTGGCAAGTTATTTGTGACAACTTAACAGACAACCACCTGCCTGTGTGTACAATCAGAAACGCTGAGAGAGACCCCAACCTTCTCTGAAGACTTTAATAATCGTAATTTACATTTATACCATTCAGTTTGCCAAAAAGATAGAAATTTCCTATTTTGAAGACTCTTACGGGATTCTGAAACAATCCTTGGGGTCTCCAGTATCAACAATTCTCACATTATATTAAAGACCCAAGGAAAGGCAATAGGATTGATGTGTTCTGACTGGGGAGGTGGGCACAGAACTAGAAAGCTGGTGGCCAGTTCCTAGGGCACTCTAGGCACTTGGGAGCTAGATGTGTAGCTGCATCGGCGTGCAAAGGATGGAGAAAGGCAGGTAAGCACAAAAAGGAGGAATTATGATGACGAAAGGTAAACTTTGCCTTCCTTTCAATTTCTTCCAGCTCCTAATCTTCACTAACAGCTCTGTCTTACTGAGTACTGATACAGCAGGCTCGGGAAGATCTTTGCATGTGTTCTCTCATTACTTAGTTAGTTCAGTCACTCAGTCGTGTCTGACTCTTTGCGACCCCATGAATCACAGCACGCCAGGCCTCCCTGTCCATCACCAACTCCCGGAGTTCACTCAAACTCATGTCCATCGAGTTGGTGATGCCATCCAGCCATCTCATTCTCTGTCGTCCCCATCTCCTCCCACCCCCAATCCCTTACATTTCCTAGTAGGTTCAACATTGGCTTGGAGTGAAGGTACAGCTGGAAAAACATTCTACTTTATAGGGTTATAGGATAATGTGAGATAGATAAGAGCTTTGCAGGCTATAAAGCATCAGAGTATGCCAGGTGGAATTTATTTCTACTGTTTTCCATCATTTCATTTCTGGCAACTATTTCCAATGTCTGTGAGAGAAGGAGCTTTTCTATTCCTACTATTCTTATTTTTCATTGTGCAGACTGTATTCGTAAAAGAGGCAATGGGCAGATGAAATTGATGGTTTGATCAGTTCAGTCATTCAGTCATGTCCAATTGTTTACAACTTCATGGACTGCAGCATGCCAGGCTTCCCTGTCCATCACCAACTCCCGGAGCTTGCTCAAACTCATGTCCATCAAGTTAGTGATGCCATCCAACCATCTCATCCTCTGTCATCCCCTTCTCCTCCCACCTTCAATCTTTCCCAGCACCAGGGTCTTTTCTAGTGAGTCAGTTCTTTGTATCAGGTGGCCAAAGTATTGGCGTTTCAGCTTCAGCATCAGTCCTTCCAGTGAATATTCAGGACTGATTTCCTTTAGGGCTGACTGGTTGGATCTCCTTTTGAAATTTGATCTCCATTTGAAATTGACGTGTGCATGCTTCTCATTGTGGTAGCCTCTCCTATTGCGGAGCACAGGTTCTAGGTGCAAAGGCTTCAGTAGTTGCAGCTCCTGGACTCTAGAGGAGCTAGAGGCTTAGCAGTTGGCATGTGGGCTTAGTTGCTCTGCAGTATTGGGATCTTCCTGGACCAGGGATTGAACCTGTGTCCCCTGCATTACAGGTGGATTCTTAATCACTAGACCACCAAGGAAGGCCTGTAGTTTCTTTTTTAAAACTTCCCTCCTTCTTGTATTTTCACTCTTTCCTTTGGGCCCACACACCCCATCTCATCGCCATTGGAGGGCACCTTTAAATGTGTGGTGGGTCCTTGTTTGGCTGTTCATATTTCAGAGTGATTCAGTGAAAAGCTAGTTTGGAGCTGTGGATATGTGGGAAAGGGCTCATGAATTGCTGAAATCTGCTTTAGTTATCAAGTGAGAAATCAACTTTTCTGCAGTGCTAGAAGCATAAGTCTTTCCCTAAGAACCATTCTAGGAATCAGTGAATTAAAATGGACTGGAATGGGTGAATTTAACTCAGATGACCATTATATCCCTTGGAAGAAATGGAGTAGCCATCACGGTCAACAAAAGAGTCTGAAATGCAGTACTTGGATGCAATCTCAAAAACGACAGAATGATCTCTGTTCGATTCCAAGGCAAACCATTCAATATTACAGTAATCCAGGCCTATGCCCCAACCAGTAACACTGAAGAAGCCGAAGTTGAACGATTCTATGAAGACCTACAAGACCTTTTAGAACTAACACCCAAAAAAGATGTCCTTTTCATTATAGGGGACTGGAATGCAAAAGTAGGAAGTCAAGAAAAACCTGGAGTAACAGGCAAATTTGGCCTTGGAGCACGGAATGAAGCAGGGCAAAGGCTAATAGAGTTTTGCCAAGAGAACGCAACTGGTCATACAGCAAACACCCTCTTCCAACAACACAAGAGAAGACTCTACACATGGACATCACCAGATGGTCAACACCGAAATCAGATTGATTATATTCTTTGCAGCCAAAGATGGAGAAGCTATATACAGTTAGCAAAAACAAGACCAGGAGCTGACTGTGGCTCAGATCATGAACTCCTTATTGCAAAATTCAGACTTAAATTGAAGAAAGTAGGGAAAACCACTAGACCATTCAGTTATGACCTAAATCAAATCCCTTATGATTATACAGTAGAAGTGAGAAATAGATTTAAGGGGCTAGATCTGATAGAGTGCCTGATGAACTCTGGATGGAGGTTCGTGACATTGTACTGGAGACAGGGACCAAGACCATCCCCATGGAAAAGAAATGCAAAAAAGCAAAATGGCTGTCTGAGGAGGCCTTACAAATAGCTGTGAAAAGAAGAGAAGTGAAAAGCAAAGGAGAAAAGGAAAAATATAAGAATCTGAATGCAGAGTTCCAAAGAATAGCAAGGAGAGATAAGAGAGCCTTCCTCAGCAATCAATGCAAAGAAATAGAGGAAAACAACAGAATAGGAAAGACAAGAGATCTCTTCAAGAAAATTAGAGATACAAAGGGAACATTTCATGCAAATATGGGCTCGATAAAGGACAGAAATGGTATGGACCTAACAGAAGCAGAAGATATTAAGAAGAGGTGGCAAGAATACACAGAAGAACTGTACAAAAAAGATCTTCCCGACCAAGATAGTCACGATAACGTGATCACTACCTAGAGCCAGACATCTTGGAATGTGAAGTCAAGTGCGCCTTAGAAAGCATCACTACGAACAAAGCTAGTGGAGGTGATGGAATTCCAGTTGAGCTATTTCAAATCCTGAAAGATGATGCTGTGAAAGTGCTGCACTCAATATGCCAGCAGATTTGGAAAACTCAGCAGTGGCCACAGGACTGGAAAAGGTCAGTCTTCATTCCAATCCCAAAGAAAGGCAATGCCAAAGAATGTTCAAACTACCGCACAATTGCACTCATCTCACACGCTAGTAAAGTCATGCTCAAAATTCTCCAAGCCAGGCTTCAGCAATATGTGAACCGTGAACTTCCAGATGTTCAAGCAGGTTTTAGAAAAGGCAGAGGCACCAGAGATCAAATTGCTAACATCCGCTGGATCATGGAGAAAGCAAGAGAGTTCCAGAAAAACATCTACTTCTGCTTCATTGACTATGCCAAAGCCTTTGACTGTGTGGATCATAATAAACTGTGGCACATTCTGAAAGAGATGGGAATACCAGACCACCTGACCTGCCTCTTGAGGAGCCTGTATGCAGGTCAGGAAGCAACAGTTAGAACTGGACATGGAACAACAGACTGGTTCCAAATAGGAAAAGGAGTACGTCAAGGTTGTATATTGTCACCCTGCTTATTTAACTTATATGCAGAGTACATCATGAGGAACGCTGGGCTGGAAGAAGCACAAGCTGGAATCAAGATTGCTGGGAGAAATATCAATAACCTCAGATATGCAGATGACACCACCCTTATGGCAGAAAATGAAGAGGAACTCAAAAGCCTCTTGATGGAAGTGAAAGAGGAGAGTGAACAGGTTGGCTTGAAGGTCAACATTCAGAAAACAAAGATCATGGCATCTGGTCCCATCACTTCATTGAAATAGAGGGGGAAACAGTGGAAACAATGTCAGACTTTATTTTTTTGGGCTCCAAAATCACTGCAGATGCTGATTGCAGCCATGAAATTAAAAGACGCTTGCTCCTTGGAAGGAAAGTTATGACCAACCTAGACAGCATATTAAAAAGCAGAGACATTACTTTGCCAACAAAGGTCCGTCTAGTCAAGGCTATGGTTTTTCCATTGGTCATGTATGGATGTGAGAGTTGGACCTGAAGAAAGCTGATCTCTGAAGAACTGATGCTTTTGAACTGTGGTGCTGTAGAAGACTCTTGAGAGTCCCTTGGACTGCAAGGAGATCCAACCAGTCCATTCTAAAGGAGATCAATCCTGGGTGTTCATTGGAAGGCTGATGCTAAAGCTGAAACTCCAATACTTTGGCTACCTCATGCGATGAGTTGACCCACTGGAAAAGACTCTGATGCTGAGAAAGATTGAAGGCAGGAGGAGAAGGGGACGACAAAGGATGAGATAGTTGGATGGCATCACCGACTCAATGGACATGAGTTTGGGTGGGCTCTGGAGTTGGCGTTGGACAGGGAGGCATGGTGTGCTGTAGCTCATGGGGTCACAAAGAGTCGGATATGACTGAGTGACTGAACTGACTGAACTAAACTGTCTTCTTTATGTCTCTTTATTGGAATCTCAGTGGGGAAATAAGCATGTGTATTCAATCCACCATCTTTAATCAGAAGACCTATATCTATGCGTTAGACTTGATTGGGTCATGCAAAACCATCTGTCTTGTGTGTTTTGAGGGGAGGGGAACAAAGGAGGAATTTCTCCTTAAGGAACACTAGCGTGCTAAGATGATATTCACCTTGGACTGGAAGCAAGGATCAAACAGGTGGGGGGCTCTGATTCCAGAGACTTTTCATTGGTGTAGGATGAGCCATGTGGAGCCTCCCAGGATCGAGGCACAAATCCCAAGGTTTTATAGCCAGATGGCCCAAGATTCAACATTCTCCAACATTCAGTAAAGAGCTTTTAATATCACTGACCAGACCTATTTCTGCTTGGGAATGTTAAGAGAAGGGAATGATACTTGGAATGAATGATTATGGGGCAGAAAACAGCCTTGAAGGACAATTTCAGAGAAGGTGTGAGAAGAGTAGAAGAGGACCAGAAACTGTGTCCCTGGATGGAGTTGAGGAACATTACATCCTAAAAATCACTTGAGGAAGGGGACCCTAGGAGAAAGGTCTGTCAGTCTGGGAGCATTTTTTCATTGTTCTGTTTCAACATTAAAATAAATGTGATCTTATTTTGTGCCTCAAACTGGTGATATGAAATGTATTTGTCGGAAATATTTAAAATATATGTTTGTTTTTGCTTTATTAAATAATCATAATTTACCTCAATGCCTTAGTTTGTATTTAGCTTGAAGGACATTCTTGAGCTACTTTTAGATAAGAATTTCAAAGGGAAAGAGAAAGGGCAATTGTTTAGTTGGGAGGATTCTGTTTGGATTTGCTCTGCCCTCCTTGGTGACATCTGAGGGTTTTGATCAACGTCAGGCAGGGTGTGCAACTCCATGGGATGGTGAGAAGGCTGTGGTGCCATAAGTTGCTGACCTCCCCTGTAGGTTGGCTGCAAATGAAAACCAATGGGGTGGAGTAGCTATGGAAACCATGAGGGAGAATATTTCTTTTTCTTTTTTGCACATGAATTACAGCAGAATGACAAGCGTCTCTTTTTCTCCTTCCATCTATGATAAAAGTTCTGTGTGCTGGTTTGTACCTTCACTTAAATTACGAGGAAAAGAACATCACAAAGAGCTGTTATTACTTCGTGGCATTGCCCCTTTTCATTTTTCTATGGATTAATTTTAAAGCCATTTGATAGAATTAACCATGTAAGTCAGTCCCATTTATCCTAAGAATATTCACCTTTATGCAGGTGATTCTGTAGAAAGGAACTTCTCCAAGGAGCCTCTTTCAACAACATGAAGGTCATGTTTGAGCCAAGGAGGCTAGGACCTGGAGAGACAAAGTCCCGTTCTGAAAGGCCGCTGGGTCCCCATGCAGGTCTGGGTCCACATGCAGGTCTGAGTCCACAGGCCACATGTGCCTTCTTAGCACAGCATTTGAGATTCTTATGAAGTTATCTATCCTCCATCTGTTTCCCTATATATATTGACTCTTTCAGCCTCAATCGGAAATACACATTTTATGAGCGCCTGACATTTATAACCTATGCATTTGATTGGAAACTTTCTGCCTTTTGTTGACAACGTATCAGCTCTCGGGCTTTAAGTTCTTCAAAGGTGTCATCTTCGTTTAGCTCCAGGCAATGGCAGTTCTACTTTGTGTCTGTGCCTTCCGTCATCAGCTGTCACTCTGTGCCCACTTGTTCTTTTATTGAAGTGTCATCAGGAAGGCACACAATTGATCCAGGGTACAGAATCCTGTTCCAGCAGCCAATGAATCATCCAGTGTTGTGTGTCCACTGGCAAAAAAGAACTCCATGCAGCACATTCATTTTCTTAATTATTCTTGTTATTCACTACTATAAAGAGGAATTGTTATTAATTCACTCTCCCTGGAGATGCCCCCCAATCCATTTCAAAGACTATGATACTAATTATTGTAGGGATCTTTACACTCACTTTGTTTCACTCTGTTCTACCTTCTAAATCAGAGTATGTCTTGTTCTATTTATACATTTTTTCTGTCAATATTCATGCCAGTGATGGAGGAAACTTGGCCAGTACAAGTAGACTCTCTAAGATCCTAGTAGATGATGTAAAACAAGCTCATGAGGCAGGGGGAGAGGATCATCTTATGACACATGGACCTGGATGGCTGGTGGCTCACTCACCTAGAAAAACAGACCATTGGGTTCCAGTGTCTCTTGGGTCTCATTCAGTTGAGGACTAATGTTGAGCTCCCAATAGACATGAATATTTCAGCTCTAAGTAGACCATCTTTAGTGTCAACAAAAAAATGTCACCTAGCATATCAGTAAACAAAAGATGTTGCCCCCATCAAATCATCACATTGTAGCTCCCCTCCCCATGGTGAGCCCTAAGGGAGCTCAAGAGAGAAATAGGAGCCACTGCAGCCACCACCCCCCCAAAAGGAGCACCCTAAAGAGACTCATAGAAAGCATCACTACGAACAAAGCTAGTGGAGGTGATGCAATTCCAGTTGAGCTATTTCAAATCTTGAAAGATGATGCTGTGAAAGTGCTGCACTCAATATGCCAGCAAATTGGGACAACTCAGCAGTGGCCACAGGACTGGAAAAGGTCAGTCTTCATTCCAATCCCAAAGAAAGGCAATGCCAAAGAATGCTCAAACTACCGCACAGTTGCACTCATCTCACACGCTAGTAAAGTCATGCTCAAAATTCTCCAAGCTAGGCTTCAGCAATATGTGAACCGTGAACTCCCAGATGTTCAAGCAGGTTTTAGAAAAGGCAGAGGCACCAGAGATCAAATTGCCAACATCCGCTGGATCATGGAGAAAGCAAGAGAGTTCCAGAAAACCATCTATTTCTGCTTCATTGACTATACCAAAGCCTTTGACTGTGTGGATCATAATAAACCGTGGAACATTCTGAAAGAGATGGGAATACCAGACCACCCGACCTGCCTCTTGAGGAGCCTGTATGCAGGTCAGGAAGCAACAGTCAGAACTGTACATGGAACAACAGACTGGTTCCAAATAGGAAAAGGAGTACGTCAAGGTTGTATATTGTCACCCTGCTTATTTAACTTCTATGCAGAGTACATCATGAGGAACACTGGGTTGGAAGAAACACAAGCTGGAATCAAGACTGCTGGGAGAAATATCAATAACCTCAGATATGCAGATGACACCATCTTTATGGCAGAAAGTGAAGAGGAACTCAAAAGCCTCTTGATGAAAGAGAAAGAGGAGAGTGAAAAAGTTGACTTGAAGCTCAGCATTCAGAAAACAAAGATCATGGCATCTGGTCCCATCACTTCATGGCAAATAGATGGGAAAACAGTGGAAACAGTGTCAGACTTTATTTTTTGGGGCTCCAAAATCACTGCAGATGCTGATTGCAGCCATGAAATTCAAAGATGCTTACTCCTTGGAAGGAAAATTATGACCAACCTAGACAGCATATTAAAAAGCAGAGACATTACTTTGCCAACAAAGGTCCATCTAGTCAAGGCTATGGTTTTTCCAGTGGTCATGTATGGATGTGAGAGTTGGACTGTGAAGAAAGCTGATCGCCGAAGAATTGATGCTTTTGAACTGTGGTGCTGGAGAAGACTCTTGAGAGTCCCTTGGACTGCAAGGATATCCAACCAGTCCATTTTAAAGGAGATCAGTCCTGGGTGTTCATTGGAAGGACTGATGCTAAAGCTGAAACTCCAATACTTTGGCCACCTCATGCGACGAGTTGACTCATTGGAAAAGAGTCTAATGCTGGGAAGGATTGGGGGCGGGAGGAGAAGGGGACGACAGAAAATAAGATGGCTGGATGGCATCATCGACTCGATGGACATGAGTTTGAGTGAACTCCAGGAGTTGGTGATGGACAGGGAGGCCTGGAGTGCTGTGATTCATGGGTTCGCAAAGAGTCGGACACGACTGAGAGACTGAACTGAACTGAACTGAACTGAAAGACTCAGGATGAGAAAGCACAGGATATTGGCCCTGGAGAGTTAAGGTGCATATCAAAGGAATGATCACAATGAGTCCAGACTTTTGTATCTTCCCTGGTGGCTCAGCAGTAAAGAATCTGCCTGCCAATACAGGAGATGCAAGTTCAATTCCTTTGGAAGATCCCCTGAAAAAGGAAATGGCAACCCACTCCAGTATTCTCTTACCTGGAGAATTCCAAGGACAGAGGAGCCTGGAGGACTATAGTCCATGGGACCACAAAGAATCAGACATGATTTATCAACTGAACATAGCAACAATACATAGAAATGCACTGAATTCATTAAGTTGAGGTGTCTAGTTTCCTTTAATTAACAGTAACATTTTGATGTTTGCAAAAACTATATATCCTGGCTCCTCTCTTACCTCTTCAGAACAATCTTTCAGAGTGATTTGAGAGGCTGTGTACCAACCTACATCCTCAGTTTTGTCCGCCAGATAAAACAATTCTTAGCTTTCAGGTTGTACATTTTTTTCAGGTGATGTTAGGAAGAGGAAACCAGCCTAACATTTTGAAACATGTTTTTGTGCTTTGAAAGCTTCAACATATTGTATTAGGTAGATTATTTGTTGTTCAGTTACTAAGTTGTGTCCCACTCTTTGCAGCCTCACAAACTGCAGCACAGCAGACTCCTCTGTCCGCCAGTCTCTCCCAGAGTTTGTTCAGATTCATGTCCATCGAGTCGGTGACGCTATCTAACTATCTCATCCTCTGCTGCCCCCTTCTCTTTTGCCTTCAGTCTTTCCCAGCATCAGAGTCTTTTCCAATGAGTCTGCTCTTCCCATCAGGTGGCCAAAGTACTGGAGCTTCAGCTTCAGTCCTTCCAAAGAATATTCAGAGTTGATTTCCTTTAGGATTGACTGCTTTGATTTCCATGCTGTCCAAGGGACTCTCAAGAATCTCCAGCACCACAGTTGAAATGCATCAATTCTTCAGCACTCAGCCTTCTTTATGGACCAACTCTCACATCCATACATGACTACTGGGAAAAACATAGCTTGGACTATACAGTTCTTTGTCAGCAAAGTGATGTCTCTGCCTTTTAATATGCTATCTGGATTTGGCATAGCTTTTCTTCCAAGGAGAAAGTGTCTTTTAATTTCATGGCTGCAATCACCATCTACAGTGATTTTGGAGCCTGAGAAAATAAAGTCTAGAAATCAGATTTATACCACTCTGGAGCAGGCCACACTTAGTTAAAGTTCTCAGGTAAAGCTGTGGCACCATCAGAGGGCTATAAGTAACAATCTGTAGAATAAATTGATATTTGGATTCCTTGACCTAATTCATTTAGCTTTAAATTCTAGCAAGAAGGGGCAGTGGATATATTTGGGATTCATTTGGGCTTAAACATGCACTCACTGATTAACACTGGGCAGGTCACCTAAGCTTTCCAGCTCTCAACTTCATAATCTTGAGAATGGGGATGATAATGCCTATTTCACTGGGATATTATATGTGTCAGTGCCTGACACATGGCAAGAACAGAGGAGTAGCTGTTATTTTCCTCTAGGATATTACTGAAATATATGAAACCTTACCTTTCCCACTGACTCTAGGCAGTCAAACACTCTGCAAATTCCCTGGGGGTGTACATTTTCATGCTCCTTGTTCAGACCAAGGGCATCTTTCTTACACTCCTTCAGTTCAGTTCAGTTCAGTTCAGTCGCTCAGTCGTGTCCGACTCTCCGCGACCCCATGAATCACAGCACGCCAGGCCTCCCTGTCCATCAGCAACTCCCGGAGTTCACTCAAACTCATGTCCACAGAGTCCGTGATGCCATCCAGCCATCTCATTCTCCGTCGTCCCCTTCTCCTCCCGCCCCCAACCTTTCCCAGCATCAGAGTCTTTTCCAGTGAGTCAACTCGTCGCATGAGGTGGCCAAAGTATTGCAGTTTCAGCTTTAGTATCAGTCTCTCCAATGAACATCCAGGATTGATCTCCTCCAGAATGGACTGGTTGGATCTCCTTGCAGTATAAGGGACTCTCAAGAGTCTTCTCCAACACCACAGTTCAAAAGCATCGATTCTTCGGCGGTCAGCCTTCTTCACAGTCCAACTCTCACATCCATACATGACCACGGGAAAAACCATTGCCTTGACTAGACGGACCTTGGTTGGCAAAGTAATGTCTCTGCTTTTTAATATACTATCAAGGTTGGTCATAACTTTCCTACCAAGGAGCAAGCGTCTTTTAATTTCATGGCTGCAATCAGCATCTGTAGTGATTTGGGACACTCCTTACAGAATAGCATAATTTGGAATAAAGAATCTGAAAGATCTAATTGCTAATGAATACAAAACACTGGCTCTTCCTTAATATTGAACTTAAATTTTCCATTGTCAATTTTAGAATCTACTTTAGAAATCCTCATTTTATATTCAATGGTTGACATTTTCAGGTCTCTATTTTGTGAGGTAAGAATAGGATTAAATGTAAAATGAAGGACAGATCTCTAGTGTAACGTTTCTAAGGACAGTGCTGCAAAGCGTGCCCCTGGGTGTCACAAATCCTTGCAAACTGCCTGGTGACCCAGACACAACAGAGTCAATGTTTCAAGGAGGGGAGAGGGCTGCAAGAGGCAGCCATGTCGTAGCGTGGGAGGAGAGCTTGGCGAAGCACTGGAAAGTCCCCTGGGAAGCCGTGTCTAGTTGTCCAAGTGCTAACAAATTTTGTCGTGATGTTGTGCCAGTTCTCCTCCTTGCTAGCTCTGTCAGAGCACTCTGAATGATAACACTAAGAGAAATGCAGTGACAGTCACACTTCAGCCCCCGCTGACAAGAAAGTGACAGGTATTCACTAACAGTTTCTCCCAGTCCTGATTAGGTGTTCCACAAGTCCACTCCCTATAGGATCCAGGAGAGCTGACATGTTCTAACTGCTCCATTTATCTGCCAAGGAGCATTTTATACAGTGGTGAATCAGAGAGCTTGGAGCTGTTATTTGGGGAGCTGGACTCACCATTTTAGAGCACAGGGTTTTTATGCCTTAAGACCAAAAGCTCACTAAGGGTAAGCACCTCCCAGCAACTTTTAGAATTTTTTTTTTAATTCTACACAAGCTTTATCTCTGGGTCCTATACATACTATAGTTGGTTGATTGAGTTGAAGCTCCCCTCCCTCCGCCTGTACCATCCTTCTGGCACTCAAAGAGAATACACTCACAGCTTGCAAAGTGCCTCTCATAGTGTGTATGCCATGTGGAATGAGTATGTCACATTATCACATGGAACCATTTGGTTTCTCTCCTTCATTCTCTGTTTTCATATTTTTTAAACACCTATCTATTTATTTATTGGCTTTGTTGGGTCCTCGTTGCTGCACATGGACTTTCCCTGTTCTCCAACAGGGGCTACTCCCTAATTGTGGTGCAATGGCTTCTTACTGCCGTGGCTTCTCCTGTTGCAGAGCACAGACTCTAGAACATGGGCTTCAGTAGTTGTGGCGCAGGGCTTAGTTGCCTCTTGGCATGTGGGGTCTTCTGGGAGCAGGGTTCGAACACAGATTCTTACCCACTAGACCATCAGGGAAGGCCTCAGTTTTCATACTGTGCTCTTTGGGATCTGAGAAAACAAAACATGGGCTCAGGGCCAAAACACGTAACTCAAAAGCAACTCCCTTTCCATAGAGATTTGTTAATGCTCTGAATGAATTACTCAGAAGGACTCAATTTTTTACCTAAAGGGCTTTGTCCCCCTCAGTTTCTGTATTTTTTAGTTTTTCAGAGCTTCCAATTACCCAGTCACAAGTCAAATGGTCCTTGTCCTTTGAGAATCTGACTTAGAGTGATGTCACACTTTCAAGGACAAAATAAACCCAAGGAAAGAAGAAGAAATGACTTAGAGTGATGTCACACTTTCAAGGGCAAAATAAACCCAAGGAAAGAAGAAGAAATGAAATAATAAAGATAGCAGAAATCACTGTAGTTGAAAACAAAAAGTACAGAGAGTCAGTGAAACAAAAGCTGGTTCTTTGAAAAGATCAATGAAATTGACAAACCTCTAGGGAGACTGACAAAAATAAAAGGGAAAAGACACAAAGTACCAATATCAGGAGTGAAACAGGATATTGCTACAGATCTTGCAAACATCAAAAAGATAAGAGAATACCGTGAATAAATCTACATGTATAATAAATCTGACTGCTTAGGTAAGTAGATCAGTTCCTCAAAAACATCAATTCCCACCACTCACACGGTATGAAACAGATAATTTGAATAGCCTTATGACTACTATGAAATTGAATCAGTAATACTAAAATTCTTCATAAAGAAAACTCTGATCTCAGACTGTTTCATTGGAGAATTCTATGAAGTATTTAAAGAAGAGTCAAGATGAATTCTATAGTCTTGTGTAGAAAATGAAAGAGAATGGGATATTTTCCAATTCACTTTATGAAGCAAATGTTAACATGATACCAAAACCAACAGAGACAGTATAAAAACAGAGAGAAAGAAAACCACAGGCCAGTATCCCTCAAGAAAATAAATTCAAAAATTCTTAACAAAATATTAGCAACCTGAATTCAGCAATATATGAAAATAATTTTACACCATACCCAAGGGGGGTTTCTCTCAGGGACTGCAAGGATGATTAAATACTCAAAAATCAATCAATGTGACTCATCATATTAACAGTCTAAGGAGGAAAAATCACATGATCTTACCAACAGAAGCAGAAAAAGCATTTGAAAAATTAAATAGCCTTTCATGATAAAGACTTTTATGAAACTAGAAAAAGAGGAGAACCTCCTACTCTTAATAAAGAACATCTACCAAAAAAATTCTATGGCTAGCATCATACTTAATGAGGAAAGAATGAATGTTTTCTTCCTACAATCAAAAATAAAGCAAAAATGTCCATTCTTACCACCACTATTCAACATAATGTTGAAAGTTCTGGCCAGTGCAATAAGGTAAGGGAAGGAAATGAAATGCATACAGATTAGAAAGGAAGAAATTAAACCTCCCCTATTTGTCGATGACATGATATTCTACATTAAAAAAAAAACTCAAGGAATTTACAAAAATCTCCAGAAACTTACAAATTCAGCAAGTTCACAGGATACAAGATCAACATGCAAAAATCAATTGTACTTCTTGTATACACTAGTAATGAGCATCTGGAAACTGAAATTCAAAGCACAGAATCATTTACAATTGCTCAAAAAAAAGTGAAATACTTAACGTGTAAATCTAACAATATATACCTACAGGACCTGAATGCTAAAAACTGCACAAGACTGATGAAAGCAGATAAAAATAAATTGTGACATACTCCCTGTTTCTTGATTGGAAGACCCAGCATACTAAAGATCTCCAATTTTCCAAGTTTATATATAATTGAATACTATTCCTATCAAAATTCCAGCAAGATTTTTTTTTGTGGATTTAGCAAGAGAATTCTAAAGTTTACATGGAGAGGCAAAGGAACTAGAAAAGTGAAAATAATTCTGAAAAAAAAGAATAAAGTGAGAAGAATCAGTCTACCTGATTTTAAGGCTTGTTATATATCTATGGTAATCAAAACTGGGTGATATTATTAAAAGAATAGACACATTGATCAATGGAATAAAGAGAACCAAGAAATCACTCCACATAGGTATGGCTACCTAATTGCTTTAAAAGTATTTATTTAGTTGCACCATGTGTTAGTTGTGGCATGCAGACTCTCTAGTAGCAGAACACAGGCTTAGTTGCTCTGCAACAAGTGGGATCCTAGTTCCCAGACCAGGGATTGAACCTGCATCCCTTGCATTGCAGGGTGGATTCTTAACCACTGGACCACCAGGAAAGTTTTGGCTACTTGAATTTTAACAGAGATGCAAAAGCAATTTAATGGAGGAAAGATAGCATTGTCAAGAAATGTGCTAAAGCAATTTGGTATCCATGGGTAAAAATATTTTAAAAAATAAAGAATGTTGACTTAAACCTCATATTATACAAAAATTAACTCAAAATGTATCATAGGTTTACATGTTAATGTAAAACTATAAAAAATTTTAGAACATAATACAAGATAGAGTTTGGAGAACTTAGGGTCATGTCTTTGACATGACACCATTAAAGAAAATATTAATAAATTGGACTTCATCAAAATTTAAAACTATTACTCTGCAAAAGACTTTTATGAAAAGACAAGCTACAGAGGCAGAGAAAAAAATTGCAATCTACATTCCTAAGAAAAAAACTCATCTAGAGCATATAAAGAACTCTCAAAACTCACCATTAAAAAAAATCCAAACAATCCAGTTGGAAAATGGGCGAAAGACAAGATATCCTGTTTATCCTATAAAGGATGTACAGGTGACAAATAAGTACGTGAAAAGTACCAACACCACTTGCCATTCAGGAAATGCAAATGAACAACATGATGAGATATTGGAACAACCCACTCCAGTATTCTTGCCTGGAAAATTCTGTGGATGGAGGAGCCTGGTAGGCTACAGTCCATGGGACCACAAAGAGTCAGACACGACTGAGCGACTTCACTTTCTTTCACTTTCATTTTCAATACCAAATGTAGTGACAGTATCAAATGCTGGTGAGAATGGAGAAAAACTGCCTCTCATACATTGCTGGTGGGGTTGTACAATGATACTGTTAATCTGGAAGATAATTTGGCACATTCTTAAAAAAAAATATTAAACATGTATATGACCCAGCAATTGTTTTCCTGGGCATTTGTCCCCCCCAAAATGAAAATTTAAGTCCACCCAAAAACCTACACTCGCTTCTAGCAGTTTTATTTGTAATAGCTAAAAACTAGAAACAATCAAAAAGTCATTTTGTAAGTAAATAGTTAAATAAACTTTGATACCTCTATACCACTACCCAGAACACTACCCAGAAGTAAGAAGGTTTTGTTTTTTCCTTCTTTCAAAGGCCTACCTGATTACATCTCATCTCACCCTCAAACATTTCATGGTTTTCTATTATCCCAGATGTGATGATGTTCATATGAAACCTGGCTCAGAGGCCCAGTTGTCCACACTCACCAAAAGCTGGTCTCTCTCGGCTCCTTTCCCTCTAAACACACCCAACTTAATTCACCTCATGGTAAATCTACCTCTATTTGAGAGACAAATAGTGTCTGCCACAGTGGTATTCTCCAGGTGAAATGAAGTGAAGTGAAGTTGCTCAGTCGTGTCCGACTCTTTGCAACCCCATGGACTGTAGCCTACCAGGCTCCTCAGTCCATGGAATTTTCCAGGCAAGAATACTGGAGTGGGTTGCCATTTCCTTCTCCAGGGGATCTTCCTGACCCAGGGATCGAACCCGGGTCTTCCACATTACAGGCAGATGCTTTACCATCTGAGCCACCAGGGAAGCCATTCTCAAGGTAGTACCATTCAAACAAAACAAAATGCCATTCAAATGGTCAGTCAGTCAGTTCAGTCACTCAGTCGTGTCTGACTCTTTGCGACCCCATGAACCGCAGCACATGGTGGTGCTGTGGCCTCCCTGTCCATCACCAACTCCCGGAGTTCACCCAAACTCATGTCTATTGAGTCGGTGATGCCATCCAACCATCTCATCCTCTGTAGTCCCCTTCTCCTCCTGCCCTCAATTTTCCCCAGCATCAGGGTCTTTTCAAATGAGTCAGCTCTTCGCATCAGGTAGCCAAAGTATTGGAGTTTCAGCTTCAACATCAGTCCTACCAATGAACACCCAGGACTGATCTCCTTTAGGATGGACTGGTTGGATCTCCTTGCAGTCCAAGGGACTCTCAAGAGTCTTCAACACCACAGTTCAAAAGCATCAATTCTTCAGTACTCAGTTTTCAAATGGTAATACCACTCAAACAAAAACAAAACAAAAAATGATACTTCCTCTCCATCTTTTCATTCCCTCTCCTTTATTAAATCAGGAAATCCAAGTTCAAGTCATTCACCAACAGCAAGTAACTTAAGATCTGTGAGGCTCAATTTTTTCACTTGAGAATTGAGTATTAATGATACATATATTGATGATTGGAGATACCTATAGAGGATACGGGCTTCCCTGATAACTCTGTTGGTAAAGAATCTGCCTCCCGTGCAGGAGACCTGGGTTCGATCCCTGGGTTGGGAAGATCCCCTGGAGAAGGGAAAGGCTACCCACTCCAGTATTCTGGCCTGGAGAATTCCATGAACTGTATAGTCCATGGGGTCACAAAGAGTTGGACATGACTGAGCTACTTTCACGTCACTTCACTGAGGATAGAAAATTGGGGATTAATGATATATCTTAAAGATAATATCTGGCTGGAGTCATGTGACACTCAAATGAAATTATGTACCTGAAGTTGCGTTATATACCATAAGCACTATATGAATATAAGGAACGATCATCAACAAGCAAAAGCTCACCCTGTGAAAACAGTGAGGCAGGAGTGGGGAAGTGAGGAAGAAGGGACCATCTTGGCAAATGACCAGAATGTTTGCCACCCAAAACTAGGGCAGAAGGAAAGATTGTCGAGCACCTACTATGTATCAGTATTGGTTCTGGATGCTTTTACCCTTGACTGACACTCATGCAATATATTTAATGAATTACACTTAATCATAAGAACAGGACTTCAAAGCCTGAGATAGAGAAAAATCGACCAACTTTGTAGAAATGTCACTAGAAATGGATCACTCTGAGCATCTCATGTGATGGCATATATATTATCTCTGATCTTTCAGTTTCTTGGGCTGGTATAACTCCTGCTGATTTCATATCTAGTGCAAAGCATAAATGAATCACCACCCCATCAGTCACCAGGTTTACACTGGCTTGAACACAGCTCTCCTTCCCTTAGATAAATCGTTGCTGCAAGATAGTCAGACTATAGTATGGTCTCCTGCAATGGATCCTTTAATCAATGGATCAATCCATCAAGTACTTATTGATTAGTTACTTGTTACAAAGTGCTATATCACCTGCTGGGAGACAAGGAGGTAGTCCCCAAAGGGTAGAATGAGGCAAGGAGATCAAAGAAGGATAGAGCATAGACCCTGTTCTTAAAATGCTTACAATCTATTTGAAAAAGTAGTGTATATACATGCCAAATGTTAAGTAATCATACAAAAATAAACAATAGCTTTATTGTTGTTATTGTTCAGTTTCCCAGTTGTGTCCAACTCTTTGCAACCCCAAGGACTCCAGCACTCCAGGTTTCCCTGTCCATCACCAACTCCCAAATCCTACTCAAACTCATGTTCATTGCATCAGTGATGCCATCCAACCATCTCATCCCTCTGTCATCCCCTTCTCCTCCTGCCTTCAATCTTTCCCAGTGTCAGGGACTTTTCCAATGAACTGGCTGTTTGTATCAGAAGACCAAAATACTGGAGCTTCAGCTTCAGCATCAGTCCTTCAGATCTGTATTCAGGGTTCATTTCCCTTAAGATAGACTGGTTTGATCTCCTTGCTGTCCAAGGGACTCTCAGGAGTCTTCTCCAGCACCACAGTTCAAAGGCATCAGTTCTTTGGCATTCTGCCTTCTTTACAGTCCAGTTTCACAACCGTGCATAAGCCCTGGGAAGACCATAGCCTTAAGTATAAGGACCTTTGTCGGCAATGTCTCAGCTTTTCAACACACTGTCTAGGTTTGTCATAGCTTTCCTGCCAAGAAGCAATCGTCTTCTGATTTCATGGCTACAGTCACCATCCACAGTGATTTTAGGGCCCTAGAAGAGGAAATCTGTCACTACTTCCATTTTTTCCACTTTCTATTTGCCATGCTGTAATGGGGCTGGATACCATGGTCTTAGTTTTTTTTAATATTTAGTTTTAAGCCAGCTCTTTCACTCTCTTCCTTCACCTCATCAAAAGACTTTTTAGTTCCTCTTCACTTTCTGCCATTAGGGTGGTATCATCCACATATCTGACATTGTTGATGTTTCTCCTGCCTATCTTGATTCTGGTTTGTAACTCATCCAGCCCAGCATTTCTCATGATGTGCTCAGCGTACAGGTTAAACAATCAGGGTGACAGCACACAGCCCTGCTGTACTCCTTTCTCAGTTTCTTCTCAATAATAGCTTAGTGAATGCCTAGTTGACATGAGAAATTAGACCAAAGATGCCTTTGGAGTTCAGAGAACGGAAAACACTGGAGTGGTCTGTAAAATTTTAATGGAAGAGATTTGATAAAAGCCTTAAAAAATAGTCTAAGAATTATGTAGGAAGATGAAAGAAGCCATGGTAACACAGATGAGACAGCAACAGGACAAACATGATCAGAAATGTAAGACATGAATAAGGAATGTAGAATAGACTGATATGGCCAAAGAGAAGGATGGAAGACAGTAAAAATTTGGAGTTAAGATGAAAAATGAGGTTAGAGTCTACAGGGAAGAAATTAAGAATGCCAAAATAAAAGATTTGTTTTCCTATATGAGACTGAATAGAATTTTTTGATTCATTTTGTTTATTGGTTTCATGAAAATGCAATACTACCACATTTTTATTATTTTTTTAAATTTAAAACTCAAGATCTCAACCTTTCTTTGTTCCCTTTATACATCAGAACATAAATATGGAATACCAACAGCAAGATTTTCATTACCAGATTCCGCACCATAGTAGCATCATTTTAGTTAGGATTAAGAAGCCATTGCTGGTTCAAAGCTGTGATTTTCTTGATCTCCTGGACCTTGACAGAGGTCCTAAAGGCAGAATTTGCTGTTTGGATTCAGAGTTTACTTTACCAGACACAATTATTTACTGGCAAATATCTTCAAAGAGAACAAAATGCCAAGGAGTTGGCCTTTAGGTCTGGGCTCAGTGGGGCTTCTTGGTACATCATTCTGCTTCTGAGTGACAGCTCAAAACCTCAACATCTGCCTGCACTGACTTTTTAGACTGGAAGCCTCTTGCCCATTGGGCTTCCCTGGTGGCTCAGACCATGCAGAATCTGATGGCACTGCAGGAGACCTGGGTTCAATTCCTGGTCATGAAGATCCTCTGAAGAAGGGAATGGCTATCCACTCCACTATTCTGGCCTTGATAATTCCATGTACAGAGGAACCTGGCAGTCTGTTGTCCATGGGGTTGCAAAGAGTCAGACACGACTGAGCAACTTTCGCACTTGGCCATGACCGTGGTCAACCACATTTTGCCCTGTGGCCTGAAATGGTTAACCTAAAGATATCTCTTAGGCATTGTTCTTCTGCCTTTTCTTAAGAGAATGGGGTGTCATGTCAACTTTCGGAGGACAGCTCAGTCTGATCCTAATTTCCCTCGATGTACACTGGGCTGACCCACAAGAATAGCCTGTCAGCTATGGGCCTCAGAGCCTACTACTTGGGAGATGCCCAGACCCTGCAACACAAGTGCTATGGGTTAACCCTTGCACACTTGCTAGCCATTGTCTTCTACTTTTATGAATGACCAGTTCATGTCTGTGGTCACCAACCTCCAGGACTAACCCCAGTGATCCCTACCTCCAGGTACTCATGCCTTATGTAGTCTCCTACCATTTGTAAAAGGATCCGTTTTTGTGAACCTTTTAAAGAAAACAATTTAGTATTCAATTTGGCTTTTTTGGCCACACCTCAAAACATGTGGACTTTCCCTGACCAGGGACTGCGCTCACACCTACTGCAATGGAAGTGAAGAGTGTTCCTCTGGCTCACAGGAACCTCTGCTCCACCAGAGAAGTCTCATGAAACAAACAAACAAACAAAAAAAACTCAGAAAAAAGTGCAAGTTTCTTTTCTCTCAAAAAGAAATCAAATGGTAGGGGAAAAGTTTTTCATCTCTTTTATAAAAATATGCTTGCTGTTGTTTAGTCAGTAAGTCATGTCTGATTCTTTGCCACACTGTAGACTGTAGACTTCCAGGCTCTTCTGTCCATGGTATTTCTCAGGCAAGAAAACATGGAGTGGGTTTCTATTTCCTTCTCCTTCGAAGGAAGGATCTTCAGGAAGATCCTTAAGGATCTTCTCATCTGCATTGGCAGCTGGATTCTTTACCACTGAGTCATCAGGGAAGTCCAAAAGTATGCTTTCTTCTTATTTAGAAATAAATCACAGTTTAAAGATGCATTGCTGTCCGGCGGCGCAGGCGCAGACGCGGGAGACGCCCGGCTCCGGCGGCGCAGGCACAGACGCGGGAGACGCCCGGCTCCAGCGGTGCAGACGCGGGAGACGCCCAGCTCCTGCACAACCGACCACGTGCAGAATTGTGGCTGAGATGAGCTACCCCGCGCCCAGGGTTAGGGCGGTGGCCGAGAGGAGCTGTACCACGTTCAGGAGGCGGTGGCTGCTTGGGCACCGGAGGGCCGAGAGGAGCTGATCTACATTCAAAGCAGGAGGCGCGGCCCTGAGGAGATACCCCTCGTCCAAGGTAAGGTACAGCGGCTGCACCTTGCTGGAGCAGCTGGGAAGAGATACTCCACGACCAAGTGGAATATAAGAATCCAGTGTTCTGGGGAGGAAGGAACAAGATGGCGGAGGGATAAGATGGCAAGACCACTTTCTCCCCCACAAATTCATCAAAAGAACATTTGAACGCGGAGTAAAGTCCACAAAACAACTTCTGAATACTGGCAGAGGACATCAGGCTCCCAGAAAAGCACCCCATTGTCTTCTAAAGGAGAGAGAAGAAATCCAGCTCCACCCACCAGAACACCGACACATGCTTCCCTAACCAGGGAACCCGGACAAGTCACCCGTCCAACCCCACACACAGCGAAGAAACTACATAATAAAGAGAACTCCACAAACTGCAAGAAGAGGGAAAGGCCACCCCAAGCAAAGCAATATAAGCAAGATGAAAAGGCAGAGAAATACCCAGCAAGTAAAGGAACAAGATAATTGCCCACCAACACAAACAAAAGAAGAAGATATAGGGAATTTACCTGATAAAGAATTTCAAATTTTGATGGTGAAAATGATTCAAAATCTTGAAAGCAAAATGGAGTTACAGATAAATAACCTGGAGAAAAGGATTGAGAAGATGGAAGAAAGATTTAATAAGGACTTAGAAGAAATAAAAAAGAGTCAATATACAATGAATAATGCAATAGATGAGATCAGAAACACTCTGGAGGGAACAATCAGTAGAATAACAGAGGCAGAAGACAGGATAAGCGAACTAGAAGATAGAATTGTAGAAATAAATGAAACAGAGAGGAAAAAAGAAAAACGAATTAAAAGAAATGAGGACAATATTAGAGACCTCTGGGACAATGTTAAACACTCCAACATTCGAATCATAGGAGTCCCAGAAGAAGAAGACAAAAAGAAAGACCATGAGAGAATACTTGAGGAGATAATAGTTGAAAACTTCCCTAAAATGGGGAAAGAAATAATCACCCAAGTCCAAGAAACCCAGAGAGTCCCCAACAGGATAAACCCAAGGCGAAATACTCCAAGACACATAGTAATCAAATTAACAAAGATCAAACACAAAGAACAAATATTAAAAGCAGCAAGGGAAAAGCAGCAAATAACACATAAGGGGATTCCCATAAGGATAACAGCTGATCGTTCAACAGAAACTCTTCAGGCCAGAAGGGAGTGGCAAGACATACTTAAAGTGATGAAAGAAAATACCCTACAGCCCAGATTACTATACCCAGCAAGGATCTCATTCAAATATGAAGGAGAAATCAAAAGCTTTACAGACAAGCAAAAGCTGAGGGAATACAGCATCACCAAACCAGTTCTCCAACAAATGCTAAAGGATCTTCTATAGACAGGATACACAGAAAGAGTGTATAAACTTGAACCCAAAGCAATAAAGAAAATGGCTACGGGATCGTACTTATCAATAATTACCTTAAACGTAAATGGGTTGAAATTTTCAAAAAGGCTAGGAAACAATTCTCATAGCCATCAATAGTTCAGTGTTGAGTTCATGAATAGTTTTTAAAGTTTGGGACAAACTGTAGTATTTGCTATTTGAAGTACTATTTGTAATTGGCATATTACGATGTAACATTGATCTTCATTTCCATCTTAAAACGCCTAAAAATGCCTAACAGGTTTTTAGATTTGTGAATTTTAGTTGAAATGTATTTTACGATGTTACTAAACCTGCAGAAATATTGAAATATTTCAGAGAACTTATTCACTGTACATTTAATTTATTTTATTTATAAAAGTTATGAACTGTAGAAAGTTTTACTTGTTGGGTCAAATGCTTGTTGCTTCAAATGCTTGTTGCATTTGAAGTGCTAGTTACAAGAAAATCAAATACCTTCAATGTATAAATGCTATTAAGTTTTTAAAGGACTCTGGAGTATAAATAAGTTTGTTTAAAGAAATTTAGTCTGTTCAACTTGAAAAAAATAAATAAATAAAATTGGAAAAAAAAAGATGCATTGCTAAGTTTGCCTTATAGCTTAAAATGTAAAAATTATAAACATATATCTTATGTTTCTTATATTTTAATACTACTATATGTCTAGAGTTTGGAGATTGTAGCTGTGGAGGTATAAGACTATACAGGAGTTTTTCTCTTTAATCTTGTGCGTCTGGCCCTTCTCACCACAGGAAAAAAGAGTCAGTCAGATGCTCTCCTCCAGCTCTCATTTGTCACCTCCATTCTATCTTCTATCAGTAAAGGTAAGATAGTGTTCTTGTCTTGTAAACTCCTTTAAATCTTTTTTCTTTGAGTTTTATTGAGAGTTAATATACAGCCCTGTATAAGGTGTATAGCAAAATGATTTGACTTACATAAATTATGAAATGACTATCCCAGTAAGTTTACTGAACACCCATCATCTCATATAGATATAAAAGTAAAGAAACAGGAAAAATATTTTTTCTTGTGATAAGAATTTAGGATTTACTCTCTCAACAATGTTCATATGTAATGTATAGGGCTAATTATATTGATCATGTTGTACATTATACCCCTAGTATTCATTTATCTTATAACTGGAATTGTGTATGTTTTGACTTCTTACCACCCCCAACCGCTGGTAACCACAAATCCGACACCGTTCTATGTTTGTTCACATAGCTTTTTTGTTTTGAAATATGGTTGACCTTCAGTACTCTGTTAGATCCTGTAACACAACATAGTGATTTGATATTTCTATGCTTTTCAAAATGATCATCATGATAAGTCTAGTTACGCTATATGACCATACAAAGGTATATATAGTAATTGACCATATTCTCCTTATATTGCATACTTGTGATTCTTTTGCAACTGGAAGTTTGTATCTCTTAATCTTCCTTACCTACTTCCTCTCTCTCCCCACACACTCTCCTCTGGCAGCTGCCTGTTTGTTCTCTTTATCCATGAGTCTGTTTCTGTTTTGTTTATTCATTTGTTTTTTTCAGATACCACATAGAAGTGAAATCATACATTTGTCTTCCTCTGTCTAACTTATTTCAGTTACCATAATATCCTCTAGTCCCATCCATGCTGCTGCAAATGGCAAGGTTTCATTCTTCTTTATGGCTGAATAGTATTGCATTGTATGTATGTATATACTTATAACATCTTCTTTATTCCTTCATCTATAGATGGACACATGTTTTTTCCATGTCTTGGCTATTAAAAACAGTGCTGCCATGAACACTGTGGTACATGCATCTTTTCAAATGAGAGTTTTCTCAGGTACACGACCAGGAGTGGGATTGCAGGATCATATGGTAACTCAGTTTTTTAAGGAACTGCCATTCTGTTCTCCATCATTCTCAAAGATGAGATGATGTCTCATTGTGGTTTTGATTTGCATTTCCCTGATAACGAGTGATGTTGAGCATCTTTTTATGTGTCCTCTGTCCATTTCACTCTGTAAAAATATTAAAAATAGCTGACAGGAGAGAAAAACAGAATAGGGGCAAAAAAGCTGTAAGAAAATATACCCAAATGTAAACAGAAAGTCATTCTCGACAGTAGGTTTATAAATGATTTTTATGTTTTTCATGATAGTTTTATGAATTTTCCAAATAATCTACAATGAGCACATAGTTGGAGGAAATATTTTAAAAAGATATATAGATATCTGTGGTCATAAAAAGGAGAAACTTTTTTTAGTAGACACATTATCTCAAGAAAATTTCCCAATAGTCCTCAGACTATCCTGATAATCAGCGCTGAAACAATGGAATAGAGCTAGAGATGGATGAATAGTGGAGAACAAACCTGGTCAGCATGTAAGATGAGGAGCATGAGGTATTTTTTTACATATTCCCTGCTGCAAACTCAAGAGAGTCTGAGGCAGCTTAAACATGTAAAACAGAGTTATTATTTATCTCTCTTCCCTATCCATTTTCCAAGGAGGTTGGGCTCCTATGAGGGGACATATTTTTAGTTGATTTCAAGATGGCCTGGGTATGTAGATCCAAGGCAGAAAGTGGGGAAGAGCTATTAATAAATTCTCTGCAGAGAAAAGAGGTGGGTAATCAGAGTGAAGGTGAGAAAGACCAGGTAAAAGGAGCTGGGACCCAGAGAGGGAGCCTGGCTGTAGGAAAGCACCAAGGAGAACAGTCCACCACACTGTGCAGAGCTAATGGGGAAGAAGGAAACTCAAGAGCTGATAGGTTGGGTAAGAATTCCAGTAGGTGGCTGTGCGGTCGGCAGTGTAACCCCCTTCTCCTTCCATGCCATATGGTATTTAGGGAAAACTGCATTCCTCACTCATCGTTTTATTTATTTATTTATTTATTTTAATTGAAGGATAATTGCTTTACAGTATTGCATTGGTTTCTACCAAACACCAACATGACCTCACTCATCTTTTGATGCCAGTGGATTCTTTCTAGGGAATGGGAAGAGGTTTTGTATTCTGTATCAACATTAATAAAGGGTGAAAACAGACTGTGTATGACAACAGGTTGTCAGCATACATGCAATTTTAAAAGATTCAAATAAGTGGATAAATAAAGCAAGTCAAAGCAAGTGTTGGTTTGAATTGTTGTGAATGCACAATCCAGGCATCAAGTAAGGGGGCTTATGTCTGGAAACAGTATCATGTATGGTTGGGAGCTTGGGCCCTGGTACAAAGCAGATCCAGATTCCAGACTAGGCTGTTCACTCACCAATCCTGGACCTTCTGAATGCTCATCCATAAAGGGAGGATAACAAGGGTTGAGACAACACAAGTAATGCACTAAGACAATGACTTATTCAATATTGGTAGTTAAGATCTCATGATAATCAGTCAAAAGTATTCAGGCTTCCTATGGTCCCTAATGCTGACTGTCTTTAGCATCTTTAATTTCTTCTTTTTAATATTATTATAAACAACAGCTATTATTTATAAAGTACCAGGTGTGATGCTAGCACTGGTTATATAATATTTCCAGTGCTCACAACAAAACGCAAGATGATTGTTATTACTCCTGTTTTTCAAATGAGGTAACTGAGGCTCAACACAATTAAACTAATTGACCTAAGGACACACAAGCTTGTCTGACTTCACTGCCCAAGCTTCTATCAGTCAGAATCACACCTCAGGGTTCAATGGGAACTCAGATCACATGATCTAACTTTTACTTAATAAATGTGAGAAATGATTCCTTTTTAATAAATTCTATTCTCCACTTTCAAGTTGCATTCTTAATACAAACTTGAACTACCCCTTCTTCTCTGTCTCTGTGTTCTCTTGTCCTCTTCTTGGCCCTTCCTTCCCAGTCACTGGAGGAAATGGGTAACGGGAGAGGACCAGAGGCCAAAGAGGAAAGCTGGATGGAATGACAGGTGGATGTGGAGGCCTCTGTGGCTTCAGTTCAGTTCAGTCGCTCAGTCGTGTCCGACTCTCCACGACCCCATGAATCACAGCACGCCAGGCCTCCCTGTCCATCACCAACTCCCGGAGTTCACTCAAACTCACGTCCACAGAGTCGGTGATGCCATCCAGCCATCTCATTCTCTGTCGTCCCCTTCTCCTCCTGCCCTCAACCTTTCCCAGCATCAGAGTCTTTTCCAGTGAGTCAACTCGTCGCATGAGATGGCCAAAGTATTGCAGTTTCAACTTTAGCATCAGTCCTTCCAATGAACACCCAGGATTGATCTCCTTTAGAATGGACTGGTTGGATCTCCTTGCAGTACAAGGGACTCTCAAGAGTCTTCTCTAACACCATGGTTCAAAAGCATCAATTCTTCGGCGATCAGCCTTCTTCACAGTCCAACTCTCACATCTATACATGACCACGGGTAAAACCATAACCTTGACCAGACGGACCTTTGTTGGTAAAGTAATGTCTCTGCTTTTTAATATACTATCAAGGTTGGTCATAACTTTCCTTCCAAGGAGTAAGCGTCTTTTAATTTCATGGCTGCAATCAGCATCTGCAGTGATTTTGGAGCCCAAAAAAATAAAGTCTGACACTGTTTCCACTGTTTTTCCATCTATTTCCCATGAAGTGATGGGACCAGATGCCATAATCTTTGTTTTCTGAATGTTGAGCTTCAAGCCAACCTTTTCACTCTCCTCTTTCACTTTCATCAAGAGGCTTTTGAGTTCCTCTTCACTTTCTGTGGCTTAATCCACCCATAATTGGTCACCTGTGGATATTTCCTCCTCCTTGTCAATGCCTGATTCAAGAATGGCCAATTCAGACCAAGAAACATGAAGGGAAGTCTGCTGGGGCATTTCTAGAAAAGGTTTCCTCCCTTCTAAGGAAGAAACAAAGGAAGAAGTGACCATTCTTCTACTTCTGGATTTTGCCCCTGTACTTATCTTGCTACCAGCTTGAGACTGGAACAAGCTCTGAGGATGGTCATGGGAAGTTGGAGAGACCTGTGTCCCAGGGATATTCTTGAGCAAATCAGTCACATGGGTCCAGCACCCACGTGACCTGAGGCTTGCAGTCATAAGGGGTAATATGTTCCCTGACTGGAAGTTTGAATTGAGCTTACTGCTAAGTGAAGCCAAAAGCATCCCAATGAAGATGTGGTTTTATGGATGGTGTTGTCCAGACTTGGAGGAAGCAAAAGGCTTCATGGAAGCATTAAGTCCATCAAGAAGATGAGAGAAGTTTCAGAGAGTTGTATGTGTGTGCTCAGTTGTGTCCAACTCTTTGTGACTCTATGTACTGTAGCCCACCAGGCTCCTCTGTCCATAGGATTTCCCAAGCAAGAATACTGGAGTAGGTTGCCATTTCCTTCTAAAGGGGAACTTCATGACCCAGGGATCAAACCTGGCTCTCCTACCTTGGCAGGTGGATTTACAACCAGCGCCACCTGGAAGGCCCTTCAAAGGGTTAGTGTATACTAAAATGAGTTAATGGTGGAGATTTCTTTTCCAGGCTTCTAAAAAAATAGGACAGATTCTCATTGTTCTGGTATAATTTCAATTATGGCTATTGAAACACAGAGAGGAGGACCAGAATAGTCTATCTCTAAAGGGTCAGATTTTGAGAGGTCAAAATTCATGCTTTAATTACACTCTGAAGCCTGAATTTTATCTTTTTAATCTTTCAGCAGCAGATATATCTTGAAGTAGCTTTTTTTAATATGAAGAAGAGAAGAAAACAAGACAGAGATGATCAAATTCTACTATTATGTAACCTTAGTGTCAGGGAAATAAAAAATATATTTTTTCTAGTGGAAAGTACTTAAATGCCAGAATCTGACTTTGTAATGCTTTCCGTGAATCGCCTCCATAAACTATTTCAACTCTAAGCTAATGTAGTCTACCCCACTTCCCTCCCTATATCATATTCCTCGATTGGTAATGGCTAGGTTATGTAAGGCATTTTCTTTAAAAATTATATTAATAAAAGTATGAAGTCTTAATAAAGTTTTATTATTATCTTGAGGTATAATTTCTGTAGCTGGGGGAACTTTGACAAATACTGAATCATTTTAATTGAAGTAATATAGCACTGGACTTTCAAGAAATTGGATGAGCGGAGTTGCCTAGGTTAAGCAACCAGCTGCATGATTCACATTGTAAATTCCTACAGGAAATGGTCAGGAATAGCCCCTTCTGAATTATAAAACAGAGCAATCACCAGTTGACCGCAACCTGGGACTACTTGGGCAATGTATTCACCAGGTGAGGGCCTGGTGAGTGATTAGCCATGACTTTTAATAATTGACTAAACCCCTGAGAATTTTGCTGAAAAACAGCCAAAATGGAAATACAGACTATCATAAGGGCTTGAAAGTCTTGTTCATTCAGTGTGTACTATGGAGCTCCTCACAGAAACTGAGGCAGGAGACAGATGGGCTCCAGGTTAGGCATTTACAATCAGCCTCCCGTTTGCACTTGGAAATAGAAATAACAACGGAAACAGGGTAAATAGCCAGGCTTTGTCTCCTGAGGACACTTGAAGATAACAGCTATGGCAGGAACAGAGAGGGGCTAAACCTTGTTTGAGTAGAAGATCAAGAGGTCACTTATTTCCCATCCCTGAGGCAAGAGAGGCACTGCACATGCACAGAAAGATTCCTTCGGGATCAAAAAGGAGGGGGGACCACCCCAGAACAGGTGATGCCAAGGCCCCCTGTAGGCCTCTGTGTTGAAATTCATCTTGGAAAGTAAGTTACTCACCCATGTTGGGGAGAGCACTAGGGCAGGTCAGGTGTGGATAAAGAAACGAGGTAATTGGCCAAAGGTAAACAAAGATGCAGAACTACCCTATATAAATGATTTAACCACCTGTTTACTGCTCTCTTCCTTAGGGTGGATGCCCCACCCTCTTTTTTGGGGTGTGTATCTCTGCCTTGCTTCCATCCTAATTGAAAAAAGAAACAAAACTGTTTTCTGTGTGCTCTCCCACTTGGTGTATTGTGTCTCTAATGATAAACCTTGTACCTGTTTTATACAGTTTTTGCCTCCTTGAGAAAAGCATTTCTCAATGGAGGCAAGGGCTAGGGGAATTTTGCTTCTAGCCTCTAGCCCCTGCTGTACTAGTGATTAGGATTCCTGGTTTTCATCCGGGCTACTCAACTTCAAGTCCTGGGCAGGGAACTAAGATCTAGTTTCAAGCCAGGGTTCACTGCTGCCTCTCTGGGATCAGAATCAAGACACTGTACATGGCACTGGAACCATTGAAAGAGAAGGATGGGCTCTCTCTTAAGGAATTCATGGTTTAATGGCAGCATCTGGTATCACAATCCTAATAAAAAGCAGCCTCAAAACAAATGGAAGGTATACAGATCGCAAGTCATGGGATGGTGGGTTGGACAATACCTATCTGTTTAGGGAGGTCAGGGAAGACTTTACAGAGGAGATAACTCTGGAACTTAGATCTATATATTAAGAAATTTTAGGAGGACTATGTGGAGGAAAGCATTTTAACTAGATGGAATAGCATCAGCCAGAAGGAACTGCCTGGAGGTTTAAAAAAAAGTGGGTCACATTAATAGCAACTCAGTGGGGGCATAGCACACGATGTGTGGGAGATAGAGCTGGAGTGGCAGGAGTTAAGTTCCAGGTGGTAAAGGACTTCATAGGACATGTTACTATATGCAAGTTCTTGTACCTGATGCACAGTGAGGACAAACAAACTACTATGTCAGGTTTGGAGCAGAGAAATGTTACTTGCAGGGCCATGAAAGGAGAACAGGTGGCTCATGGCCCCCTCCCCCAACCCCTGAAATCCCAGAAGGATTTTAGCAAAGCATTTCTTAATGTCAGGCAAGGGAGAGGGGTTGCAGGGTGTGTGATCAGCTCATGCATAATTCTCTGGTTGATGTTGCGGTAACAGGGCAGTTAACATTATCAATCACTGGGCCCCAGAAGGTGTCGAGTCTTCCAGTCATCAACTAGTTAATTTCTTCCATTTGGTGGTGGTTTTTAGCATCTGAAGGACTCAGGAAATATGCATGAGATACGACTATCTGGGTGCTTCAGAGAGGAACTACAGCAGAGGATATGTGGAAGGCTCCAGAGGGTTCTGTTTGGTTACAGACATATGAAGGAACGAAGATTATATTCTAGGGGCAACAGAGAGCTATTGCATAGTAGCACTGCATTTTAGAGGGATTACCCAGTCTGGGGATAGTATGGAGCATGGGTTTTAAGGAGGCTTCATCAAGAGGCGAGGAGATGCCTTGAGGAACTGTTGTATTTCTGAGCCAGGGAAGCAGCGACAGAGGTGGAAAGGAGGAAGCATATTTAGAAAATACTAGGAGAAAGAATCAGCAGGACCCCCTATGCTCAGCAGCATGTGACCAGCACTTGTTCTTCTTGCAGTGCTCTTCTTACTTGTCTTCCACTCTGGACACTCACCTCTTCGTTTTCCTTGCATTTCACTGCCTGCTCCCCTTTTGGTCTCAGAGGCCCTTTCCTCAGCCTTTGGCAGAACTTTGAACCCAGTCCTGGGCCTCTTCTCTCTCCACTCTCCCTCTCTAGGCCATCCCACTCAGTTCCACAGCATTACCTGCATATTGATAACTCCCCAGATTCTACATCTGGTCCCAGCCTCTCGCCTCCTCTCCAGTCTTGCATATCCAATGACAGAGTCAACCTTTCAAATTTAACATCCCCACAGGAGCACTCCTGGCTTCCCCTGCAAACAAGTTCATTCCTCCCATAGGATTTTGCATGTCACTAAATGACACCACTGTCCACTCAGCTGCTTAGGGAAATAACTTTTTTCAAAAGCTCATAAGTCAGTAGAGAAGAGTCTTGGAGTTTCTCTCAAATCAGTGAAGGCTGCCCTGTTGCATAAATCAGGTGGGCACCACTTTTGTTGCCATCTGGGCAAATGGTACCCCTTTTTCCTGCACAAGGCAGTTGCCCTAGCATAATTCTTTCACTTAAAAAAAATCAGAGAAATATTTTTAAGTGAAATTTCATTGCTCGGTATTTCAAACAAGATGACACCTGATAAAGTAAAATCAACACTTACCTTATACTTGGACTTCATGAAAACTGAAACCTCCTCCAGTAGCTGCTAGCTGGTAATTGGTACTGGATTTTGCTAAAGGTTGTACTATAGGACTCCACTTACACTGGCATTTCAATAAATACTGAAGGATTGGCTTATATGGCAGGCCACAATCTCATTTAGCTAATAAGAATTATTTTCTCTCATTTCCACGTAATATTGTCCCTATTTTTTATTTCCATTTCTGTTTATCCAGGCCTTACTTCTTCATTATTATGAAAGATTCTAATGCCTTGTCTGCAATAGAGAGCCCAGTCTTCTAGGACACCTACATTTAATCTTTACTAACATTTGTTGGTGCTAATATCATAGGTACCAACAAAAATATACCATTGCCTGTGACTTACTGACTGGTGACGAAGCTCTGCTTAGTGTGGAGGTATCTGGCTTAAGAATAAAGCAAAGTCAGGTTTGCATTTTAACTCCAGCACTCAGGGATGTATGACCTGCGCAAGTTAATCTCCGAAACAAGTTCCTTCATCTGAAAATAAGATCAAATTCGCTGAATTGTTGTGAAAATTAAATGAGGTTAATACAAATGCCTGGAAACTAGGCAGCCCTTCATCACTGGTCGTGATTTGGTTGAATTATTACTAGTTTTTTTTTTTTCATGACTTGAGATTCTCAGGCCACCTAATCAATCAGAAGTGGTGTCATCACAGTTGATCTTCATGGAACATCTTATTCTGGAACACTTAGCTTGAAAAATGGTCAACCAGCTCTCAATACCTAGATTTTATGATCTATTCTCATGAGAAGAAGCTATGCATGACTCAGAAATTAACGTGAATGTGTGGGTAATGAAGTTGTTCCTAATCTGAGAATACATCTACACAGGAAATGAAAAACTGAGCAAGCATGGTGCACGTGTTGCACCAAAATATTAAAAACAGTGTGTGCACCCATTTGTGCTGTTTTTCTCCATCCTTCCTGAAGAACAGGGACAGCATATGCTTCTGAACAGAGTGTGTTCCTCTTCTTGTCAGAACACCAGGAGCATTCCAGGGGGAGCAATCAAACTGACATTTCAAAATTCTACTCTGGCTCCCTGTGACACATCCACAAATCAGGAAGTCTTGAATGGTTCCGAATGGAGAATTCCCTATTGACCCAACATTCCAAACAAAGTGCTCTCTTCAAAATTATGAATTGTTTCAGCCTATCCATTTTTTACAGCTAGATATATTTCCTGTCACAATACCTTGATGCAAACTATGCTAGGGTTTCCTCTACCAGATCATAGAGTTGTTTGGCCTCTTTGCTTCTGAACATATCAGGGACAAGAAGATTGAGGCTGATGGGGCTGGAAAGTGTAGCCGGCCCACTGGAAAATGTTTCTGTCCAGAGTTCATCATTTCACCATCCATCCTCTAGAAAACAGGTAAGTTTTTATAATTATCCACACAATTGGGAGCTGGAGGGGGAAGTGGGGGAATAACAGTATGCATTATATAGTTTCGCCCATGGTTTGGGTATCAAATGAAAGCTCTTTCTGACTGTAATAGCACTGGAACAAGTGATACACTTGGGGCTTTCCCATTTATTTCTGTTTATCCTTAAGCCATCTTATAAAGCTGGTTTGCAGAGCTCTGTTTGAGAACCTAGACTTCAAAGTATATAATGGCAGGTCATCTAGGTCTTCTCTGCTCCAATTCCAGCCTCCAAATGTTCCTCAGGGCCCTTTAAAGACACCTTGATGGAACTGGCTCCCACCAGACCCTGAAACTCTGAGAAAATCAGGGTTGGAATGTAGGAGAAGAAAGAAACCCACCACAACACCAGCAGCAACAACAAAAGAAATGGCTTTGACTCCCTCAGGGAAAACCCAAAATGTTACTTTATTTTTGCTCCCAGAAGAAATACAATAACAACTGGTGTGTAAAACCCACCATGACAGTTGAATTATCATTTGTAGAGAGACATAGCATTTCCCGGTTGTCATGACAACACTGATGCCTCCTCTCAGCTTGCGTGCCTGTTCAGGTGTTGTACCTAATTTAGGATTTGACTTGCAAGCTGGCGGAGAGGCTTGGTGATCTTGACAGATGTACCTGTTTTATCAATTAAGGTGACATGTAAAGGTAGGAAAGAGTCTCAATCGCAAGGAAAGCATTCACCCAAACAGTGGTTTCTATGGAGATGCTATTCTCAAGCCAGCATTGCCAAAAATAAGTGTTCACTCATACAGAAAAGCTGGAGGAGGGGATTTCTGTGCTGCAGGTGTGAACTGGGGCACCAGGAATAGGAAATTCTGTTTCTTTCATGGCCGTTTGCCAATGTTTCATGAGTGCCTAGCTGAACTACAAATAACAGAGTGCATTTTTCAACAAAGAGATGGCATTAGAATTAGTCATTAGGATGCAGAAGTTTGAAGGGTAAGGAAGTGAAAAGGACTTCTAGATGGGCCCTCATATTTCAGATGAGGAACCTAAATGAGGCCAGGAGGCAAGCTGACCAGCTGCCAGTCAGTGAAATCACTGGGGTCAGAGTGAAATCTGTTCTCCTTCCAGGACCCCGTGCAGCCTCTCCTGCCCTCACCCAGCAGTCCCTGCATCATCCTTTCCAAACACTTGAGCAAAGTTTCAGGTAGAGAAACTTCCAAATATCCTTTTAAGAATGAGCAACTTCATCTGGAAAAAAAATCCCTTCCTCTTAAATCATTTAGAAAGTGAAAGCTGACTCTGAACAGTGACAGATTTTTCTAATTTCAAATGTGAATTGAGTCACCTTCCAACCTGTATACACAGAGTGATGAATATGCGATGTGAAGAATTAAATAAGATACATCCAAAAAAAAATGTTTTGCAATGCAATTTCTATTACTAAAACAGCTTTTTCTCCTCTTCATTCAAGTTCTAGGACGTAAATCATTGTGTAGCTGATATTACAAAAAGGCAATTTTCATGAAAAAGATTTTATTTATATTCAGTTTTTCATAGCCTCTGGCTGATTAACAAGGAACCTTAACATTTATTAATCTGGAGGAAAAATAGCTTGCTTTGCCTGCCATATCCTCTCACTTGGAAGATTCTTTGTTTTAACCACCTTTCCATAAATGAAAAATTCTTCTGCTAGGACTTTTAATAACTTAATAAATAGAAAGAACTTCAGTATCTTAATAAGAAATTTATCTTGTTCAAGTGTTTGTACTTATCAGTTACTTTCATCTAAAAAGTACTTAAATGTGAAAATTTTAAGAGCATTCTATATTATCAAAAGATGCTCATTTCCTTAACAAGGAACATAATATTACAGTTGTCAGTTTATACTTGGAACCTTTGCAATGACCTTATTCTTTAACTGGATACAACTTAGAGCAAGGCTGTATTAAATTTTGTTGTGGTCAGAACTTCAGAGCACATATCAAACAGAAAAGTAAGAATTATAATGTGGCCAAAATTTAGGAAAAGAAAATGAAGGAGAAGGAACCCCACATATTCTGGGTACTTGTGATGGGTAAGGGCACAACTTTAGGTGAGCCCTTTGAGTACTGTAGAGAATATGTGAAACTTTGGGAGATGGGGCTTCCCTGGTGGCTCAGACAGTAAAGAATCTGCCTGCAATGCAGGGGACCCAAGTTTGATCCCTGGGTTGGGAAGATCCCCAGGAGAAGAGAATGGCTACCCACTCCAGTATTCTTGCCTGGAGAATTCCATGGACAAAGGAGCCTGGTGGGCTACAGTCCATGAGGTCACAGAGTCAAACACGACTGAGTGACTGTCACTTTCACTTTTCAGCACTGAAAATCTTTTGGGTAGAATTCTCCACCTGGTTCAGTCTTGGTAAGAGAGAGATCCCCTTTCGGCTATTGTCTAAAAGGCCAGCCACTCCTCTTGCCATCCCCTTGTAGCTAAACACAATATTGTGTTTAGACTTAGCCAATTGGGTGTTCACATTCAGGACTGGCATTTGAAGCAGCGGTGTGCTGGTAAATGGGTCTTGGGAGAAAACAAAACAAAATCTCAGCCCTGATTTTTAGCATTCACTGATTTATGTGGTATAAATAACTTCTACTGTGGCTGATTTCAAACTAGAAACACTTTAATGCCCAGCTTGCAGAGTTCCTGAATGTTTAGCAGTCATCTCTCAGTCAGGTTCAATTCAGGTTCAGCAGACCTATGGTTGCCAAGCGGGAAATGGGAAGTGGAGGGATGGAGTGGGAAGTTGGGGTTAACAGATACAAACTATCATCTACAGAATGGATAAACAGCAAGGTCATACTGCATAGCACCGGAAACTATATTCAATATCCTGTGATAAACCATAATGGAAAAGAATAGGAGAAAAAAGGTATATATATGGATAACTGAATCACTTTGCTGTACAGCAGAAATTAATACGACATTGTAAATCAACTATACTTCAATAAAAATAAAATAAAAACTTTGATTGTCAGCTGAATTGATAAGAAAAAATTCAGGTTTAGGACATCACTGAGAGGGCTCAGTTCATAGGTTCAGTGGGATCAGAGTCCCACGGCATCAGTGTCTGGCTTAGCCAGGCACTGCTGCAGCAGGAGCTAGGGTCAGTGGTAGAGGAGCCAGTGAGTGTCCCACAACCAGCCATTTCCTGCTTTGACCTTGGCCCTTTTCTGTCGATTGGCTTCCCTTAATGCTGCTCATTTTCAGGTTCTGGTTCTTTTACTTTCCTGTGATCATCTTAATAGCCTCCCAATAATTCCTTTTCTGCTTCAGTCAGCCAGAAGTGGTTTCTATTGCTTGCAATGAAGAACCATTACACACCTTTAATTAAGCATAATGATAACTCCATGATCTTAATCCTATAATTATTACCTCCAATTTACAGATGAAGAAATAAGGCTCAGAAAAGTTAAGTAACTTTGCCTAAAGCCACACATAGCTAGTAAGTAACAGAACCCAAAGCTCTTCCCACTCAACCAAGTTTCCTTTCACAAAGCCATCTCTCTTCTGCATATGCAGTACTGATGGCGTATCTTTGGTTTCAGTCTCTGTTAAGCCTATATTAACTTAGAAACATTATTTGGGGTATACAAATTTTTAGTAAAATAATTTCTCCAAAAATCAGGCCCAAGTGACCACTGTCCTCTAGGCAAAAAATAAAATAAAGAGATGAGATATCCATTTGTAGGATAGTTGATTTCTTTTTATAGTCAATCTGTGAAGGAATTCTCCTTTTTAAATAAATTATATCCCCAAACCTTCAGGGGTAACTCTGGAAAGAGAATTCCCTAGTAAAGAGGGGCCTCTGAATAAGTGGTCCCAATTTAGTTTCCTGAAATGTACCATCTCCCCTTGGAGTTCTCCTGCCACAACCATGATCTCTTCCAAATGTGTTCTGATCCAGCTTTAATATTTCAACACAGCATGAACAGAACTTTTTCTCTGTTTATTTTTAGCACAGTGCTTATTCTGGCTGGGCTTCCCTGGTAGTTCAGCTGGTAAAGAATCCACCTGCAATGCAGGAGACCCTGGTTCGATTCCTGGGTTGGGAAGATCTGCTGGAGAAGGGATAGGCTACCCACTCCAGTATTCTCTGGCCTGGAGAATTCCATGGACTGTGTAGTATATAGGGTCAGAAAGAGTCATCCGTTGGATCATAGAAAAAGCAAGAGAATTCCAGAAAAACATCTACTTCTGCTTTATGCTAAAGCCTTTGACTATGTGGATAACAACAAACTGTGGAAAAATCTTAAAGAGATGGGAATATCAGACTCCTGCGAAATCTGTATGCAGGTGAAGAAACAACAGAACCGGACAAAGAACAATGAATGGACTGATTCCAAATTGGAAAAGGAGTACGTCAAGACTGTATATTGTCACCCTGCTTATTTAACTTGTATGCATAGTACATCATGGGAAAGGCTGGGCTGGATGAAGCACAAGCTGGAATCAAGATTTCCAGGAGAAATATCAACAACCTCAGATATGCAGATAACACCACCCTTGTGGCAGAAAGTGAAGAGGAACTAAAGAGCCTCTTGATGAAGGTGAAAGAGTACAGTGAAAAAGCTGACTTAAAACTCATTAGTCAAAAAAAGAAGATCATGGCATCTGGTCCTATCACTTCATGGCAAATAGATTGGGAAACTATGGAAACAGTGACAGAATTTATTTTCTTGAACTCCAAAATCACTGCAGATGGCGACCGCAGCCATGAAATTAAAAGATGCTTGCACCTTGGAAGAAAAGCTATGACCAACCTAGACAGCATATTAAAAAGCAGAGACATTATTTTGCCAACAAAGGTCCATATAGTCAAAGCTGTGGTTTTTCCAGTAGTCATGTATGGATGTGCGAGTTGGACCACAAAGAAAGCTGAGGGCCAAAGAATTGATGCTTTTGAACTGTGGTGTTGAAGAAGACTCTTAAGAGTCCCTTGGACAGAAAGGAGACCAAACCAGTCAATGCTAAAGGAAATCAGTCCTGAACATTCATTGAAAAGATTGATGCTGAAGCTGAAGCTCCAATAATTTGACCACCTGATGTGAAGAACTGATCCATTGGAAAAGACCCTGATGCTGGGAAAGATTGAAGGCAGTAAGAGAAGGGGAGGACAGAGGATGAGATGGTTGGATGGCATTACCGACTTGATGGATGTGCGTTTCAGCAAGCTCCAGGAGTTGATGATGGACAGGGAAGCCTGGTGTGCTGCAGTCCATGGGGTCTCAAAGAGTCAGACATGACTGAACGACTCAACTGAACTGAACCATTCTAGCTAGAATAAGAAAATGTGAATAATTAGGAATATAAATAGTCTCACATACAAAGCAACGAGGTCTGGTTCTACCTTGGCTAGCTGGATCTCAGTACTGATGAAGGTTTTCAGTTGCGGACAACAGGGTTCCGTCTAGCCAGATGATGCAGAAGAAATTTATTAAAGGATATTAGAAAGCTCACAGAATCACTGAAAGATCTGGAGGAATAGTGCTAGACTAAGCTTCCAGGGACAACTCTCAGAACCAGCCCAAGGAATTGTTACCACCATCTCCAGACCCACTCAACCTCTGCTATAATCAGGAGGTTGCCTCTACCACTATTAACCCCAGAAATACAGATCTTGCACAATACCACACCAGCAGCACAGGTAGACCAGTACTCTGCCAGGTCCCTCAGGTAGCTGGTCTCTGAATCAGTCTTATGCATCTGTCTGGAAAAGAGTCTGATGCTGGGAAGGATTGGGGGCAGGAGGAGAAGGGGACGACAGAGAATGAGATGGCTGGATGGCATCACCGACTTGATGGACATGAGTTTGAGTGAACTCCGGGATTTGGTGATGGACAGGGAGGCCTGGCCTGCTGTGATTCATGGGGTCGCAAAGAGTCGGACACGACTGAGCGACTGAACTGAACTGAACTGAACTGAAGGTACATATCTTCATCTTAGGGGCAAGGAAGGTTGAAAAATACTGCTTTTAACTCTGAGGGGTTCTCAGTAGATGGAGAACTATCAGAATGTGAAGAAAATATTCAAAATATATTGGAATGTTCACTCCCACAAATGGCAGTACTTTTCCGCGTATCAGGAGACAGAAGCTTCTATTCCCAAATCACTGGCATAATTCATAGACGTGTTGTCTGAGTGTATCACTTTCATATGAGGAACTGCTTTTTTAAACATCTCAATTCTTTCTTCATTAAATTCCAACATTAAAAAAAAAAGAAACCAAGTGAAAGGTGAAACGAATTGCCCTCTGCCCTTTGACGCTTTTGTCTCAATTCTTGTTTCTGACTAGGCAGCAGCATCTTTCCCATGATGTTTATAGCATAAAGGACTCCACACCCACCTTGAGATCTCGTCTTCGACCTATGATGGAGAATGTCTGTGTCCCTTGTTTAGGTCCAAATTCTATGATTTTTTCTTCCTGGGTGCATGGGTAAATTACATTTCCCAGCGTTCTTTCCAGCTGGGGGGCTTCCCTGGTGGTGTGGCCATAGACTGAGTTCTAATCAATGGAAAATATAAAGGATGGAGTTTCTAAGTCAAAGCTTTCACAATGTGGCTTTGCCTACTTCACCTTCTTTTCCTCTTTCTGTCTGCTAGATGCAGGTGACAGTGAGGGCATGGGAGATGAAAGAACCACAGAGTAAAGGAGCCTGGAGGAGATATGCCTGCCATCTGGAAGCAACCATTTGGATTCTTAGGTGGGTGAGAGTTGAACTTATCTTGTGTTTGAACTATCTTTAATTTAGGGGCCTATTTATTGCTAAACCTAATCCGTTCCAAGTAATGCAATATTTAGAAACAACTCTAGTTCTCTTCTAGTAAGAGTTATAAACTTGTAGACAGGAATTGTTTCTTCATAACACCAAAACATAAATAAGTGGTTTTACACTTGGCTATATAGCAAATTCCCATGTTGTGCAAGTGGCAAATTCCCTGCCTGCCAATTCGGGAAACCTCAGAGATGCAGGTTCGATCCCTGAGTCAGGAAGATCTCCTGGAGGAGGGCATGGCAACCTTCCAGTATTCTCGCCTGGGGAATCCCGTGGACAGAGGAGCCTGGCGGGGTACAGTCCATAGGGTCACAGAGTGGGACAGGACAGAAGCCACTGAGTACACACAGGTTTCGGACCAAGTTTGCTTAACTGCATTCTGGTTCTTGGTATATTGCCTGGTGGACTAGAGTCTGTGGGGTTGCAAAGAGTCCAGATACAACTGAAGCAGCTTAGCACAAGCATAGCAAATTAAACATCACACTGCCTTTTCTGAATACTTTTCATGGGTTCAATAGCTTTATGTTCTGGATTACAAATGTCAAGGCTGAACGGTCTATACCTTTCATAGACTAGCTAGTCCACTCAGTTCAAAAGACAAATACTTCTGCCTTTCAGCTGTCTGGTAAACATGTCCCCTTGGTCATCAAAAGTCATAGAAGAAGAGCAGAAAAGGAATATTATGAATCCATTAGAACTTTTGAAAGAATCTTTTAAAGTTCTCATACTATTTTAAAATCAGTGGCATCGCTTTTTACCTGTCATGAGCAGTCATCCTTTTTCTATAATAATGTAAGCTTCATCTAGCAATCCTAGCCAATGAATAGAAAAATAGTTGGGAAAAATATGCATTATGGTTCTCACCATACTTATGAAAGAAGGGTGAATTATCTCCCTTTTGAAATTGCATTAACTTGGTAAGATTAATGGGATACTATGCAGTGTGTTGAGGAAGAGAGTTTACTGAGCAGGCTGAAGCAGGCTTTCCCAAAAGAACTTAATGCAGCTGCACAAAGTGAGCGATTTAGTCCCTTTTCATCAGGAGGAAAGTTCTTTTGAGAGATAATTTCTTCACTTCTGAAAATGGAAGAAATAAGAGCCGTTAGCAATATCTGTTGATTATATCTGTGTGGATTTGAGAATATACATAGCAAATGGTCAGACATACTCTATCCTATTTACAAACGTGCAAACGTGTGTGTCTTCCCCAAGTGTGTCTGTGTGTATGTGCATGTATGTGTGTATACATATGTATGTATACATATGTATGTATACATATGTATGTACATATGTACATGTATATAGTTGATTTACATTTTGTGGTAGTTACATTCTATAAAGTAACTAAGAAAATTGTACCATTGTCCCAGGGAAAATATCTATATGCTGTGTGTGTGCTTACATAGTCGCTCAGTTGTATCTGACTCTTTGCAACCCATGGACTGTAGCCTGCCAGGCTCCTCTGTCCATGGGATTCTCCAGGCAAGAATCCTGGAGTGAGTTGCCATGCCCTTCTCCAGGGGATCTTCCCAACCCAAGGATCGAACCCAGGTCTCCTGCATTACTGGCAGATTCTTTACCATCTGAGCCACCAGGGAAGCCCATCTATATGTTACTCTATGCTATATCCATATATAGGTGTGTGTGTATGTGTGTGTGTAGAAATACATATATAATTTATATTATAATCTCAAATCCTAAAAAACAACTCATCCTGGTTGATTCTGTTTTCTTTATTTTGCAAAAGTGAAAATGAGGTTAGAAGAATAGTGAGGATGCCCTACTAACAGGTGCTGGACTTGGGATTCAAACCTGGCCCCACTGGCTCAGAGCCAGAGCTTCTGCACTGCGGTGTGCCGCTCCACTGTCTCCATCCAGGGGTCATCTCTTCATGAGCCATACCAAGGCAGAACTGGCGCCTGTTGCACCTCAGCTGAGAACGTGCACAACAGGGCAACTCTGCACATGTCAGCGAATAACTAGCCAGGAAAGCACAGAGAGTATTGACTTAGGGTTACAAACAATTTAGTGAGTAGGCGAATTCACAAACAAGGAATCCCCAAATAATGAGCACTGAGTGTATATATACACAACACCCCAGTTCAAAAGCATCAATTCTTCGGCGCTCAGCTTTCTTTATAGTCCAACTCTCACATCCACACATGACCCCTGGAGAAACGATGTGAGAGTCCCTTGGACTGCAAGGAGATCCAACCAGTCCATCCTAAAGGAGATCAGTCCTGGGTGTTCATAGGAAGGACTGATGTTGAAGCTGAAGCTCCAATACTTTGGCCACCTGATGCGAAGAGCTGACTCATTTGAAAAGACCCTGATGTTGGGAAAGGTTGAGGGCAGGAGGAAAAGGGTATGGCAGAGGATGAGATGGTTGGATGGCATCACTGTCTCAATGGACATAAGTCTGGGTAAACTCCTGGAGTTGGTGATGAACAGGGAGGCCTGGCATGCTGCAGTTCATGGGGTCGTAAAGAGTCGGACACGACTGAGTGACTGAACTGAACTGATACTCTTGTATATGTTTTTGTAAAATATCAGCTTTTATTCATAAACATGTATGTAAAAGTATGTCTGTATATGTATATATACTGATATTTTTGGAAGTATCAATAGAACCCCCATTCTCTGGAGAAAATGACAACAGGATCCAGACTAACAAGAGAGGATTTAGCTGGTGCAGTCCAAGCAGAATAAGTAATGAGACACATTTGAAAAGGACTGTCAAATTGATACTCCAAGATTTTTGAAACATCAGTAGCAATTTTTTTATGATTAAGCAAGTGATTAGTGGTTCAGAAATTTATCTCATATACAATGAGATGGGCTTCTAAGGTGGCACAGTGGTAAAGAATCTGCCTGCCAGTGCATATTCCTGCACAGGGTTCAATCCTTGCATCGGGAAAATCCCCTGGAGTGGGAAATGGCAACCCACTCCAGTGTTCTTGCCTGGAAAATTCCATAGACAGAGGACTAGTGGGCTATACAGTCCATGGGGTCGCAAAGGGTCAGACATGACTGAGCGACTGCGCATGCACGCATACAATGAGATAATCAGCAACCAATTTTTACAACTTTCTCTAGTATTAATTTACTTTTACTGTTTTTTATTTACCTTATAACTATTTTTGCTTTATTAGAACTAAAATTGGAAGTGCATGCCATCTTTTGTGCTGGCTTCTGTGAAGTGACAATCAAGCAATTTCTATACAATTGGCACTCAGCTATAGGCACAAGTGTCATTGCCCAAGAAGTGTGACTTAAGGGGCACAACTCGACCCCACCTTCTCCAAAATATCTCTCTCAGCCTTTGATGTTCCCATTGAAATGAGAGGTACTCATAGATTAGCAAGTCAGGCAAGGCCGTTTTAGAAGGATCTTCCTCCGCTTTCTTTATTCCTGGCCATCTCTTAAATGAGACAGTTGTGAAGTCTCAGTGTCCAGGAGGCCATCATGGAAACTCTCCACCCAAAATCCAGCCTTGGATTAGGTGTCTGACGCAGGTCCCCCTGCTTCCCAGCAGCCCCTTCTTGCCACTCTCCATGAGCTTATCATTGTGTATGGTTTCTACCTGTTCACAGTCCGTCTCTCTTTCCAGACCCCAAGCTTTCCTAGAATGGAGACTGTGCCTCTCATAACAGTGAGCCCTGGACTTAGCACAATGCTGTAGACCTACCTCTGGTGCTTATAAATGTTCTGTGTATCTCTCTAAACCATTTCTCTCTCTTTCCATTTTTTAAGATTCTATATACGAGTGATATCATAAGATATTTGCTTTGTCTGATTTACTTAGTATAATAAGCTCTAGGTCCATCCAAGTTGTTGCAAATGGCATGATTTCATTTTTTATGACTGAGTAGTATTCCTCTGTGTGTGTGTGTGTGTGTGTGTGTGTGTGTGTGTGTGTGTGTACACCACTTCTTCTTTATCCATTCATTCCTGCATCCAGTGCTAAGGAATCCAGTTACCTGGGACTGTTGTGCCAAAGTAATTCTGGAAAAGACAGGTTCAACCCTAATTCCATGCCTTGGTTAAGACCAAACTCCTCCTCCAATTTTCTGCCAATTCCTGGGGGAAATAATGACATTCTCAAGATCTTCTCTGTGTCCTGGCTCTGTTTATACAGATGCAGTTTCTCAAGTCACATCAGCCTAAACCTGAAACTGATCTCCAAAGATATTCTCAGAAATCCTATCTGTTGAAAATATCCTAGTGCAGTTGACATTTCTGAGGACTTGGGCACCATTGTAAGGGTTCATATCACACACCAGAGAGCAGCCAACTTTAAAGTACAAAATGGCAGTTTCTGTTTTGAAGAGTGTCTCAGTCTCCCTCTTATGGGGCTTCCCATGTGGCACTAGTGGTAAAGAAAAAGTGTTAGCCACTCAGTCGTGTCCAGCTTTTTGCAACCCCATGGACTGTAGACTGCCAGGCTCCTCTATCCATGGAATTCTCCAGGCAAGAATACTGGAGTGGGTGGCCATTCCCTTTTCCAGGGTATCTTCCCAACCCAGGGATCGAACCCGGGTCTCCTGTATTCCACGCAGATTCTTTATGGTCCGAGCGAGAGGTGGGTTCAGTCCCTGAGTCAGGAAGATCCCCTGGAGGAGGGCATGGCAACCCACTCTAGTATTCTTGCCTGGAGAATCCAACTGGACAGCAGAGCCTGTCGGGCTATAGTCCATAGGTTACAAGGAGTCGGACACAACTGAAGTGACTTAGCATGCACCCTGCTTTTAAGTGTTGCCTTTAAACCCATATTATGTCCTAGCTTTTCCCAGCTCACACTCTCCTCCTCCTAAGGGAAATAAAAAGTTAGATAAAATAATAATTCTTCCTCTTCTTGACATATACAAGGCTTTCAGATATCCACATTTGTTACCTTGGTTACTGCCCACACCGAATCCTCAGCCTTTCATTGACACAGCAGGTAGTCTTACCAAAATGTTTCCTTGAACAATAACAGTAAATCCTAAAACCAGCAGTTAAGATATTCCATTATATTCTTATCACATTATTCTTATAATAATTTATAAAGCACTTTCACATCAATTATCTCATTCAACCTTAACAACCTTGTGTGGTATTTGGGCTGGGTGTCATCATTAGCCTCAGTTTACAAAGGAGGGAATTGAGGCTCAAAAAGATTAGGTCAGAAAAATGCATGACTCAAATCTTCATGTTTGGATGATGTAGCGGGTTTCATAGTGCTCCATGAAAATTCATGTCCACCCAGAATCTCACAATGTAGGCTTATTTGGAAATAGAGTCTTTGCAGATGTAATTAGTCAAAGAATTTGAGATGAAGTTATCCCAAATTTAGGGTGAACCCCGAATCTAATAACTGGTGTCTTTATCAGAGAAAGGAGAAGGAGATTTGGACATAGAGGCACAGGGAAGAAAGTTTTTGAAGACAGGAGCAAATTTGTCCAGCCACAAGCCGAGAAATGCCTAGAGTCACCAGAAACTGAGAGGGTGAGGAAGGCTTCCCCCTAGAAGGAAGTGTGGCCTTGAGGGCATCTTGATTTTGTCTGTTCCCCAGAGCTGTGGGACAATAAATTTCTGCTGTTTAAAGCTTATAGTTTCTGGAACTTCCCTGGTGGTCTGGTGTTTGAGACTTCTTCTTCCAATTCAGGGGGTGTGAGTTCAGTCCCTGGTTGGGGAGTTAGGATCCCACATTCCTACAACCGAAAAACTCAAACATAAAACAGAAGCAATGCTGTAAGAAATTCAATAAAGACTTTTACAAATGGACATCAAAAAAAAAAAATCTCTGAAAAAATAAATAAAATTAACTAATAGTTCCCAAAGGTTAAGGGGGTAGAGGAGGGATAAAATAACACTTTGAGACTAATAGGTACATACTGCGTGCGTGCTAAGTCACTTCAGTTGGGTCCGACTCTCTGTGACCCTATGGACTGCAGCCTGCCAGGCTCCTCTGTCCATGGAATTTTTCAGGCAAGAATACTGGAGTGGGTTGTTGCGCCCTCCTGCAGGGGCCCAATCCAGGGATCAAACACATGTCTCTTATGTCTACATTGACAGATAGGTTCTTTACTACTAGTGCCTCCTGGGACACCCATGTGCACACTATTACATATAAAATAGATAAACAATAAGGACCTACTGTATAGCACAGGGAACTATATTCGGTATTTTGTAATAACCTATAATGGAAAAGAAATCTGAATCACTTAGCTGTACATCTGAAACTAACACAATATTGTAAATTGACTGTGCTATGGCTATGCTAAGTTACTTCAGTCGTGTCCAACTCTTTGTGACTCTATGGACCATAGCCCACCAGGCTCCTCTGTCCATGGGATTTATACTTCAATAAAAAGTAATAATAATTTCTGTTGTTTTAAGGCACCAAATTTGTCATAATTTGTTGTAACAGCCACAGGAAAATACACAGATATCATAAATGGAGATTTTCCTTTACGCATTGATTCCTCCCTATAGGAATGGTGGCCACAGCTCAGAGATGTTCTGAATAACCACTGCCATGAACAATGGGGCACAGAGTCCAGCTGTGGCTACTCCACCTTTGGAAGAAATCACCTCTACCGTCCCAGCCACAGATAATGGGGCAGATCTGCTGAGGCTTCACTAGAAAACACACCAATGCCACCTCAGCCTCTGGTTATATGGATAAGAGTTGCAACCTTGCCCAAGAACTCATACCCACATGGTTAACACTTTTGAGAAACTTCCATTGGCCAAGAAAAGACATTTTCTTCAGTATTCTTTTCATAGTACTACATCTATAGTGACCAGAATTTTCATAACTCTATGAGCAGGAAAATGCCCTAGAAGAGCAGTTTGGTGTTGAAGCTGGAACCACACTGAGGGCACACATGTAGGCTGGGGCTTAGTTGGTGTAGACTGAACATAGAACACTGTTCAGTGGAATTACCAACTTTGAGAAAAGGTTAATGTGTGTAATTCTCACTGCATGGTGTGAAAAAACCTTGTAGTTCTCAAGCAGGAAACACATGTTTTCTGAGCCAGTGGCTATAAAATTAACTCATGTCTGCATCTTAATTGCATTTTACACATTCTGTGCTTAGCTGCTTATTAATATCAAGGCACAAGATGAATATGATCTGAGAGGCTCCCAGAATCCTTGCTTGGAAGATTTCTTTTTGAGGAGTCTTCATCCAGCACTCCACAGCCCTTGTGCCTGGTTTTCTTTGGCACATTCTGATGTTAAGTAGAAAATACAATGCTTACAACTGGACTTTCTGATAATATTGATGTCAGGTGGCCTCATGCAGGAATAGCTTGAAGCAGGACTTCAATTCCTTCGAAAGAGATTGAAGTTCGGTCATGGTGGTGAGAGCACGAAATACTAACCACTAGAGCAGTGGTCAGTGCCCTGGCCCTTCAGCTCTGCAGAAAAAGAATTCCCTCAAAGATGGAAAGTAGTGAAACAAGTAAAGTATTTATTAGGAGGGAAAAAAGTACAATACGTGTGAATAAACTCAGAGAGAGTCGAGTCCTTGAGGTAGCTTAAATTACTCATAATGAGGCATTTCTTCCAGGTTTCCTTTGGCCAATCATTTTGATTTGCCTGGTTTACAGCCCATATTTAGTATCCCTCAGGATCCTCCATATGTGTTATGCATCTCTTAGCCAAGATGGATTCCACTGAAGAGATCTATGGGTAGTGAACTCTGATTAGCATAACTCCCTTTTTGACCTCCAAGGAACCTTTCTTCACGTGTGTAGTCAGGGAGGTCTCCTGACTTCGAGAATGAGAAATATGTGATCTCTTATCTTCTACCTGGGCAGGGCCCAGCCTCCCCTCTCAATTGTCCTGCCGTTCTAGTCTTGGCATATCAGTGCACATGGGATGAATTTCCAATTGCTTTTCCCTGGGGGTACGGGGGCACCTACCTCTTGCCTCAATAGGGTGCGCTTTTCCCCTAGCTCATCCCTGCCTGCCTATATACATGAAAGCCATAGCATGTCTACATCCAGCACAGAGAATGGAAACTAGTAAGGGGAATTTGCCCTTCCCTCATCTAGATGCAAAACATGCCAACACTGAAACTTAAGAAACATAAATTAGAGGCTAGGCATTTGTTTTGCACAAGGAATCTCCAGCAGATCTATCTAAGGAATAAGCTTCCTGCAACAACTTATGACCCCAGCTATGCACAGTTGGGCCAAATTTCTTGAGTGAAGGGCACAGTCCTCCACAAGACTGCCCTTGCTTCTGACACCAGCTGCCAGTCTGGGGCCCCCAGTTTCGCTCTCCCTTCTGATAGCTGGCTATAAATTCAGGGATTCCAGTGAGTCCCTTTAGGGTCAGTAATTCATTACAGTGATTCACAGAACTCAGGAAATTGCTGTACTCGCAATTATAATATTACAATAGCGAAAGGATACTGGTCAGAACCAGTCAAAGAGAAAAACACACAGAGTTCTGAAAGAGTCCCAGACATGAAGCTTCCAGTCATCCTCTCTCCATGGAGTCCTGGACAGCACTGCTTCCTCCTAGCTATGATGATATTCAAGAAACCAATCAGGGAAGCTCGTCTAATCTTTTGTGCACAGTGCTTTATTGGAGTTTCATTACCAAGGCATGATTGATAGAAACACTGGCTGGGCAAAAGAACTCAGTCTTCAGCCCTCTCCCCTCCCTGAAGTTTGGGTTGATATCACAGGGCTTGAAGCCCCAACCCTCTAGTACAGGGTTGGTCTTTCTGGCTGGCCAGCCCCCTGGCATCATCTCATCAGCACACGCTGTCTAGGGGCCACCAGGACTCACCTCACTGGTAGGTACATTGTAGGCAGCCCACCATGACTAACAAAGACACTCCTATCACTCAGGGCAACTCCAAGGGTTTAGAGGTTTCCTCCCAGAAATGATGGACAAAGGCCAGTCAAATTATTTATTATGTACTCCTATTATTGCCTGGGAAATCCCATGGACAGAAAAGGCTGGCAGGCTACAGTCCCTGGGGTCGCAAAGAGTCAGACACAACTGAGCACACACGCATACATACCCAGAAAATTCACCTCTAAATGTGAATAATCTTGCAAGGTTTTTAAAATAAGGATTAAATAAAAAACAAATATGCTTCTGGTGTACAGCACTCATTCAGTGAAAGTTAGCTACTTTACTGAATTTGTGACCACTGACCTAAAAATACACCCACTGCTAACTCTATTTTAAGTTCCCTGAGGGCAGGGGAAATACTTGATTCATTTTTATATGCGTCACAGTAACTAGTTGTGTCTTGCACAAAAGGTTTCCAATCCATATTTACAGATTTAATACAAAAATCTACCTTTCTTTAAGATTTTTTCTTTCCTAAGTCTATCTACCTTTCTTCAAGATTAATATTTATTTGAACTTATTTGCTTTAAATACTAGAACTCAGTCATAGGAGGGATCAGAGGAGCAGCAGAAACTGTACTGAAACCAAACAATAAGTGTCTCCCAGGGTCACTGCAAACATCGATGAGTACACCTGACTTCTGGATGAAAGGGACATTTATGGATATTTCCCTCATTCTTTCAAAGCTGTCAGGGAAGAGAAATTTCCCCCTTTCCCATTTGGTTCTTTTCAGCTGGTCGAAGAATGAAATTGGCCCAGAACAGATTAACAGGAGAAAAACAAATTTAATTTATACATATAGGAACTCATAGAAATATGAGAACCAAAGAAGTGACCAAAGCAAGCAGCTTTTATACCTTTTAGACGAAGAAATAATACATTTATGAAAAACTGACAAGACAGAAATTTACACTTGGGTACTAATTTGAAGAATTGATGCTTTTGAACTGTGGTTTTGGAGAAGACTCCTGAGAGTCCCTTGGACTGCAAGGAGATTCAACCAGTCAGTCCTAAAGCAAATCAGTCCTGAATATTCATTGGAAGGACTGATGCTGAAGCTGAAACTCCAATACTTTGGCCACCTCATGCGAAGAACTGACTCATTTGAGAAGACCCTGACGCTGGGAAAGTTTGAAGGCAGGAAGAGAAGGGGATGACAGAGGATGAGATGGTTGGATGGCATCACCAACTCGACAGACATGAGGTTGAGTAAGGTCCAGGTGATGGACAGACAGGGAAGCCTGGCGTGCTGTAGTCCATGGCGTCTCAAAGAGTTGAACACGACTGAGTGAATGAACTGAACTAAACTGATTAGAAGAATCTAAGCAAAGTTATTGTTTACACAAACTCCTCAGTCCCGAATTCCCTATCTCTGGAAGTACGGATGTCTCTTTATCTCTAGGTGTGGGGCAGGGGAGTACCTTTCACAAGGGAGATTTATTTCCTGCTCTTAGGGGGACAAAGGAGGGTCAAAGTGCCCCCTTTAGACTGATTGTTCTTAAGTAACTTCAATTCAAAATAATCAATATGCCAATGTGGTATATTTGGGGCAGTCTGCCCTGAACCCCATCAAATCTTTTTCTCAGCACTGAAAAGAGAAAATCTTCTTCACATAGGAAATTTCTGTCATGAAAAAAGGTTTTTTAAAATACGATACTTTTCTATACACCTGTATTCAGCAATTGCAAAATAACACCATTCATAATGGTAACAAAACTATAAAATATTTTGAATAATGTTATCAAGATGTGAAAGACCTTTTTATAGAAAACTACAAAATATTACTGAAGAGCATATCTGGTTGTGAACCAGAAAATTCCACTTAATACTCCACAAATTAATCTGTAAATTTAATGCAATCATAATAAAAAAATCTCCCAATTACCTTTTATGTAATTTGGTGAGAGCGTACTAAAATTTGTGTGAATAATTCAATGAAAAGCAGCCATCAAGGTAATTTTGTGAAGAACAAATTTTGGAGCTTTTAATTTCCTGTATCAAGTTTTAAATAAGCTATAGTAACTTACCAGGTGGCACTAGTGGTAAAGAACTCGCCTGCCAGTGCAGGAGATGCAAGAGATGCCAGTTCAGTCCCTGGGTCAGGAAGACCCCCTGAAGAAGGAAACAGCAACCCACTGCAGTGCCCTTGCTTGGAAAACCCCATGGACAGAAAGCCTGGTGGACGACAGTCAATAGGGTTGCAAAGAGTCGGACACGACAGAAGTGACTTGGCACACACACCACAGTAACTCAAGAGACACAGCGAGTGAGTGAGTGAAGTCACTCAGTCGTGTCCGACTCTTTGCGACCCCATGGACTGTGGCCCACCAGGCTCCACAGAGACACAGTAAGTCGCCACAGAGACACAGTGAGCCCCTTAAATATGAACCTTCAAGTTGGCACTTTCAAAGGTGTGAGTGTGAATTTGCATGTTGAATTGCGTAAGTTAGTTCACAAGTCTGGTGTACTCTGTCGTGTGCATCCATCCATGTCTTTTTGCTTTTGTGTACTTTACCGTATAGTACTGTATAGCATTCAGTTCAGTTCAGTTCAGTCGCTCAGTCGTGTCCGACTCTTTGAGACCACATGAATCACAGCACGCCAGGCCTCCCTGTCCATCACCAACTCCCAGAGTTCACGCAAACTCATGTCCATCGAGTTGGTGATGACATCCAGCCATCTCATTCTCTGTCGTCCCCTTCTCCTCCCACCCCCAATCCTTCCCAGCATCAGAGTCTTTTCCAGTGAGTCAACTCGTTGCATGAGGTGGCCAAAGGATTGGAGTTTCAGCTTTAGCATCAGCCCTTCCAATGAACACCCAGGATTGATTTCCTTTACAATGGACCGGTTGGATCTCCTTGCAGTCCAAGGGATTCTAAAGAGTCTTCTCCAGCACCATAGTTCAAAAGCATCAATTCTTCGGCGATCAGCTTTCTTCACAGTCCAACTCTCACATCCATACATGACCACAGGAAAAGCCATAGCCTTGACTAGACAGACCTTTGTTGGCAAAGTAATGTCTCTGCTTTTTAATATGCTCTCTAGGTTGGTCATAACTTTCCTTCCAAGGAGTAAGCGTCTTTTAATTTCATGGCTGCAATCAGCATCCTCAGTGATTTTGGAGCCCCAAAAAATAAACTCTGACGCTGTTTCCACTGTTTCCCCATCCATTTCCCATGAAGTGATGGGACCAGATGCCATGATCTTCGTTTTCTGAATGTTGAGCTTCAAGCCAACCTTTTCACTCTCCTCTTTCACTTTCATCAAGAGGCTTTTTAGTTCCTCTTCACTTTCTGCCATAAGGGTGGTGTCATCTGCATATCTGAGATTATTGATATTTCTCCTGGCAATCTTGATTCCAGCTTGTGCTTCTTCCAGCCCAGCATTCCTCATGATGTACTCTGCATATAAGTTAATTGAAGAAAGTAGGGAAAACCACTAGACCATTCAGATATGACCTAAATCAAATCCCTTATGATTATACAGTGGAAGTAAGAACTAGATTTAAGGGTCTAGATCTGATAGATAGAGTGCCTGATGAACTATGGACAGAGGTTCGTGACATTGTACAGGAGACAGGGACCAAGAACATCCCCATGGAAAAGAAATGCAAAAAAGCCAAATGGCTGTCTGAGGAGGCCTTACAAATAGCTGTGAAAGGAAGAGAAGCGAAAAGCAAAGGAGAAAAGGAAAGATATAAGCATCTGAATGCAGAGTTCCAAAGAATAGCAAGGAGAGATAAGAAAGCCTTCCTCAGCGATCAATGCAAAGAAATAGAGGAAAACAACAGAATAGGAAAAACAAGAGATCTTTTCAAGAAAATTAGAGATATCAAGGGAAATTTTCATGCAAAGATGGGCTCGATAAAGGACAGAAACGGTATGGACCTAACAGAAGCAGAAGATATTAAGAAGAGGTGGCAAGAATACACAGAAGAACTGTACAAAAAAGATCTTCACGACGAAGATAATCACGATGGCGTGATCACTCACCTGGAGCCAGACATCTTGGAATGTGAAGTCAAGTGGGCCTTAGAGAGCATCACTACGAACAAAGCTAGTGGAGGTGATGGAATTCCAATTGAGCTATTTCAAATCCTGAAAGATGATGCTGTGAAAGTGCTGCACTCAATATGCCAGCAAATTGGGAAAACTCAGCAGTGGCCACAGGACTGGAAGAGGTCAGTCTTCATTCCAATCCCAAAGAAAGGGAATGCCAAAGAATGCTCAAACTACCGCACAATTGCACTCATCTCACATGCTAGTAAAGTCACGCTCAAAATTCTCCAAGCCAGGCTTCAGCAATATGTGAACCGTGAACTCCCAGATGTTCAAGCAGGTTTTAGAAAGGGCAGAGGCACCAGAGATCAAATTGCCAACATCTGCTGGATCATGGAAAAAGCAAGAGAGTTCCAGAAAACCATCTATTTCTGCTTCATTGACTATGCCAAAGCCTTTGACTGTGTGGATCACAATAAACTGTGGAAAATTCTGAAAGAGATGGGAATACCAGACCACCTGACTTGCCTCTTGAGAAACCTGTATGCAGGTCGGGAAGCAACAGTTAGAACTGGCCATGGAACAACAGACTGGTTCCAAATAGGAAAAGGAGTACGTCAAGGTTGTATATTGTCACCCTGCTTATTTATTTAACTGTATAGCATACTGTAGTACAATAACTTTATTTCAAGTCCAGGATGTGAGTGAGTGGAATTGCAGCTTGCCCTCTGTCTTTTATTGCTGATGATCCTTCGTCTTTACCATCTCCCACGTCCTCTCTCTCCTCCGGTCAGTAACTCTTCTTGCCTCTTCACTCGATGCCAGCCCCTGTATGCCAGCTGTTGTACTGTACTATTGCACTTTTCAACCAGTTGTTTCTGACTCTTTGTGACCCCATGAACTGTAGCTCACCAGGCTCCTCTCTCTATGGGATTATCCAGGCAAGGATACTGGAATGGGTTGCCATTTCCTTCTCCAGGAGATCTTCCCAACCCGGGGATCAAACCCAGGTCTCCTGCGTTGCAGGCAGATGCTTTGCAGTCTGAGCTATTTATTTGTGTGAAAGCATTATAAACCTATTACAGTATAGTACTACATAACCAATTGTGTTACTGGGATACCTAGACCAACTTTGTTGGACCTATGCACAAAGTGGACTGTGCTCTCAGAACAGAACTCATTCATATGTAGGGGACTTACTGTATAGTATGGAAACAAGAGTAAAGTGGTCTTTGACTGGAATAGAAATTCCACATACAAATTCCATAATACTTGGAAATTTAGTATATGCTAAAGTAACATTTCAAATCAGTGGGTCGATATCAATATACCAGCAAATTTGGAAAACTCAGCAGTGGTCACAGGACTAGAAAAGGTCAGTTTTCATTCCAATCCCAAAGATAAGTAATGCACAATCGTACTCATTTCACACACTAGTAAAGTAATGCTCAAAATTCTCCAAGCTAGGCTTCAACAGTACACGAACTGAGAACTTCCAGATGATCAAGTTGGATTTAGAAAAGGCAGAGGAACCAGAAGGAGAAGGCAATGGCAAGCCACTCCAGTACTCTTGCCTAGAAAATCCCATGGATGGAGCAGCCTGGTAGGCTGCAGTCCATGGGGTCGCTAAGGGTCGGACACGACTGAGCGACTTCACTTTCACTTTTCACTTTCACACATTGGAGAGGGAAATGGCAACCCACTCCAGTGTTCTTGCCTGGAGAGTCCCAGGGATGGGGGAGCCTGGTGGGCTTCCATCTATGGGGTCACACAGAGTCGGACACGACTGAAGTGACTTAGCAGCAGCAGCAGCAGAGGAACCAGAGATCAAATTGCCAACATCCATTGGATCATAGAAAATGCAAGAGTTCCAGAAAAATATCTACTTTTGCTTGACTAAAGCCTTTGACTGTGTGGATCACAATAAACTGTGAAAAATTCTTACAGAGGTGGGACTACCAACCCACCTTATCTGCCTCCTGAGAAACCTGTATGCAAGTCAAGAAACAAGAGTTAGAACTGATGCTGAAGCTAAAGCTCTAGTACTTTGGCGACCTGATGCAAAGAGCCGACTAATTGGAAGAGACCCAGATGCTGGGAAAGACTGAAGGCAAGAGGAGAAGGGGACGACAGAGGATGAGATGGTTGGATAGCATCACTGACTTAATGCACATGAGTTTGAACAAGCTCTGGGAGATGTTGAGGGACAGGGAAGCCTGGCGTGCTGCAGTCCATGGGGTCACAAAGAGTCGGACACGACTGAGCGACTGAACAACAACAACAAAGTAACGTTTCAAATCAGTGGGCAGATTATTTAATAAATGGCATCAGGTTAACTAGATATCAGCTGGTAAAAAATAAGATACATCTTAAGTTCATGCTGGTTACAAGATAAACTCCAATTTTACTAAAATCTTAAAGATAAGATAAAAATCATTAAAGTATTCAAAATAAATAAACAAAAATGCATGCATGACCTTGGGTAGGTAGGGCCTTCTTGTTGCTGTTCAGTTGTTAAGTCATGCCCTTTGCAACATTTCACATCAGGTGGCCAAAGTATTGGAGCTTCAGCTTCAGCACCAGTCCTTTCAAAGAATATTCAGGGTTGATTTCCTTTAGGATTGACTGGTCTGATCTCCTTGAAGCCCAAGGAACTCTCAAACGTCTTCTCCAACCACAGTTCAAAAGCATCAGTTCTTCATCACTCAGCCTTCTTTATGGTCCAACTCTCACATTCATACACGACTACTGGAAAAATCATAGCTTTGACTACACAGACCTTTGCAAAGTGATGACTCTGCTTCTTAATACACTGTTTAGGTTTGTTATAGCTATTCTTCCAAGAAGCAAGTGTCTTTTAATTTCATGGCTGTAGTCATGGAGCCCATGGAGTCATGGGCTGATTTTGGAGCCCAAGAAAATGAAATCTGACACTGCATCCGCTTTGCCCTCATCTATTTGCCAGGAAATGATAGGACTGGATGCCATGATCTTCATTTTTTGAGTGTTGAGTTTTAAGCCACCTTTTCCACTCTCCTCTTTCACCTCAGGTACTTCAAGATTAAAACCTTTATATGACAAATTATACCATTAAAAAAAGATTTTTTTTAAATGGTGTACTAGGAGAAAGATACTTCAACATATGAGAAGATAAAAGATTGCTTTCTGGAATACAAAAGGAAAAATGTCTAAAAATGGGAGTACAAGCAATCCATTGTAAAAATACACACCCCGCCCCCCACCCCACCAAAATTCAACAGGTAATTCACAGAAATAAAATACAGGGCATCAAGCACTGGAAAAACAATGCTCAATTCCATTAAAAATCAAGAAAATAAAAAAATGACATACAATTTTTAACCCATCAGATTGACAAAAAATTAAATGTTTGATGATATCAACTGTAAGTAGAGTGTAGGTAAATATGTACTCTGATCTCTAGCTAACAGAATTTATTTATTTACATATTTTGGCTGTGCTGGGTCTTCATTGCTGCATGGATTTTTCTCTAGTTGCCGAGAGAGGGAGCTACTCTGTAGTTATGGTGCACTGGCTTCTCAATTCCGTCGCTTCTCTCATTGTGGTCACAGGCTCTTGAGGGCACAGGCTTCAGTAGTTGCAGCATGTGGGCTCAATAGTTGTGGCACATGGGCTTAGCAGCTCCACAGTATGTGGGATCCTCCCGGACCAGGGACTGAACCCCTGTCTCCTTCACTGGCAGGCAGATTCTTTACCACTGAGCCACCAGGGAAGCCCCTCTAGCTAACAGAATTCTAAATGGTACATGTCTTCAGTTCAGTTCAGTTCAGTCACTCAGTCGTATCCGACTCTCCGCGACCCCATGAATCACAGCACGCCAGGCCTCCCTGCCCATCACCAACTCCCGGAGCTCACTCAAACTCATGTCCATCAAGTCGGTGATGCCATCCAGCCATCTCATCCTCTGTCGTCCCCTTGTCCTCCTGCCTCCAATCCCTCCCAGCATCAGAGTCTTTTCCAGTGAGTCAGCTTTTCGCATGAGGTGGCCAAAGTATTGGAGTTTCAGCTTTAGCATCAGTCCTTCCAATGAACACCCAGGACTGATCTCCTTTAGAATGGACTGGTTGGATCTCCTTGCAGTCCAAGGGACTCTCAAGAGTCTTCTCCAATGTGTCTTATGTCCCAGTAAATTTTTAGTATCTTCCCTAAAGTAACAATCTTCACATATGACCAAGAAAGCATATTCAAGGTACCTGAGAGTAAAATTGGAAACACCATAAATGTCCTTCAGTAGGGCAATGGTCAAATAACCTCAGGCTATCTTCACTGTGGTATATTATGCCTCAGTTAAAAAATAAAAATAGCTGAGACTTATGCCTGCAATTTGAGATATGTACTATCTTAAATAGTGTTGGACATATTGTACTGTTAATGGGAAAAAACGTTGCATAACTACATATATAGAATTTACCATTTGTTCTTTTAAAAAATAACCTTACCAAAACAATAATATATATTTTCTCCATATAACAAAAGATTACACACAAAACTTTTCTTATGCTGAGCACAGAGGATGTGGGTGGTAGGACAAGAACTTAACCTCTGCTTCCCAGGTGGTGCTCGTGGTAAAGAATCCACCCGCCAATGCAGGATATGTAAAAGACACAGATTCGATCCCTGGGTTGGGAAGATTCCCTGGAGGAGGACATGGCAACCAATTCCAGTATTCTTGCCTGGAGAATCCCATGGACAGGGGAACCTGGTGGGCTACAGTCCATAGGGTCACACAGAGTCGGACATGACTGACGCAACTTAGCATGCACACATGCACATAACGTTTTTAATTTTTATGAGGTGGAGGATTAACCTATTACGTATGTAAAAGCAATAATTGGAAAAAATATATCCAAACTCCTCCCTGACTTTAGGGCTTTGTTTCCAGCATCCTTGCTTCATTGAATCTTAAATATTCAAGTGCTCTATGAACTCAGTTCTACAATTCTCCTGGATAACTGGATATTGGATTATATTAGGCTTCACTTTTTCCCAATTCCATTCTCTCTCCATCACACTAATATATTCCATAAGGGATTGTGTATCTATTACTCTATTTTAGGAAGAAAGAATAACAGAAATTTTTAATGCCTGATTTTCTCCTCAACTTGAGTTCACCTGAATTATTCTCTCTCTCTTGTGTTGCAATCCAAACAGATCTATCTTGAGAAATAATCTTAAGGAAAAAGAAAATATTATCTGCATCTCAAGAGGCTTCAGCAGAAGGATCATTGTTTTGCTGTTTTCTCTCATGCTTGTATTTGTACCTCAAATATTTCACAGCTGTCTTCAGAAACACTGTGTACCTTAAGAACTTAGAAAATACGTTCTCTTAAAAAAAATTAAAGAGAATCATCGACCAGTTCTCTTCCACTCTAGACACAGGTGAAATATTTCTATGCTGATGCTCTAGAAACGGGGAACCTTCAGGTGAAGATATAATTTCTCCATTAGTTTTCTTTTTCATTCCTCATGTTTACTTTCCTGCTTTTGTTGCTATAGAGAGCAGTCTTGAATCAGAGAGCTGTCTTGAATCCATTTTTTATATATCTGAAAAAGACAGGCATATAATTGAACTCTACTGACAGGTTCAGAAAAAAATAAACCCACAAATTTAGGCATACCTGGGGAAAGGATGGGAAATGGCTGTTTCTCCTTATTTTAAGAAATAATGCTTTAAGCAGCATGTGAAACTGAACTGAGAGGTGATGTACTAACATATGTAAACAGATAGCCAGTGGGAACTTGCTGTATGACTCGGGCAACTCAAACTGAGGCTCTGTAATAACCTAGAGGAGTAAAAATGGGTGGGAGGTGAGAGGGAGATTCAAGAGGGATGGGACATTTGTAACATATTAACATGTGGTTAATGCATGTTGATGTATGACAGAAATACCAGTCATCAATCAATTAAAAATAAATATCAAAAAAATAAAGACCTTCCAGCTCAAAAGTTCTTCTTCACCTCCCTGCCATGGGGCTGAAAAAAAAAAGAAAATGAGGAGAGGGAAATAGATAAGGTCTGAATCATCTCCAAGGCCATCTACCTCCGGGGGCAGGCTGCACACACCTCTGGACTCTGCGCCTCCTTGTAGGGGCTATGAGAAGACGACAGTTTACCCACCAGGAAACCGCACTGTGAGCACTAAGTGCCCACTGACGCTCTAAGGTGGTGGATCTTCTGTCCTCCTTCCCGCCCAGGGCCCTAATGCTTTGAACCCTAACAGAGCGCTAGGCTTATACACCTTAATCCTACTCACAGGCTTCTTCACAGCCAGCTCAGCATCTGTCACCCACCAACGTTCTTTATACTCTGTTACAAGGATGACTGGATGCAGTGGTGAAATGCCTTTCTCCCTCTCAGTGTGACCCAGGGTCTCAGATCCGTGCACATTCTATGTCAAAATGGAAATGGAGGCGGCGAAAGGAATTTGGACAAAAGATAAAGGCCACAGTAGTAGAAATTTTCCTTAAGCAGGAAACCTCCAAATGAACTCACCACCCACCAAACATGCCTTGGAGTTCACCTCTTCCAAGCCTGGGCTTCATCGGAGTCAAAAATATACAGTTCTGTCATCCTGCGCCCTTGGCAGGCATCACCAATTGATTGCAGCACACTCTTTCCCTTGTCAAAGCAGCTGCTGCTCCCTCTAATTTAATGCTAGAACAATTCCTCTGCCCAAATGCTCTGTCCTAGCTTCACCTACCTGTTCCACTGCTTTAACTCTGCCACTATTCTACCTCCTTTTGAAAAATCCAAACAACCCCAAGAATGATATTGAGCCTCTGTTCACCTTTAATGAGTTTTATAGCCAAGAAGGAGTTAGTCTCTAGGAGGGCAGTTAAAGAGCACTGCTCCCCTTCCTACCAGGACCCAGGAAGTACAAGCTTACTTGGGTTCAGTAAAGAACCCCACGTGGTCATGACACCGGAAGGAGACTGGTACTGGAGAGATCTGGCAAGGTGAGGGAGCAAAAGGGGGAGAAATGAGGAGAGGAAAGAATGAGAGTGCTGAAGAAGGCATACAGTTTGGGCCAAGATTAGCCCAGTAAAAGAGCAGAGAGAGGTCCTCCCACAAGGAAAGGAGTTTTGGGAGGTTATGTCAAAGAGGCACTGCAGAGCTTTAAAGTCAGACAGTGCCGGGTTTAGTCCCAACTTAGTCTCTTACTAGCTCATTAACTCTGTAGACTGCAACCCTGTAAAATATAATAACTCTCCCCACCTCTGGGAGCAGTGAGGAAGACTGAAAAGTGTACAAGGGGGCTGGTACAATGTCCAGTTCAGTTCAGTTGTTCAGTGGTGTCTGACTCTTTGAGACTCCACAGACTGTAGCATGCAGGCTTCCCTGGCCATCACCAACCCCGGAGCTTGCTCAAACTAATGTCCATCGAATCAGTGATGCCATCCAACCATCTCATCCTCTGTTGTCCCCTTCTCCTCCTGCCATCAATCTTTCCCAGCATCAGGGTCTTTTCAAATTAGTTATTTCTTCCCATCAGGTGGCCAAAGTATTGGAGCTTCAGCATTAGTCCTTCCAATGCATATTCAGGACTGATTTCCTTTAGGATTGACTGGTTTTATCTCCTCGGTCCAGTCCTCAGTAAAATCCTTATCACTACTGACACCTCAGTATTTCTGTGATGAGAGAAAGAGATTTCAGAGGGTCTTGCTGAAAGATGGAGCCAGCAGCATAAATTACCTTACCAGATTCCCCATATCTTCTCATTTGTGTGCTAACAAACTTGATCATTTTAGGTCAGCTTATCCTTGAGAATCTTTTTAACCAGTAGTACATTATCAGACTTTAAACATTGTGTTATGGAAGCTTGCTTCAATCGATACATAGAGAATCTTTATTAATAGCAACACATTTTTGTAATTTAAAAGGAGCATTCTGATCTTAAATACAGATAGTAGTTTAAGCAAGGACTGTTCTCTGTTCCAGTTTCTGAAAAAACCATCATCTTTTCATGAATTAGGCCAAGGAGTGACTCATCTTTCAGCACATTTCTGCAAACAAGGGAAAAGAAAGGTCATGGGAAACAGTTACAGAGCACTATTTGTGGTAATAAAATATTAATGATGGCTGGATACATGACTGTAGTTGCTGAAGAATCTTTGAAAAGATAGGGTAGAGAAAAGGGAGAGAGGGACAAGGAAAACATTGTAAGGACAGAGGAAATTTGTTGAGGATGGAATGTTTATATCCTTCCAATTTGGTTGCAAACAAAGAGTATTGAGACATTTTGGGGGTCACTGGCCAAGAGGTTTTGAATCTACTACGCTGAATTAAAGTCTTGGTACATGTTTTTCACATAAAATGAGTGTAATACTAATGAATGCACAGATTCTTACAGCAGCATCTTCTTATAGAGGCATATACATTTATCCTTATCTCACAACAGTCTTATGATGCTCATTTTACAGAGAAGGAAACTGAGGCTCAGAAATTTTAAATGACTTGGTGAAAGTATGTGAATATGTTTCTGTCTTATAACACTTCATAGTGCTCTCCGAGTGACTTAAGTATGCAGCTTGTTATGTAAATAGAGTTGTTAGGCTGTGAGGCTGTCATCAAGTTGTCGAAAGAGTCTAAAGATATTCCCAGGATGCTTTGCTCTAAGACAGAAGCTCATAACAGAATCAGTAATGAAATTCAACCTCTGTTAGCTTTATGGCCTTGTGTTGTCATTTTTTTTCTATCATGTCTGTTTCTAAAGAATTGATTTAGCAAAAAACTGAACATTTTGTACATTTGTATAATACATTACAATATGCAGAAAAGTGGACTCTGCAGTGCTCAGGTCTCTGTGGGTGTTGTAAGGATCTAGAAACTTTCTTAATTTCATGCTTTGGGATCCTACTATAATTCTTCTGAATAGAAGGGGCCTTTCATGTGTGTGTGTGCATGCATGCTCAGTCATGTCTGACTCTGCAACTCCATGGACTATAACCCACTAGACTCCTCTGTCCGTGGAATTTTCCAGGCAAGAATAGAGGAGTGGGGTTGCCATTTCATTCTCCAGGGTATCTTCCCAAATCAAGGATCATATTCTGGTATTAACCAAGGTTTCATTACTGTAGACACATCATTCCCTGCTGTGGCTAAAATCCTACACATAAAGACTAAAAACAATGGAAAATTATTTTTAAATAGTAGAAAGCAGAATATGATGGAATTCAACATGAAAGTAGCCTAATAATTTAGGCTTTTCTTTTGAGCTTCAAAGCCTACAAATGACATATAAACAAGAGCAAAGCTATCATTTTTCATCCTCCAAAATAGGATACTAAAATATAAAGCAGCCCTTACAGATTGTTTTGTTTTAGCTCTTTATTTGGGAGGGAGTACAGCACCTTCGGAGAAGGCAGTGGCACGCCACTCCAGTACTCTTGCCTAGAAAATCATATGGACGGAGGAGCCTGGTAGGCTGCAGTCCATGGGGTCGCTATGAGTCAGACATGACTGAGCGACTTCACTTTCACTTTTCACTTTCACACTTTGGAGAAGGAGATGGCAACCCACTCCAGTGTTCTTGCCTAGAGAATCCCGGGGACGGGGGAGCCTGGTGGGCTGCCGTCTATGGGGTCACACAGAGTCGGACACGACTGAAGTGACTTAGCAGCAGCAGCAGCAGCAGGCATTGTGGAGAAGGCAAT